>NW_026000142.1:24239722-24243431 GCF_001458135.2 Marmota marmota marmota | reverse complement strand
TATATATATATATATATATATATATTCTCAAGGTTATATATCCTTGTTCCAAGTATGACAGTTGAAAAAAATATGAGGCATATTTAAGATGCATACAATCTTTCTGAGAGGTGTAATTTTATCTAGATGTTTCTCTAGATGTCTCATGATGTTGATGTCTTTCTATAAGATGTTATTCCAAGATCTTTCCTCCCACAATAGGATCACATGGCCAAAGGCAATGACTACTAACCTAATTTTTCATACTTTTATTTTTGAGAGGACATAACAAAGAACAATCATTAAGATAAATAAACAAATAAATATACACATAAAAGCAGAAGAGGTAACATAGCCAAGGTCACAGAGCAAGTTATGTTGTTATACAACACCTAAAAGTATCAGAAAAGGATCTACTAGCCCCACACTGGTCAGGACTTTGTGCTTCTCCAAACTGAATGTGCTTGCCAGGCACAGTGTGGCTCATGTCTGTAATCCCACAGGCTCAGGAGGCTGAGGCAGGAAGATCACAAGTGTGAGGTCAACCTCAGCAACTTAGCAAGACCTTGTCTCAACAGACAAGATCTTCCATTAATATGCTCCAAAAAAATAAATAAAAAGGGCTGTGAATATAACCTAGTAGTAAAGTGCCTCTGAGTTCAATCTCCAAAACCAAAACAAACAAATTAAAAAAACTAATATGCCCTAAACAGCAAAAGTCATAAACAATTCTTCTTTTCAGTATTATTTAGGATTACTCAAGTCCTGGAAATATGTCTGTTGCCCCTAAAAATAATTCATTGCTCTTCAGCTATGTAGCACTAACCACTTCTAAGTATGGCTTAAGAATTTGGGGGTTAAATTATTTGGGGGAAAGACAGAAATTCCAAAGATGTCTATGTATGATCATTATATTGCTTCTCTTAAACCTCCTGGTGCAAAATTTCTAATCACTTTTACCTCCCTTTGCCACTCCTTCAAATCAAATTTCATCAGTTCATAAAGGAGGGCATCAGCTGCTTGTACTTTCTTAAGTTATTATGAGATTATTACTGACCAATTTATCTACTATAAAGTAAATCCTTATTTATATGATTTTTGTTGCCCAAGTTTTCCTTATAACTTATAAAACTTACTGGGAAATTTGAAATATATGCAAAATGTCACAAATATCTATATGGATCCACAACAAGAATGCACAGGTAGTCTCTAGGGTACAAATTGAAGCAGCTGCCCCCTCCACATGAGGCTCAGGCTGCCAAGTGCGTTATTATGCCAGCACTTTAGTATCAGTTCAGAAGCAGTTAGACAGAGGCAACTATGAAAAATAGGAACATCTCAGAGGATGACACTAGGAAGAACTAACTTGCCTATATGGTAATTCTCATCTCTCTCCAAATCTTTTCCTTAAAAAAGCTCAAACTTCTAAGATTTGTTAATTCAGTCATTAGAGGAAATAAAATCTTCCTTCCTGAATTCTTATTTATTCATCACTGTAAATAAAACAGCTCTTGAAAAATTCTCTGAATTTCCAATATTTAATAAATGAACAGTTGAAAATGTGCTCAGTTCTAGATTAACAGCTTATAAATGATCTTCTGAGAAGCAAGCTACATTGGACAGCACATTTTATAACCAATGTGACATGTGATTTAAAGTGTACAACGCCTAAGGATTAGTTTTGTGTACTATCTGTCTTTTCCAACTACAGTACAATTGACAAGCTCTTCCATTAATTTGCTACAGGAAAAATGTTCAGAAATGTTAAAACTATTTTCTGCTGTGGTTTGTTACTAGCAATTATATACACTAAGAGTGGGATTAAACCAGAAAAGCAACTAGAAAAAAAAAAAAATCAACATATTTCCCTGTCCTCATTAACACTTCTAGCTACTTAGTTCCCTACTTTAATTGGCCAAAAGTTTTTAAGAAACTGATATGGACACATAACATTCTTATACAATTTCCAAATAAAAGTTTTATTACTTTTAACCTCATTATTATTATTTATCTCTCTTCTTTACCTAAGGTAAAAAGGTTAAATAAAACAGAAAACAGGCTACAGGGACCACTAAAAACCTAATTTTAAGGAAAATGAAACTTACAGACTAATTGTTACTGTGGAACACACAATCTGTTTTAGTATACTGCTGTAACCCCTTGGTATAAAACAAATCAATCTGGATCCTCTTGAGGGATTTCTTGGGGGGAAAAAAGTGAAAGCTAGTACTAAGGTGAAAAACTTCTGGAAAGACTTCATATAAGACAGGGAATAAGATATACCAGCTTGACTTGAAAATGGACAGGAATGAAATTTATTAAATGAGTGTAAATTCTAATAGTGTAGATAAGTATGACTTGGCAGGAGATTAGAAAGCTTCAAGGTAATTCACTATTCTAATTAAACGTATTCCAGAAAATTGATGTTAAACCAGTTTTACATTCTTCATATATAATGCCTAGAAGAACAGCACTCCCTTTTGTTTTTAGGCTAGACTTAACTTCCATGAACATTTCTCATTTACAATTCAATCACTGCATAAGCCAAAACACAACAAAAAATCTGAAAATTATTTTAAAGATTTAGTTAAGGCAATATTCTACAAAACCATTAATGAGACATTTCTAAAATCACTACTCAGGATATCATAAACATTACATTTGAACTGAGAGAACAGAAGCAGGTTTTAGGGTCAAGTGAAAGACCATACTTGATATTATAATGGTCACGCAATAGTGTAGATTTCCACTTTAAAATTTCATTTGAAAGATCAGTGTTGAATCTTGGCTCTGTTTAAACGAAAACATACCTAAGCACTATTAACATAATCATAAAGCAACTGCAAAGAAATGGACAAAACAGAACTTAAGCAAAATGGAATTCTCTAAAAAATACTCTTCCAATATTGGAGTATTAAAAACAAAAAGGAAACAAAAACATGAAAGTATAATGCTTCATCACTATATTCCAACCCCCCATATTAAAAGGTAAATACTAAAATTTAAAACTAAAATTTATTCTTTCAGGTGGTTTTGCTAACAAAAGTTGGCCAAAGTATAGTCCAGTTTATTTGACATAATTTGAAAACTAAGAGAAAGAGTATTTGCTAGATTTTCCCCTAGTTTCTCCTTTGCTAATGTGTGTGAGTTTCAAATAAAATTAATGGGACAGTTACACATGCAAGTGTCCAATAAGCATACAAAGCAATGTTGTGTCATTTCCCTCTCTGCAAGTTCTCCAGTGTTAAAACTCCAGTTCCTCTACCTCCTCGTGTTTCACTTTCCTTTTCACAGAAATCCTAGTGACCGCAAAGGTGTAAGAGCACATTGGCTTCTGCCACAAGGGATAAGGAGTGATCACTAGGTGCAAAGGAGTTTGAAACACAGCCCAGTGGAGTAGGATGGGGTTGAATCCAGCAAGGCTACCGGGCACAAACATGTGTCCTCCGCACCGGAGCCAAAGGGTCAGGAACGTGGCTGCTCCAGCGACCCTAGCAGGACCTCTCCCACCTCTTACTCAGGAAAAGGACATACCTGCCCAGCAAGGGGCGAGCGCGCGGGATCGGCTCGGCAGGGAAAAGCCCTCTCCTCCCTCCACCGCTGTGCTCCAGAGGCCGTTACTCAACTGGTCCGGTCTTCGGGCGAACCCCCGTCCAGGCCAAGAGGCCCGCTCCAGAAGAGGTTGCGGGCGCCGGCACGCGGGCGGGCTCCGCGGGAGCCCCAAGCCCGG
>NW_026000142.1:24194295-24239670 GCF_001458135.2 Marmota marmota marmota | reverse complement strand
GCGCTCTGCCTCGGAGACGCCCGACCCGGGAAGCTCGAGCGGCCTGCCGCCTGGGCGCGTGACCTGGGCCCTCGCCTAGGTTTCATTTCTCTGCCAGCGCGGAGGGGCGGGACCTGGGGGGCGTTCCCAGCCTCCCCCTCTTGCAGGGAGCCAATTCGCCCGCGCCAGTTGGGATTTTCCTGTCCCTCTACCCAGTCCAGGCGGGTTCTCCGAGTCCACCTGAAGCCCTGAGGGCCTCCCACTGCTCCCGCCTGGACTCTGCACGCGCTCAGTTACTTTTGTCTCCCTCTTGGATTAAGGATGAAGCTCTTGGCCTCATCCCTCCTTACCCTCCTAGCCCTCTGTTTAGAATCCGAGGAGCTGCGGTGACGAATGAGGTCTGAGGGTCCTTTAATTTGACGCGTGGACTCCGCTTTCGTCGACTCTGGTGACTGAGGTCTTAGATCCTTTGAAGGATGCCTTGACTTTCCTGGAGAAAATTGTCCATTTCGTAAGGCGGAGGTTGAATACAGCCTTCACAGCTTTTGAAGGGACAGGATCTAATTGAATCTAATATTGCCGGGAAGTAAAAGGCAGCCAGCCACGGCTTTGATAGGGTGCGAAACTGACTTTTTATTATCCTTATACTTGTTAAATCCTGGAAAACGAGTTTGCGACCCCCAAATAAAGAAGTGAGATGACGTCTGATGACTTCACTGAAATACCATAAGACCACCCACTTACTTCTTATTCATAGTTGCATTTTGACAAAACATTAGTATTCCCTTTGCATGTTCATGTTCGTTTAAAAAAAAAGTTTCTACGATTTAGGTTTACAAGCTATAAGTAGAGAAAAGCAATTTAATGAAAATCAATGGCAGAAGTCTCATCCCCCCCGGGGGGGGGGGGGAGGAACTTGTGAATTGGAAGCTATATCTCAGGGAAACTAGGAATATGGTTGATATTGCTTCAAATCAAAGCCTTTAGGTCCAGACTATGTCTTGAAGACAACACACATCCTTGCCTTTATCCATATAGTTAGGTAGAAAATAGGGCAAAGATCGTGGAATTGAGAGAGATCTTCAGGCGCTTACCATGGTAGTAAATACTGCAAATACATTTCGAATTATTTTCAGCAATAAGGTTTAAAACGAAGTTTCCTTTTTTCCTTGTTAATTTGTTTGATCCCATGTTTACTGGGGAAAGTTATTTAATTTTTTTGTTATTAATGCTTTATTGTTAAAAACAAAATCTGAATTCTCTGCTGGGGAATTAATTTTTTTTTAAAAAAATTGTAATTTAGGTAATTTTTTAGAAACTTGAATTGGGGAGATTTTGTTAGATTAGGCAGTGTATTTCAAAGAAAGAAAAAGATCCTTTAGCCCCTCTTAATTTGGTGTTTTTTTCTTCATTCACTTAAAATTTACATAACCTACTTTACTTACAGGACAAATTCTTATTTGTTGAGTTTTCTGGAATCCATGTATTTACAACTGACCATTGTTCTATGCTGTTTTATGCAGAAAAAAAAATAGGATTCTGATTACAAAGTGGGCTTTGTTTATGGTAGCACTTTAAAAAAAAGGCAAATTTGATCTTGCAATCTTTGAGTTGAATTTGCAGTTTTAAAATGAAAAAGCCAAATATCAGTACAAGTAAAAAACATGTTAACCTTGCATATGTACTGACATAGCTTGTTAAAAGCAGGAATAAGGCCTGCACAAGTAGTATTGAACTCAGTCCCCACAGCATTCTCTAGAAGAATAGATGGCAATCAGTTATTATGGTTTGGATCTTAAATATCTTCTGAAGATCCATATGCTAAAGACTTGGTCACCAGCCCTTGGCTTATCGGGAGGTGGAAGCTTTAAGAGGTAACTGAGGGAATGCCCTTAAAGGGCTTTTGGCCCCTCTGCCTCTCTTTCCACTGTTTTCTGGCCTCAGAAGTGAGCTGCTTCCTCTACCATGTGCTTCCACCATGGTATGCTATGGCCCCATTGGCCCAAAGCAACCATCTACTGAAATCTCTAAAACCATGAGCCAAAATCAACCTTTCCTCCTTCCAAGTTGATTATCTCAGGTATTTTGTCACAGCAACAGAAAGCTGAGTAACACAAAAGTCATGTGACTCATAGAAGATCACGTTTGCTGAAGACAGAATTAGGCATATTCTTATGATTGTACATTCTACATGGTTGTTCCATAACAATTTTGAATTAATCAGGGTTTAGAAATAAAAAATTATCACCAAATACAAAGACAGAATTTCATTTTGAAATGACTTCTCTTGAAAGGCAACTTAAAAATTAGTTGTATTAGTTAGCTTTGCATTGCTGTAACCAAAACACCTTACCAGAACAACTTAAAGGAGGCAAAGCTTATTTTGGCTCATGGTTAGAGAGGTTTGATTCATGGTTGGCCACATCCATTGCTGTGGGCTCAAGGTGAGGCTGAACATCATGGCAGAAGAGTGTGGTAGAGGAGCACTGTTCCATTCATGACAGCCAGGAAGTACCAGAAGGTAGATCAGGGACCACAGGGAAGATAAACCCTTCCAGGACACATTCCAGTAACCCCCTTCCTCCAGCCATACCCTACCTGCCTACAGTTACCAACCAGTCCATTCAAACTAGGATGGGTTGTTGGGCTATAGCTCTCAAAATCCAATCATTTCACCTCCAAACATTCCTGTATTAACATATGTGCTTTTAGAAGAGACCTCATGTCCAAATCATAATGCTAGTATTTAGTATCTGAGATCTTTCAGTAGCATGTAAAATATCTGAGAATCTGTTTCTCTCTGGTCACTACAACATCACAAGTAATAACTAATATATAGACTCAAATGCCCTCCTCATGTAATTAAAAACTCTGGGTTAGTCTACTATTTTTACCAAACAGCCAATTAAGCACAGCAAATTGGTCCACCAATTCCTTGTTTCTAACCCTCAGAGTGCTGTGAAAGACCTGAAAGTCACATTTGATCAAAGTGGGTATTAACTGCTACACTCCTGTTTTCTACACACACTAGTAGACAGCCTCTGATGCACTTTGATATTTTAAAAGTTGTCTCAGATATTCTGATCTTATTGCACTTCAGGGAGAAAAAAACCCACGAAAACAGAAGACTCAAGAGAGGTAGGTGTTGAACTCACCCACCTGCAACCCCTGACAGTGGTCCTATTTATCTCCCTTTTTACTCACCTCTAGAAATACCATTTAGCAACAGTTGTCACAAAGACAGATGTAAAAGATAAGCTTTTAAAAATTAAACTTAGTTCTTTTTCTTATTCAAATTTCCAAGGCCCTCTTGGGACCTCCCAGAGCTCTAATTTCCTAGGAAAAGGCCTTGTCTACAGAAAGACATAGGTTATCTTCATAGAACTAATTATTTTTCAGTGCAACACTCTAAAATGACTCAGTCTGCTGAGACTTTTACAACCACAAAGAGATACAGAAAACTACTGAGTCTTAGTCTAAAAGTACAAAAGTCTAGAGTAACCATGATCCACAAACGATAAGAATTGGTGCAGATGTATAGATTTTTCACAAACATTCCATTGCAAAGTAGTTTTGTACCTTGGTGGTGTGTTTGATGTCTGACTGTCTATACTCTCCTCACCCACTATTTTCTGGGCAATGCTGAGATGATCAGCAATCTGATGTTAAACTCTTATGTAAGTCTTGTATCCTACCCGATTTCTTCCTATATTCTATGTATACGATATGACAAGTCTTATGTTACCATCTTTGTTAGTTTTTGCTTTCCAGTATATCTAAATCATTTTTTTTCAATTCCAATCAAATAAAATGGAAAATAAGGGCAGAAAGCAAAAACAAAAGGTTTAAATTAATCTTTAAAAGTAAGCAATCGTGCATGTTATGATGTTACATTTAGGGATTTGATTGTCATCATCACTTATAACTTTTGTAGAAGGCCACTTGTTTGAGATTCGATAGACCAAATCAATGGCTGAGGGAATCAGATTGTTAGAACTATAAAAAGATATCAATGTCTTTTAATTCAATGTTTTATCAAAACAAGGTATGCTAATCAGTTCTAGTACAAGAAAGAAGTATCCAGTGGCATCTAGATACACATTTTTAGTTTTAATGTTTACACATTTTTGCTGAGTGTCAGAAAAATGTAAATTTTAGGTCGGTGGTGGCAACTTGGTGGTGACTTGGTGGCTACTTAGAACAAAGCAGCCCACACGGGAAAAGAACATCAATCAGATGCCGGTGGAAATGCCTGTCAATCAGCCAGATCTCCTGACTAACACCTGTCAATCAGCAGGACCCCCTGGCCAATCCTGGAGTTCAGCCAACTCACCTGACCAACTCCAAGGGGGCAAGGGACCCTAGAAACACCTTTTCCTGTTCTGAGCCCTTCCCTTCCTGCTGTAAGCCCCATAAAAGTCCAGTCCGGTGGAGCTTCCACGCGATTTCTCCTCAGACCCTTCCCCTGTCACCTCTGTGGGTCTGATCGAGTTCCGCCCGCGAGTGATATCTCAATAAAGCCTCGTTCAGCGGCCCTTTTAAATCTGCCTCCTTTGGTCGCTGCCTGCCTCGCCTGATCTGACAGTAAATAACACATAAAACCTGATTTTGGGGGGGGACAATTTTATTTAGCCTGAAACCAAAGTAGGTGGACACCTTGACTGGTGAACCTTACTATTTTCCTTGCCTTTCTCTAACCTATAAACTATTTTCAAATACTTCACATATGACTGGTTTTCCTAAAAAAGTTGAACATGAATGACTACGTGCTGTATGATTCTATTGATATGAAATTCAAGACAAGACAAAACTATTGTGAAAGAAAGCATACCCAAAGAGGGGCTCAGTCTAAGGAAGTCAGATTGACTTTCAGTCAATCAGGGCTATCAGGGGAATTTCTGGGGTAATGGAAATGGTATACAGAGTAGTGGCTGTACAACTATGTACATTTGTCAATATTCATTGAATTCTATACTTAAAATTGATGAATTGTGTATAAATTCTATCTCAATAAAACTGAACTAAAGAGACCTTTTTTCTTGAAATGATTTAAAAATTTTCTCCCATCCTGTTTTCTTATCCCTCCCCCTATCTTAGTGTTTCCACCTTACTTTGCATGATTTGGGGATGAACACCATTTTGTCTTGTTCAGAGAAAGATGTTCTTAAAATTGCTGAATGTTTATAAACTCCAATGCCTAAGAGTCTGAAAATTCCTGCTAGGGAGTAGAAAGCAGGAAAAAGAACCAATCCCATTATGATTCTATTCAAGAGGTATGTACAAACACCTAGCCTATGCACAGTGCTGTACGAAGAAACACTGAGAAAGAACTTTAAGACGAGATGCCCTTCTGTTGAAGGGCTGTGAAATGACTAGGGTCTGGAGTGAGGGTAGACAGAACAACAGAGGTAATTCATTATCTCCCAAGATTAGATTGTGAGATCAATGTAAAACTGCATGTCCATATAAGCTTTGTCTCCAGGGACAACTTCTGAGAAATAATTAAAGCTTGGATAAAGATCAACTGGGCTTCACCCAGTTTCCACACCCTCCATTCTTCTAGACTAAGAGCTGCTCCTCCTGTAAAGCTTAAAAGGGCAGCAGTACATTCCCTGATCTGTACATCCTGCCTTTCTGTTTCACTTACTCTCCTCCCAATACACCTAACCTTAGCTCTCAAGACCTTTGTTTCTGGCCCAGCATGTTCTCATGACTTTCTTCCTTATGATCTTGCGTGGACCCTATTCCTTCATATTGCCCAAATCAGCTTTGGCTCCCTCATCTCCTAGCCCTCTAGTCCTAAGTTCCTCACCTTTTCTTGGCTCTTAGTGTTTCAGGCTACTGTTCCTGCTAGGGAACATCACACAGCCATGAGTTAGCCATCCTTAGAAGGACATGTGGTGCCATCTGGCAATCCTTTTATTTCCCCAATTCAGCTTTTTTCCCATTTTGCTCAGTAGTGTTTGAAATATCTACCACTCTTCTTAAACTACTACCTTTGAACAATTGCCTCTCTTTTAGCAGATGACATTGTCTCCTGTGCCAGTAAGAAAAACCAAAGCTATCAGGTAGGAACTCCCTCAACTATGACATCTATGAGGGCAGAGGTCTGACTTAGATGGAGGTCTAGTCTTAGAATAAAGTGTAGTGGCGGGCATGTAAGTAGGGGCTTAGTAAATGTTGAGTGAATGAGTGCAGGAGCATCTTTGATCACCATTAAAAGCAGGATGGCCCTTTGTGGGTTGTGTCGTTTGCCTATGTCCAAAGTGCTATTGTACTGTTCACTGTGTGCACAGCTCCTCCTCTACTTCCTGATCTGCTGAACTCAGGCATGGTCATGTGAGTGGCTCTTGCCATGAAATACGATCTGAGAGATGTGCATCGCTTTTCAGGAGCAATGTTAAGAGCTGATGCGTGGTTTGCCATTTTCCTTTTTCATTCTCTCACAGACTGCAATATTCCAGATGGGGGCTAATCTGGTCATCTAAATCGTGAAATTCAAACAACACGGAAACAAGAGACACTGGATGTGTGATGTGAGTGAGAAATAAACCTTTCTTGTTGAAAGCCATGGATTTCAGAAGTTGTTAACCACAGCGTGCCCTGGTTAATCCTGATAGATTAACCAGGCCTCCACAATGCTTTCTTTCTTTACCAGGCTCAGAAAGAGGTGTCTTTCCTTGTGCTGCCCCACCCTTTTCTGTCCTACCAGTCTCTTCAGATCCCTTGCATCAGTCACCCCCTTCTTGCCTCTGAACCTCCAAATCCTCCCTTTTTGCTGACATCTTGATATAAACATTTCTGAATTTCATGCATCTTAAAAAAAAAAAGCCAAACAATTTTCATCATCAGCAAAAGCAGGGTGGGGGGGGTCCTGTGGTAGATTGTGTTGCTTGCCCATATCCAAATTTCTATTGTAGAACTTCGTCCCACTTCCTTCCAGTCATCACAGCTTCTCTCTCCTTTTCTAGAAAAAAATAAGGGGGGGGGGGTTCTGCCTCCCATTTCTACTTTCTTTCCTCATTTTACCTACTTTGGTCTGTGGGGTACTGATACTTTGGCCATACAAGCTGGCAGAACCAATGGATATATTTCACAGATATTGGCTAGTAGCATCTGTAAAAAGAGGAAGTTTGCTGTCTTTGCTTCTTTTAGAAATTATTCCTCATCTACCCCTCAGAATCCATGGTGAGAGTGTTTTCTCCAAAGGCAGGCTGGACCTAGTACTTGCTATTCCTTGTGCCACAGAGCTTTGCTATAGGTTCCAGAGGAAGAAACCACTTGTCTATCTTACGAGCAGCCTTCCTACACACCCAAGGAAGAGTTCCAGGTCTAGGCTAACTAGCTCTTTGCTGATGGTGAGTTTGCTATTCACCTGTAGCACTTATTAGTCAGAAGCTTGGGAACCCTTTTATCCCATCTTTGTCTGGGGTGTTAATCATACTGTCCTAGGGGCCCACTATCTGTCTGAAAGAACTTTTCTTCATTTTTCATAGGATGGCAGAGGTTCCTCATGCAAAGAGAAATCCTTGTGGCCTGCTCTGAAATTCAGAATTATAGATTGAATACATGGACTAGGTTCTACACAGATACTTCATTTAACCTGTTCTTCAAATTCATCCAAACTCAATAAGAATGAACACAGCCACTAAAACTGAGCAGCATGTCTGTACATATTATTTAGTTAAAATAATCCAATGTAATTGAGCTGAAGTGAGGATTGGTGATAGAGTGCTTCCCAGTGTGTGCAAAGTCCTAGGTCTGAAAAACCAAAACCCAAACCAAACCCAACAGAAACAATGAAACTCTAATATAATTAAAGCCCATGGTCCTAACCAAGGTTTGAAAATGTTTTGTTCTACTGAATCACACCTATGATACTTTAGACACTCACATAATAAATCATCATTCTAGATTTTCTTTTATTTTTCCAGGTCATAGCCACTTTGGGGGATAATTAAAAAAAACAAACTGAAACAAACAAAATGATTTAGGACTTATATTCTTCTTTTCCTCTTCCAAATTATCCCAGCTCCTATCTTCCCAATGTCTCTAACAGACTAGTTTCAATGCTTTGGTTATTTTTGGATTTGGGGGTCATTCTCACTTCTCTTTGCTCTGATGCATGGTGGCCTTTTCTAGCCTGCCTGGCATCCTCTGCAGCCACACGTCCTATAGCTGTACTTCTTAGGTGGCTTCATGCTTTGTAAGTTGTAGTGCTAGGTAAGGCTCTTGGCCCAATGGTAATTTGAACTTTTAGCATACCTTTCAAAATAATTCTGGCTTTCATAATTCTCTCATCTAAAACACTTAAGACAACTTTCTGAGAGCTTGCCTAGAGGATATTTGAATGGCACCATTCTGGTTTAATTTTTTTTTTTTTAAATCTCTCTTCACTATTCTCAGGATGCTTTTGGTTACAAGCAACTATGTAGCTAAATTAGAAGTGGCATATATTGGCTAAATTATATTGTTATATTGTGTGCGTGTAAGAATATGTGACAACAAATCCTATAGTTATATACAACTATAATGTACCAGTAAAAATATGAGGAAAAAACAAAAAAAATTTTAATAGTTTGAAAGGGGAAAAGGGGGGCTTAAAGAATAGGGTTTTAATTTCATCCATAAAAGAAAGTCTTAGGTAGGCTTTTCTAGGGTGGATTGAGTAACTGAAAAATATAAAGATTCCCCCCTCCCCTCTTTATTCTCATGAAGATTCATCTCTATGGGGTCACAAGTTGCCTATATTGATCCAAATATAGTACCCTCATATAAAAACACAGAAACAGAAGGGCAAATGGGGTTTTGTTCTTTATTATGTGTGAAAACCCTTTCAAGAAGACCCCAACAGACTTTCCTTGGCCCTTCTATCCAGGTTGAGGGCATGTCCACACTTTAACTGCAAAAAAGGCTGAGAAAGTGAGAATGCTGGCACATTTGGTCTCTACAGTGGGAGGCCAGCTCTTCCATCGAGGAGGAAGGGGGTTAGGAATGGCAACAACAATGATCACACATCACTGCCAACTAGGAGCCCAGATATCTCAGAATGAATTGTGTACATGAAGGAACCTGCTTGGATTTGACTCACTGTCTCCTTCTTTATTAAGTAGAAATAATCTCACCATTGCAGATATCTCTATCATTCACAGTGACTTTATAATAATTTCTTCCAATAGCCCAAGGCTGTCTTAATGCGAATAGAACTCTAATAGTCTTCCTGGTACCCTAGAATCAACCTAGGCAGAAGATGTACATGTATATACCACTCCCCACTTCCTCCCAATCCTACCCAACCAATTTTTGCTACTTTAAAGCAACAAAAAACCATGTTTACTCCTTATGCAGGATCATAGAATTTTGTATGGGCTAGCAAGTGTTTGTACTTTTTTTCCAGATTGATTGTATCTCTAAGGAGTAAATGTACAACAGTGACTTATTTTCATATATGCGTAATGAACTAATCTCATTTCATTATAACCTTACATTACTGTGCCCATTATATCATTATACTGAGTCTAACAGAGCATTGATACTCAAATTATCAATAATAATTCTTATGTACATAGACACTTTTTAGTGTGTTATGTTTAGACTTAAAAATCAATGTGAGCATTTTTAAGATAAATTGTCATCACTACCATCTGAAAGCATTTCTTGGTCACTTAATTTCATGCAGCACTGTTCTAGCTGGTATATAAACACAGCAAAACAATACATTTTGTCTAGAGATTTGGAATTAAATGTATGGACAGTAATTGATTGAATAAAATATTCACAATTACCATTGATGAAGAGGAAGGTCAGGCTTAGGTTAGGCTCAGAGGGCTGGCTGCATTCTCAGAAAGGCCTTTATTCATTTCCATTAACATTTTTTTTTTACATTTTCATTAAGCAGCTACTATGTTCTGCTGTTCCAAATGGTAAAGAAGATGAAAAAGGTCTTTGCTCTTATGCAATTCATATTTAATAACTTTCTTTTACTCTCTGAAGAGTGGCCTCTTTTTTTATTAGTTACACATGACAGTACAATGATCTTGACAACTCATACATTTGAATCAAATGGGGTATAATTTCTCATTTTTCTGATTGTACAGGTTGCAGAATCACATTGGTCATACAGTCACCTATATACATACAGCAATAATAATGTCTATTTTATTCTGCTGCCCTTCCTATCCCCTCCATTAACATTTAATCTATTGCTATGATTTGGATAATTGAATCCCTGAAGGCCCATGTGTTAGAGGCTGGGTCCCCAGTATAGCACATTGAGAGTTTGAAGAACCTCTAAGAGGTAAAGCTTTGTGGGAGGCATTTGGAGTAACCAGAGCATACCCAAGTTGATAGTAGGACCCCAGTCTTTTTCTTTCACTTCTGGCCATAAGTTATAGGCTTTCTCTGAGATGCACTTCTACCATAATATGCTGCTTCACCATAGGCCCAAAAGCCATGGACTAATGACCATGGACCAAAACCTCTGAAACTGTGAGCCAAAACAAATCTCTTATCTTTTTAAGTTTACCATGTACTTTTTTAAGTAATGAAAAGTTGACAAACCTACCTACTGTGCTCAAAATTTTGTTGGCTCTATAAGGAATGATGCATTGGAATCTTTGCCTTCAAGGGGAAAATCATCTTCTAGAGAAAACATATGCAAAATATCCAAGAATTAGTTTCCCTCCTTTAAAGCAACCCTCATGAAGTGTATTAGGAACTCTCATGCAGTTAGACATATTGATTGCTACATTCTCACTGCCCCCAAAGCAGTGCAGGAATTAAATGATGGTTCGGCAATCCATATTCTTTCTGTATTCTTGAGACTTTGATGCTCTGATCTAAATTGGATGCTCTAAAGCTGCCCCTCAATTTTGCATCAGTGTGGCTGCTGTGTGAAAAATAGAGGATGGGGGTAAGCGTGCAAGCACAGGATCCACTGAAGTGGTCATTGTAGTCTGTGAGAGAGTTGATGGTGGCTCCGAATAAGAGAGCAGGTGTGAGATGTGCAGAGATGGGTCAATATGAGGTATCTGGAAGCAGAGTACAGAGGACTTGTTGAGGAATAAGGTGTATGTGTGCGTGTGTGTGTGTGTGTGTGTGTGTGAGAGAGAGAGAGAGAACGAGAGAGCACAAGAGACTGGAGTGGGGGATAGCATGAGGGTTTCGTGGAGAGAAGAGTAGGATTAATGGCGATTCTTAGTTTATGTCTTTAACTATCAGGTGGTTAAACTAAATGAGTTATAGACAACTAGGAAAGGAAACATTTAGAAAATCAAATCAAGAATTCATTTTGGACAGCTTAGTCTTGAGGTTTCTATTAGACTTCAAGCAGGTATGAGACTCCCTGCTTGCCTACTGAATTTCTGACTACTATCTGGATTTCTCCTTTCTCTGTATTGATATCTGAATGGGGCCCAGTCCCCAAATGCTTCCATTCTTCAGAATAAATGTGTGCCCTTATCCATTCTTTGGTTTCATTTATAAAACTTCTTGGCCATTTGTTTCTAGCAGTCTTTGTAGCTTTCAATTTCCCCAATTCCATTCTTCCTGATTCTGGCTTCCCATTCCCCTCTTACCCCAATTCTGTGTTTTTGCAATCACAGGATGCCTTGAGACCAACTCTACACAAATAAGGTGGGAATTCTTTTTCTTCACATTTCATTTGAAATGATCTTGGAAGTTTTTTTCTTATATGTTTCTTCTTTTGTTGTTATTCATCTATTGGGTATATACAAATAAATAAAATACATTTTTGGAAAATGGCCAAACAGTAAATAAATGAGTTGGGTATTTATTACTCCATTTTCCCATTTCAAGGATAACTATCTATTCCAAATGAAGACAGAAGGGAAAAAAAGTTGCTATATTCCTCATGTAAAAAACAGGGAACTTAACCTCGATATTATAAAGCGTATATATGACAAACCCAAGGCCAACATCATATTGAATGAGAAAAAACTGAAAGCATTTCCTCTAAAATTTGGAATAAGACATGGATGTTCACTCTTACCACTCTTATTCAATATAGTACTCAAAATTTTAGCCAGAGCAATTAGTCAAGAGAAGGATATAAAATGGATACAAAAAGGAAAGGAAGAAGTCAAGTTTTCACTGTAGACAGTATGATCTTATACATAGAAGATTCAACAAACTCCACCAGAAGACTTCTGGAACTGATAAACAAATTCAACAAAGTAGCAGTATTCAAAATCAACACACCCAAATCAATAGATTTTCCATAGACTAACAATGAATCTGCTGAAAAAGAAATAAGAAAAACAATTTCATTCAAAATAGCCTCAAAAAGCAACAATCACCACCCACCCAGGAATAAATCTTACCAAGGAGGTGAAAGACTTCTACAGTAAAAATTAGAACACAGAAGAAATAAACTGAAGAAAACACCAGAAGATGAAAAGACCTGCCATATTCATGAATAGGCAGAATTCATATTGTTAAAAGAGCCATATTACCAAAAGTATCTACAGATTTAATGCAATCCTCATCAAAATACCAATGACATTCTTCACAGAACTAGAAAAAGTAGAATTAAAATTCATATGGAAGAACGGCCAAAGCAATTCTGAGCAAAAAGAGCAATGCCAGAGGCATCGTGAAACTGGATCTCAAATTATACTATAGAACTATTGTTAAAAAAAAAAAGACATGTGAATAGAAGACACAGAGACAAACCTGAAAAAATATAGTCATTAAAGCTCCCAAAAACATACACTGGAGAAAAGACAGCTTTTTAAACAAGTGGGGCTTAGAAAATTAGACATCCATATGTAGAAGAATGAATTTAGATTCCTATCTCTTATCCAGTAAGAAAAAGTCAGTTTGAAGTCCATCAGAGACTTAGGAATTAGAACAGAAACTTTGCAGATACTAGAAGAACACACAGGATCAACATTCCAAATCATGGCTGCAGGAATAGATTCTCTTAATCAGACTCCTAAAGCTCAGGAAATAAAACCAAGAAATAATAAGTGGAATGACATTAAATTAAAAAGCTTCTGCGCAGCAAAGAAAACAATTAAGAAAGTGAAGATAGAGCCTACAGACTGAGAGAAAATCTTTGCCAATCTTCTGACAGAGGATCAATATTCAGAACATAAAATAACTTAATACAAATAAGTTAATAGATGTGCAAACAGACATTTCTCAAAAGAAGAAATATCAGTGATCAACAAATATATGGTAAGGTGTTCAACATCTTCACCAATCAGGGAAATGGGAATCAAAACGATACTGAGATTTCATCTCCAGTTAGAATGGCAATCATCAAAAATACAAATAATAAACGCTGGGCAAAGATATGGGAGAAAAGGAACACTTACACACTGTGGGTGGGATTGTAAATTCATACAATCACTATGGAGATCAATATGGAGGTTCCTCAAAAGGCCAGGAATGGAACCTCCATATGACCCAGCTATACCACTCCTCATTATGTATCTCAAAGAACTAGGGCTGGGGATGTGGCTCAAGCGGTAGCACACTCGCCTGGTGTGCGTGCGGCCCGGGTTCCATCCTCAGCACCACATACATACAAAGATGTTGTGTCCGCCGAAAACTAAAAAAAAAAAAATAAATATTAAATCTCTCTCTCTCTCTCTCTCTCTCTCACTCTCCTTTAAAAGTCAGCATCTTATGTTGACACTTGGATACCCATATTTACAGCAGTACAATTCACAACAGCCGAGTTGTGGAACCAGTCCAGGTGCCCGCCAATGAATGAATGGATAAAGAAATGTGGCACATAGACACAATGGAGTTTTATGCAGCACTAAAGAAGAATGAAACATCATTTGCAGGTAAGTAGGCAGAATTGGAGAACATCAGGTTAGTGCAATAAGCCAGACTCAGAAAGTCAAGAATGATGTTTCCTCTTGTATGTTGAGGCTACAGAGAAATAGAGGGAAAAAGGGATTTTTTTTTTTTTAATGAAAAAGCAGTAGTGCAGACGGGGGATAGGTGGACAGGTAGAGGAGGGACTGAACAATGAAATTGAACAAATCATGTTACCTGCATATATTAATATTTAACGATTCTCACTATTTTGTATAGTTAAAACACACCAAATTAGGGGAAAAAAAAAAAGAAGACAACCTTCAGGGCATCTTCATGGTCTTTGAGCTAATGCTTGGCTTGGCAGATCCAGAAGAAATTCCAGCTGGCTGCTCAAAGCCAATCAAGCTGTAGAGGACTGAGAAACACTAACTAAACTGACAATCAACAAATCTTTTTGTGGGAAAATTTAATAAATTGCAACGTGAAATAAACCAGACTTGACAATGAGATCCTGTTATCTGTATAGCAGGTTTCCTCTGAAAACCAGCTTGCCTATCACTAATTTTCTTGGCAGGTTCTTGACATAGAGCGTTAGATGTTCTTAAAAGATATCTTCGTTAAGCCATTCAGGTCTAGGAAATTAGCTTCCTTTACCCCAGGGAAATTTCTGTCAACGTTATTTGTTAGAGTCTGTAAACAAGTCAAAATAACACCTGGCATTTTGCCAGGGGAATGTTAGAGTTCGTAAACAAGTCTGGATGGTGCCTGGCAAAATGCCAGAGGGAGCGGTTTGAGAAGTAACAAAAACAAGCCATTAAGTGTGGAGATTCCTGATTGGTTGACTGATGTATCTAGTTTATGCTAATTAGATAAGCTGTGTGGAATGTATAAATACTGCTCCTGTCCTGCAATAAAGGGCTCCCACTCCTGCTGTATCAACATACACAAGTTATTCGTCACCCCCCGATTATTCTGCTGCAGCCGGACTGCGGCAGTTATTATTGCTGTTAGTCTTTTAGAATCAAAGCAGCCTCCTTGTGGAGGCATCAGATAAACACTGACAAGTTCCACAGGTACCATATCAATGTGCCACACAAGTTACAAAATGCAATTGGAGAGGGAGAACAGTTTCATTATACAGACATTTGAGCCACGTTTCTTGATACAAGTACTGGTCATTTTCCAATGCCTCCCCCACACATTTGTAAACTGTCTCTTTAGCTTTTTGTGTTGTGATTATATTACTTTCTGTTTTCACTTTCAGAAGATGATCTTTTTTGTCTTCTATCCCCATGTTCTGGATATGCTGGTGTAGTCATAGTCAAGTCCCAAGCATGACTTTAAAGCTTTGTGCCAGAACTGTCAAACTGACTAAGATTCACAAGTTTTTCACAATGAAATTATTCAGTCTAATTAGGAAGGAAGTCAGAGTTAGAAAAGGACCCAGTAACGACCTCCCACTAGGCTCCACCTCTTAAAGGACCCACAGCCTCAACCCTAGCACACTGCAAACCTGCAGCACGTGAACTTATGGGGACAAACCACATCTAAAAGCATTGAACCACTACTTCTGAAATGCACTCTGTCCCAGTACGTTAACAGTTTCCCCAAAGCCAGCAAGGGAGAGAGAGACTATCCACAAAATGAGTTGCCATCTTAATGTCACAATCCTGCATATGTACCCACGTACATCAAGTCCTCTTTGTCATAGTCTGTTGGTGAGAAATAACCTCCCGTTCCACCAGAGCTAAGGGATGGTGATGATCACACAGGATACTTGAGTTTTCTTTTAATTCCTAGAATGTGCCACATTCTTTTCTGTCTCAGGTCATTGGCATAAATTATTCCTCTTCCCTAAATGCTCATTTCTTCTCCCTAAGTTTACCTAGTTAATTCTTTACTCCTTTACATTTTACTTTAAATACCACCTTCTCAGGGAAGCAGTCTCACAACTACTAGCACAGGGCTGAACAGCATTTAGATATTATTGCAGCCTCTTGTGTCTTTCTGCTGACCATGGCTTGTACTTCAGTATTTGACTACTCTCCATCTTTCTCCCTAGACTGTACACTCCATGAGAGCAGGAATAGTGTTGGTTTCTACATCATCATTGTAGCCTCAGCACCTAGCACAGCACTTGGCACAAAGTAGATGCTAAATTAAAAAAAAAAAAACCAAAAAACAAGTCAGTGCTGTTGTTCTGCTGTTAAAGGCAGCCAAGACAAAGGAAAGGAAGATCACTTCTACTTTAGTAGAACGCTCGATTTCTTGGAAAGGAATTGTGGAAGTTTAAAACTATGTTGTCACTATTCACTTCCTCTAGAGCATTTTTTTTAGCAGATTTTTTTGATACTTTTCATATTTCTTCTGTGGTTTTTAATCCGTTCAAGTTATGTCTCTCTCTCTCTTTAAAAGTCCTTTCACTTCATAGATATATTGATCTTTAAGGATCTTCAATAGTTCAAAGAAATCTCTTCTGTCTCTAGAATTTCTCCATTCCTAATGTTTTAATTTGTTATTTCTCTTTATCATAATCAGACTTGTCAAAATTTTCTTTATTTTATTGTTATTTTTAAGGAAAGAACTTTTAACATTGCTGAAATTTCATATATTCTATTAAATTTTACTTTTAAGCCTTTGTTATTTATTTATTTTTACTTCTTAAAAGTTATTTTGTTTTTCTTTCTTGAGTTAATTTGCTCTTAATCTTTCTTGTTTTTAGATATATTATTTAAGCAGATATACTGGTCCCTGAGCACTACTTTGACTGTATTATGTTAGTTTTAGGTAATTACTTCTCATTTTTAGTTTCTTGTAAAACAGCTCCTAATTTTAGTTTTCATTTTTAAACACTTTGTGAGTTGTTTAGAAACATGACAATTTTTTTTGATTCTCTTCCTAACTTCTAATTTTACATAATTAAGATCAGAGAAGACTATGTGATTTCTGCTTTGAAGAATTTGTTAGAATTTGAGATATTTCTCTTTGACTTGATTATGTTCAATTTTCATACCTATTCCATCGGTGTTGGAAAACAATGTACATGCTCTCTTTAAAACAAGGATAGGAATATAAATCATATAAAATCAACAAATACAAGTCTTTTAATTGTATTATTCAATTCTTTACATTCTATTTTAGCATTCTTTACATTTTTAAGTTATAGAAACTCAATATATTACCTTCTGATACATTTATGTTAAAATCTCCCTTTTATGTTTATGCAAATGTCAATTTATTTTTGTATTAATAATATTTTCAATGATATACTTATTAGAGCTGGGTGCAATGGCACAAGCCTATAATCCCAGTGACTCAAGAGGCTGAGGCAGGAGGATCACAAGTTCAAAGCCAGCCTCAGTAACTTAGGGAAGCCTTAAGTAACTCTGTGAGACCCTGTCTCTAAATAAAATATTAAAAAGGGCTGGGAATGTGGCTCATTTTCCCTAGTTTCCTTGAGTTCAATAAAAAATAAAAAATTTATATTTGGTTAAATTTTTTTTTTTTTTTAGTTGTAGATGGTGCTGAGGATTGAACCCAGTGCCTCACATGTGCTATGCAAGCACTCTACCACTGAGCCACGTCCATAGCTCTGTTAAGGTTTTTGACTACTTTTCCCCCCTAGTTTCTTTTTTTAAAATAAAATGTTTCCCTTTATCCATTTAATGATTTTTCATCTTGAATTTGAATGCATGTTAAACTAATATTGCAGTTTTGCTTTCTTTTTATCAGCATTATCTCAGATATTTTTTTTCCAAAACTTTATTGCAATTCACCTGGGTCATTTTGTTTTAGATATGTCTGTTATAGAAGCATATGACAGGACTTTAAAAAACAGTCTTTTTCTGTCTATTGGTAGAGGATCTTAATCCATTCATGTTATTAGGCCACATTCTGACATTTTCTTTTTCTTTTTCCCATTTATTATTATTTCATGTTGTTGTTGACCTCCCCCCCTCCCCTGACCCAATAGAAAATCCTAAATGATCCCAGAACAAAAAGATAGGCTACTTACAAAAGAATAAGAAGCAGAATGTCAATGGGCTTTGCAAAGTTGGCAGCACAGGACAATGGAAGAGCAAATTATTTTTAAACTTGCTGAGGGAAAAAAAGAAATTTTTGAACATGATTTTACAGGACTTGGGAAACACCACGGCTGACTGGGGCAAGTCAGGAGTGGGGAACCATGCTGGAAGGCCAAAGGTCTCATCTGGTCCAGCTCCCTGTATTGCAGGTTTTATTCTTGCCCAATCATGCTCCTTGCAGTTTGGAGCATGGTCAGCAAACTATGGTCTTTGGACCCAATCCACCCTGCTGTCAGATTTCTGTAAACAAAGTTTGATGGGAACACAGCCTAGCTCCTTCACTTACATATTCATTGATGCTCTCCCTCTGCAGTTCACAAAGCCTAAAGTCCAGGGTAGGACTAAAGGAGGAAAAAGATGCACTTGGTGTGTAACATGTAGGAGGTGCTCCTTTTTAAAGCTGACCTTGTACTTCAATGACCTCAAACATGAGCACTGTCCTAAATTGGACTCATTAACCAATTCTTTAGCCTCACCCTGGTCCCTATTCTGCCTAAATATTTGGCTCTTAACAGAAATTGTTCCCCACCTTCCAGCTTAAAGCATCTCTGAAATGGTATTTCTGGGACAGTTTCTCTTGTTCATGATACAAACCATAGTTTTCTACATTTTGCTTCCAATCTGATGAGACATGCTTTTTATTTTGTGATGCATCTTTTTAAAGTACATTTTTCCTAGGCATTTGGGGAAGAAGAGGAGGAGGTGGATTTATTTTACAAAGAAATCTAATGACAATTTAGTTTAAAATATAACATTGTAATATAAACTGTCATTCTTCTTTTGTTCCATTTTTCCCCTTCAGTTTTCTTATAGAATCTATTATTGGGAGTTTTACGTTTTCAAAATAAATCTGACTGTGGTACAGAGGGCATGGTGTAGAGTTTTCAACTACATTTTGGTCCAATTCCTGAAAGGTTCATAAATATGTCACTAGAAATTTTATTCATATTGATTTTTTTCCTTCTCTACACCCTTTTATATTTATTGCCTGAGGCAAAGGATTAATACCTTCCTTTACCTTTTATTGGCTGGTTTGCACAATAAAACCATTATAGACATGTTATTTATTCAGCATCTACTTCGTGCCAGTGCTGTGCTGGGTGCTGGGGCTATAACAGTGAGAAAATGGACACTATTCCTGATATCATGGGGTGTATGGTCTGGAGAGGGAGACCGAGATTGGTCACATATTGAATGACAAGCCATGGTCAGTGGCATGAAAGAAAGATACAAGAGGCCACCACACTGTCTAAAGGTGAATGAGATTCAGACTGCTAGCTTGAAGAATGCTTCTCTGAGAAAGTGATGACTGAGCTGAAATTTCAGTGCAGGAAGAATAGGAATTGACTAGGTGATCCTGGGGGGAAGAAAGTATTTGAGGGAAAAAGAATAACTCATGCAAATACCCTAAGGCTGGACAGAGCCTGGTACACAGGCTGTAAGAAAGTGATGGGAGGGCTGACTCCCATGAGGGAGAGGGAATGAGAAAACAAGCCTGGAAAAAAGGGTGCCACATCCTATATGTCACCTGAATTCTGGTTCCTAATCTTTATAGCAATTGGAATCCACTGACAGGCTTTTAAACAGGAAAATGACATGAACATATTTAAATTGAAGTTTGAAAAAAATCAGTTTGTCAATGGAGTAGAAAATTAGATGGTGGATTTGAGTGACCAGTGGAGAGACTGTAGCAGCAGAGTGCAGTGGTGCACACATGTCATTCCAGGTACTTGAAAGGCTGAGGTTGGAGGATCTCAAGTTAGAGGCCAGCCTGGGCAACTTAGCAAGACTCTGCCTGAAAATAAATAAACAAACAAATAAATAACAATTTAAAAAGCTGGTTCAGTGGTCCAGGTGAGAGTCAGGGCAATTAGACTATGGGAGTGGCAAGTGAGGAGAGAAAGGAAATGAACTGATTCAAGAGATATTCAGAAGGTAATATGAAGAACTCTTTGTGATGGCTTGGATGTGGAGGATGAGTGTGTAGCAGTTGGCAAGGATCACTCCCAAGCTGCTGGTTTACTCAGTTGAATAGATTTTAGGGCCATTTACTGAACTTAAATAACATCATAGATGAACTAATGGAGGGGTAGAGTGAGTATTCAATTTAGGATATTCCAGTGGGATATGTGTATATACAAATACAGATTTCATATCTCTGTCTTGGTCCAGAGAGCTCAAAGAAGAGGGCCAGACAGATGCACATGTAAGGTCTCTG
Source organism: Marmota marmota marmota (assembly GCF_001458135.2). Taxonomy (NCBI): domain Eukaryota; kingdom Metazoa; phylum Chordata; class Mammalia; order Rodentia; family Sciuridae; genus Marmota; species Marmota marmota. The sequence continues at coordinate 24,219,594 of NW_026000142.1, read as the reverse complement.
GCTTGCAAAGCGGCAGGTATGTTTAGATTGCCTCAAGAGGTAGTCTAGAGGGCCTGCAGCCACCTGAGGAACTTGATGGATGGAAGAGAATGAGCTGGGAGGACTAAGCAAACCCAAAGAGCACAGTTCCATGGAAGCCAAGGGAGAAGCCAGAATGAGGCCACTGGCCATCAGTGTGCTACTGAGTTAAAATGGGGACCAAAATGTATGTTGGATTTGGCCCCATTTTGGAGATTCTTTGTAATCTTCATGCAAATGGTTTCATAGTTTGGCAGAACCCAGATGGCAATACGTTGAGGAACTGGTGGGAGGTGAGAAAATGCTGTCCGCAAGTGCAACCAATCCCTTTATGAATCTGGCAGCAAAGGGGAGTCAGTAGAAAGGGAAGTCAGTTTAAAACGTTTTTCCTTTTCTTTCTTGCTTTCCTTCTTTATTTTTAATGGGAGAAAACAAAGTATGTTGGAAGGATTCTGAAAAATCAGGGGGTTAAAGAGTCTGTCTACAAAAGAAATAATCAAAATTCCCTAAAACAGATAGCGGGGTATGAGAGCCAGAACATAGCGAGCCTCAGAAGGAGGAGCGACCCTGTACTAGAAACGCCAGGCAGAGCAGGGAGCAGGCACAGGAGGGCACTTTTGGAGTGGTGATTCCGAAAATGGAAGAAGTTCCTGACTCAGTGTTACCTTCTGCCTTCCTGATGAGGAGTGAATCAGTGTTACCTGCTGAGAGGGGGAAGAGCAGAGATGGAGGAGAATGAAGATTTGAAGTAGTTGTTGTGGAGCACAGGGGAGGAAGGTGACCAGAGGAACATTGGACGTGGGACTATGCTGAAGGCCCAGGGAAAGTCAGTTATCCTAAATTTGTAGGAGCATTGATATCCTTGCTTCACAATTTTCTCAAGCAGCCCTCTGCTGGCTGAGTGTAAGCATCCTGAAAGGGAAGCTGTCTAGCAGTGATCAAGGAGCCCCTTTTACTTAATATGTGTCACAAAGCTCCTAGTGCAACATTAGGCCTAGGGGAGGAATTAACTAAATATTTATCAACTGCTCTTTTGAATGCTTTGGCAGAGTCCTGGTCAAGCATCTATCTCCCACTCCCCATTCCTCTTTGAAAAGCCCTTGACTTCTCACATCTCAACATCCTTCCTGTGCTCAGTAAAGTTTTATCTTCCGCAACCTTGTTCAGGTGATGTACTTGGGCAACTGTTTTTTTGTTTATTGTTTTTGGCCCAGTGAATGAAAATGAAATGGAGTGGGACCATTTAGGTCATTTGCTCTTGACATAATTATACTAACATTATGCACCTGGCCTTTGTCTTTTTAAAATACATTTGTGGCATGTGCTTTTTATGGGATGCAGTCCTTCAAGTCAAGGACTACTTGCCCACACCATTTTATATCTCCCCTAGCTCTCTTTGTGGGATTCTGTGTTTTGGCTGCAGTTGGGTTCAGATTGCAGATAAGTGGGGACGCTGAGGTACAGGCAGTCCTCCCTTTCCATCACTGCTCCTGGCTCCTCTGGTACTACCAGTACTTCTCTGTCATCTTGCAAACAGTGGTTTTTGCATAGGTTCAAATGGTGAAAACCAACAGCATATCAGTGGTGGGAATAATACTCCTTACATTCAAGGGTTTATTTCACATCAAGGTGATTGAAGACATAGTTTTCAGAATACATTACATCATTCTGGCTTCCCACCTTTTATCAGCCAGTAAGAAAAGAAGTAGAAAATTTTAACACTTAATGTCACTCTTATATCTTTTTGCATGTTATTTAACTATATCATTCAGCTAACCAAGGGTGAAAACACGCGCGTGCGCACGCACACACACACACACACACACACAATATGGGATTAAAAAAAAGATGAACTAAATCAGTAATATAATTACTTACAATTTTTACAATCATTTTTTACAAAAGAGGTCTTAGAATGACATTTGTTCAGCAGGCCTGGAGAGCAATAAATTCAAATTGAAACAGAAGGTCAGTATTCTTTAAGAAGAAAAATGTAACGAATTCCATGTAATAGCTAGCTTGAGTAAGATGGAATCCATTGATAACACTGGGAAGGAAGGGAGGTATTTCTTCTAATAAGATAAAAATTAGGGCAATCAGAAATAATAGGTAAAACAAAAAGCTATCACAAGAAATCCAAATCTGCAATCTAAAATGTATAATTATTTTCAATAATTAGTGGAGAAGAAGAAAAAAAAATCATTTGACCAGAACTCCAGAATATTCTTTGAGTGACACAGATTTGTGGTCATGGCACTATATACAAGAAGATACACTCGGCTATGATTTTGTTTCTTCCGTATATAAGGTTACCTCTCCTGAAGCTAGGGCTTTCAGCTACAGCTCTCTCTGGAAGTTCTCAACTCCTGCCTCTGTTGTCCCCTCTGGCCCAGGGGTCGCTAACCAAGGGGTGAATTGCCATACCTAGCTGGTTTCCTTTAATCCTGATGACATTTTTGAAAGAGTCCTTCATTAGTCTCTCTTCATGTATGCCTTCTGAAAGAATGTGTCACTTCCCTGGTATAAAGAGAAAGAGAATGTGACAATACCTTAAATTCCACCCAGTAATGATTGTGGGCCATGAAGTGACATGAGATGAGAGATACGCATCTCCTCCTCCCTCAGCCAGTCTCAGTCCTGAGCACACTACTCACAATGTGCTTGTTTTGTTGCGCTAAGTATCATTCAGGTGTTTGTTTTTTTAGGTACAAGTGGCTCCTCCAACATACTACCTTGGGCTTAAGTGAATAAACAGAAATAAATCCCCACACTCACTCTCCATGCACTTAGGACTGTGGTGAAAGTTACTAAAAGTTCCTCTCCTCCATCTTGGCAAACAGAGCAGGCCAAATCTATCCCCACTCACCCTATCCTGGAGTACTTGTGCAGGCAGGGGACAGCCCCCACCATCACACATTGTCACCCTACCTGCAACACCGGAGGAAAACTGCTTTTTTTGGACTTACTGAGAAAACATTCAGTCTTGAGATTCACAGACCAAGGAAGTAAAATGCTGACCTTTCCATAGCCACAGCCCAACCTTCCAAGTCCTTCTTGTCTTCTCATGTTCTTTTCTTTTGATTTCTGTTTTTTCTTTTCTCTTCTTATAAAGTTCCCTGAACTTGCTACTCAGTTCTTTCTGCTTCACCTCAAATCTCTGTTCACTTCCTCAGAAATGAACTAGAAGGCATCCCCCCACCCCTGTCCCTCCCTGATCCTGTGTCAGTAATTGCGTATTAGAGTCATCAGCCTCTTATGTAAGTTTCCACATCTGACTCTGACTTCCTAGAACAAGCTCTTTACTTTCTCTTTTATCTCTACCTTTTCCCCCTTATTTTTCATGTCATCAATTGTCTTTGTTATGTGTTTACTTTTTTTCCCAATATTTTGTTCTACACCTCTAGTGCTGTAATTATTTCTGCTCATTTGGTTGGTAGGCCGAATAGCTCATTTTGCTCCTTGTTTTCCATATGATCCAAATTAAAGAAAGTATTGATTTTAAGCCTGGTCCCCTTTCCCTCCTTCTTTTCTTCCCCCAAGGTTCGAGGTAAGGCTCCTGTTAGCTTATAGTACCCTGTTTCTTCTTCCTGTGATTTCAGAACAATGCTTATCACATTGACCTAGAGAATTTTCCAAAATAAATATGGCTGATCTTCCCACTGCTTCTATCTCCATCCTGATACCCTGGAGGTTGAGTGGTATAGAGGGTGAAGTGTGTGTATATGTTTGTGTGTGTGTGTGTATGTGTGTGTGTGTGTGTGTGTGTGTGTGTGTGTATATATATATATATATATACACACACATATATATGTATATATATGTGTGTGTATGTGTATATATATATATGTGTGCATATATATATATATATATATATATATATATATATATATATATTTCCTGCTGTGATCTTATTCCTCCACTGATTGAAATCCTCTACTCCAGAAGCTTCCACTTCCTGGGTTAGAAACAGATACATATGTGTATGGCAATACCTGCCAGGTGATACATGGACCTTCAGTTTAGCAAGCAGTGGGTGAAGGGTTTTGGGGGGCAAGTTGTGAAATTCACCCAGGGTTGAGCCAAGATGCATGATATTATTATGATCAATAGTAATTCCATACACTGCAATGGAACTTAACTTTTGAGTGAAAAACAAATTTTTTTTCCCTCTGAGTTCATGTAAGACTAAGCCTTTGACTCACAGAGAATCTGCTCCATTCTCTAAGAACTGAAAGTCCACTGAATCCAAAGAAAAGCACTGAGATGAATAGTCTTCAAGCAATGCTTATATGTTTGTCTACCAGTTTTCATAGACTTGGGCTCAGATCCTTGGATGCAAGTGGACAGGAGTCGCTGTCCATCTCCAGTGTACTTATACCTGATAGGACATCAAATCAATTATATCCTCTGGGAGAGGAAGAACAAGAAGAACTTGATTTTTTTATTTGATGAAGAGATGTAACATATAGAAGGTGTGACAACAAAGCACGTTTACCGACCGGTTTGAAAACAGTTTACATTGTGAAACTGATGAACTTAATTTAAACAGAATTTTGATTATAACTCAGACATCATCTTACCTGAGAAAACATCCCAGATAACATCAAACAGGCTCAAAGTCTCAGGCAAAAGTTATATCAGAACTTGCTAAAGCATCATTCTATGTGAAGAACATACACACTGCGATACATGTTACGGGGTATTTATAATAGATAAAATGAGAAATCTAGCAAAAGACTAAACCACAGAAATATAGTAGAGAACTGAATAGACTAAGGGATCCTAAGGAGATCAGTGTGAACAGGAAATAATTTTCTGGGCAAGAGAGAGATCAAAGAGAAAGTTGAGTGAGGAGAGTAATTATCGAAGTTTTATTATGTTCAACTTCAAGAGCCAAAACAAACAAAAACCTAAAACCCAAGAAGTTTGATAAAGCACATGTAAAAATAACATTGATTTCATAAATCTGTTGTTACTTGTACATATGTTGGTATTTTCATAATAGCTACATATTTTTGTGGTCATGGCTGAACGGTAAGAGATGATGAAAGTGATGTCAGTCTCTTCTTCTGGTTCAAAATTCCTGACCCAAGTTTTACTCTATTAATGTTTCTATTTTTTTTTAAAGAAGTCAGTGTAAATATTTTGGAAGATGACACCATATGTTAAAGTCACAAAGTTACAAAATGTTTATGTATACTCCCATAGAATGTGAACCAGATACTGAGGAATATTATAAAAGAATGGTAAAATGGATAAGGACAAAGCTGACCGAAATTTACTGCTGTGACAATGGCAATTGAATTAGCCAACTAAATTATAGTCATTTTAAAAAAACCCTGTTAGATTAAAAATTCAAAACAATATAAAGGCCCTAGCTCTCCAGCTTTGTTAGAGTCATTTTGTCCCCTCTAAAACTTCAGTCTCTTCCTGGGCAAAATGAGAGTGTTGGATTAGAGGTTCTTGACTTTTGGGGGGAAGAGATTAAACTTCTTTCATAGAAAGTTTCCCTGAGAAAATGCACAGGTACAAAACATTTTCCAAACGACAGAAGAGGCTCAAGATAAGGAAGCCATATAGTCTCTTCAGATTTAAAACCCCTGGACCCATTACTCCCTCTCTTATTCTAAAGAATTTCTATGATCCAGTGTATAAATTTCATATTCTCATAGTTTTGGAAGGGATCACCCTGAGTTCACAGCCAATACTTTGACTCAGAGCTAGGTTCAGGAAGTGTTTCCTGTGTGACTGTGTAACACTCTGTGCTCGGAGGGTCCTCACACTTCGTGTAATGCTCTGCTGTCATCATGTTGACATTCTAAGTCATTTCTGGACAAAGGACTCATAAATGATGTGGCTTGTTCTGCTCTGGCCACCGTCTTCATCTCAACCTTCCTCGTTCATGTTCCTGGTAAGTGGCACCCAGTCCCTTCTAAGTGTAGACTCAGAGGGCAAAGAGGAACTTGACACTTTTCAAAGCAGCCCACGTCAACCGTCAACCGTAGGCAGACCAAACGCTTAGGAAATCTTTCTTATGCTGTGCTGGAAACTATCTCTTTATAGCTACTCCTATTGATCATAGCTTTCTGAGTGTTTTGTGATAAGTTTCTTTCTCCATAAGAATGCTTTGGGTATTTGAAGATAGCCATCATCCCATCCCGCCCACAAAAAAGCAGTTAATAAATCAATAAATTTATTGATGTTTGATTGATCCATGGAAAGTGAAAGGCTGTAGTAAGCTCACATGAGTTGAAAGATCATCTGAAAAGACAAATACAAAAAGCAAATAAAATTAGGACTAATCCCCTAGATGAAACATCAGGGGAAAGTTAAGAACAACAAGCTTTGTCCTTCTGAAATAGAAACAAGCCTGAGTTTTCTTTGCATCATAAAAAAAAATCCCCAAAGTATGAATAATGCTTATGAAAGTTACTCTATTTTTGAAATTAGTGGTTCTGAGGAACAGACCTGTTTTTTTGTTTTTTTTTTTTTTGGTAAGGAAATTGCTGAGTTTTGGGTTATTTCCCAGGCTTTTGATTTCAAATAAGTATGTAAAACAAGAAAATAGCACATATAAATAGGCTTTAGAATTGCCATGCCAAAATAAATGTTGATTACACATCCTGACAGAATGTGACCTTCTAGGGGAAGGCCTTACATTTTATTTATCTGTATATTCTGGTATAGAGTGTATAGCATACAAAAAGCTGTCGATAAGTGTTTGCTTCTATAGTGTATGTTTCTGTGTCTGGAGAGAGGGTGGCCTTCCAAAAGCATGGGTGTGCAAATGTGGTTCTCTGTGTTCAGATGGAGGTGGAGGGATCAATCCTGACTGCCACATACCTACTAGCTTGCTTCACTGGGCTTTAGTGCTGACAAAGTGGGAGGCTTTTCAGTTTGGGGGCCTGGGAGGATGTCATTGTGACCGGACTAACGGTTATTTTTTTCCTTTCTACATAGTCCTCATTACAAGGGCAAAGGCAAATCCTACTGTGAATATGCCCAGTGTTTGACAGTGTTTCTGGGAATATAAATTTGAACTAGTGTTTTAAATTGCACTATACCTTACATCCAGATGGTGAATTTTTTGTAATAACCCCCTTTCTACATAAAATTTATATACAGAAGATCTGGTCAGTAATTTGTTTCCCATTCACTCTTATTTCCAGATATGTATTAATGATTCATTTTTATGCTAAACAGGTGTACAGTGAAAAGTCTCTCTCACCCATTGTGCCCTTGACATCCAGTTTCCCCACAGGCAACCAGCATTATCAGTTTCTTGTATACCCATTATTAATCTTTTGTGTAGGTCCAAAGAATTAAATCTCAATTCATCTCTATTTCACTGAGAATGTGACTGTTACTAAGGTCATTTAGTTGGGGGGCTGGGTGGATGGAAGGGGGGTAGACTTAGCCTGTCTTCCCTCGTGGTTTTCTGTTTTGAGTTCCCATCTTGCAGAATTATCCCTGGGCAGGCAGTGATTCATTCCCATACATTTTCTGTCCTCTGTCCCCAGAGAGCATAGTTAGCAATGTATCAAAGTCTTTTCATGAAACCACAATAAAGCGAATATTATTCTACTGGGGCAGGACCCCTGAAAGCTATTTTCTATCCTTCTCTGCTATTATTTATCTTCAAAGTTACTCTGGCCAACAATTTCGCTGACTTGTTACCAAACCAAGAAATGAATCTCTAAAGCTCAATCCCTCATTCTAGTTAGTGGGATCTGTGTCCTTACTATTTCTCTCTTCTTTGTGATCTGAAGGAATGTTAGCTTTTAAAAAATCCACTAGCAAAAATAATTCAGGACTCTTAAAACTTTCTTTTATTTATTTTTATTTTTTGGTACCAGGGATTGAACTCAGGGGCACTTAACTACTGAGCCATGTCTCCATTCCTTTTTTTTTTTTTTTTTGTATTTCATTTAGAGACAGAGTCCTGCTGAGTTGCTGAGGCTGGCTTTGAACTCTCAGATCCTCCTGCCTCAGCCTCCTGAGCTGCTGGAATTACAGGCGTGCACCACTGTGCTCGGCTTTTAAAACCTTTATGAAGAGGATTTTCTATACTATATTTATCTTTATTCCATGTCCTCAAGATTGGAGGAAAGTCCTTGAGTGATTTTAAGGGAAGGTTTTCGAATGGATTTCATTTTTTTGTGTGTGTCTAGAATTAATTCATTTCCTTCTTCTCCTATAACTATCCTTTCTTCCGGTGCTATCCATGTGGTTAATGTGGGAGGTGATATGTTAGTTCAAATGTAGTTTAGACTTTGGCACCACAATTTATTAGTCCAGGAATGGACACCAGATCCCATCTGGGTCAACAGAGTTCCTTCCTAAGAAATTTGGACTTCTATCTGAAATGGAAGTCAGTCTTTCTCCAGATGGATGAATCTACCAGTAATGTAAAATTCACAAGCTTTGGCTAGGTTTGCTGTTACCAGGGAGGAAGAAATGAGAATGGATGGTCTGAGAAAGGAAGAAGAGAGTCAGAGATGAGATCGAGAGCTGTTAATCATATTCCAGTTGCTGGCTGTAGCTGCAGTTGCTTACCTTCCAGAGACACCTCAATCTTCCTTTAGCAGTCAGTTGCTTCAGGCTGATTTTCTGTTTATTGCAAAACAGTCTCTAACAATGCTGAGGGACATGGCAGCAAGAACCCTGAGATCTACACAGTAAGACTTTGAGATCCACTACTATTCCCTAAGGTGTTTATCCCCTCTGCCAGTTATAAGTTTGTACTCTTAAAAGACTAACCTCAGAACATGTTTCTAACTAAAATATTTCTCTGCAGAATGTTTTTTTCATAAATGTTGAATTATAATAGACTATCAACAATACTTGAGGAAAGGAAAATATTTGAGATTTTCAGTCTATGTTTGCTTTCTATAGGTATGTCCCCTTCTCCTATACAAGCAGATCCTCAATAATATGCAGAGAAAATCTCTGGAGTCTTCTGACTTCTTTGAGTGCAAACACCTAACGTCAGAAAAGAGATTATGCTCGGTGATTCTGACGGAAATCCTGCCCTGCCCCTGCCTAAACCAGGGGTCCAGGAGCATAGGAAACTTTATTTAATAAAGTTTAGCAGGCAGCAAGACTCTGGAAAAAATGTTGTGTTTGGGTGGATAGGCTATTATGTTTTGATGAGATTTTCATGCTCCAGAGAAGGAATAAAGTTGTAGGAAAATGCTCATGTCCCACTTGTGTCAGAGAAGAAGGATAGAGGAAGGATGGGCTTCATGAGGTCTTGAGGAAAATCAAATCTCAGCTCTGACTTGTGGGGGCCACACTCAGTATGTCTCAGTGGACACACATGGAGAATGAGAACTGGAGGACAAGATACCATTACCTCCATCGTCCAACCCAATGCCTTAGCTTCACTCGGGACTCCTAGAACTTAAGACAAACCTTGGGAAATGCAGAACTCAAATTGACTGAGTATAAATTTCCACTATCCTAGTAAAATGTAAATCAGAAAGAAGTTAAGTGGAATGAAAGAAAGATGAAGCGATATTTTATGCTTACTTGAGCTTCTGGACTGAGATTCTTACATAGATACTTGTTGTTACACTGCTTTATTTTACATTTAGGCTAAACAACATATCCTCAAGCACAACTATATTCAGTTATGATATTTATAAGATCTGTAATGATATCTAAGAAACACAGGTTTATTTTTATTGATTGATTTTTTATTTTAAAATTTGTTCTAAGTAGTTATACTTGACAGTAGAATGCATTTTGACACATTGTACACAAATGAAGCACAAATTCTCCTTCCTCTGGCTGACCATGGTGCAGAGTCACACTGGCAGTGTAATCATATGTGTATTCAGGGTAATAATGTCCATCTCATTCCACTGTCATTCCCATCCCCACACCCCTTCTTACCCCTCATTCCCCTATGCACAATCCAAAGTTCCTTCATTCTTCTCTACAACCTCCCCATTATGGATCAGCATCTGCATATCAGAGAAAACATTTTGCCTTTGGTTTTTTTGGATTTGGCTTATTTTGCTTAGCATGATATTCTCCAGCTCCATCCATTTACCTGCAAATACCATAATTTCATTCTTTTTTAAGGTTGAGTAATATTCCATTGTGTATATGTACCACATTTTCTTTATCCATTCATCTTGTTGAAGGGCGTCTACATTGGTTCCATGGTTTAGCTATTGTGAATTGAGCTGCTATAAACATTAATGTGGCTGCATCACTGTAGTATTCTGATTTTAAGTCTTTTGGGTTGGGTGTACCCAGAAATGCTGTTTTGTTCATGGGAACTAGTAACTATTGAGCATGTCTATCATGCCAAGCATTGTGCTAAGAATGTATATTCATTATTCTAGTCAACATTCATAGCAACCCCAGAAAGGATAGAAACTCTTTGTGTCAATATTTTGTGGATGAGAAAAGTGAATTTTGAGAGGATAAAATTTGCCAATAACAGGCATTATAAAGGATTCCATTCTATTTGTGGTGATTGCTTCTTTGAAGGGACTGTTTAGATGGGATATCTATGCCAGAATAAGAGTTCTCTTGGGATTCCAAAATAACTACCCAGTATATAAAACCAAGATCACCATTAAGTAGCTTTTATAAATTGTTCATTGATGTGGAAAGGCATTCACTGAGTGCCAATTTGAATCAGAAAATGTGTCAGGATCTTGGGTTAACAATGGCATCCTCTCCTCAAACAAATCTGACCACGGTGGAAGTTGTTAAGAAGTTTGTTGTCAAGAGAAAATTTGGATTAACTTTACATACCCACACCCACTAGCCAGTAAGTCAGAAAACCCTTGAAAGGGCTGAGGATTGAAAGGACCCTCAAATCAGTTCAGCAAGCCATTGCCCCAGATGGCCAGGACACCTCAGTCCTACTTCTCTTGATGCCATAATCATGGCCCTGACTGAGAAAATGGTAGAATGAGACTAATTATCTTGTTTCTTAATATAGAACTCTTTCCATTGCCCATTTCCTCCAGAAAATAATTGTTTCTTTTATGAAAAATTCTAAAGAGGATTTGGACTCCATGAGATAACAAAAAATCAGAGAATGGAGAATTATACTACTCTGTATGGCTACTTGGTTTAATCTCAACACAATACCAGTGTATTTGGTTTTTCTAGACAACTAGTAAAATAAATATGCATTTGCATGTGTGTGCATATAAACATATGTGTGTATATAAATCAATGTGTATCATGTATCATATATCTACATATTTATGTCATGTAGAATACATATAAAGAATATATATAAATATATATACAAAGAATGAGATTAATTTAAAAAAAATTTTTTAGTTGTAGATGGACACAATACCTTTATTTATTTATTTAATGTGGTGCTGAGGATCAAACCCAGTGCCTCACATATGCCAGATGAGTATACCACTGAGACACAACCCCAGCCTGAGACAGATTGATTTTAATGAATTGGCCTCTATGATTGTAGCAGCTAGCAAGTCTAAAATCCATAGGGCAAGTCAGTGGACTAGAAATTCAGGTAAGAGCTGATGTTGCAACTTTGAGTCCAAAATCCATAGGGCAGTGTTCCTATATTACAGTCTTGAGGTTGAGCCCCCCCCACACACCTTTTTTGGGGGGAGGGGAACCTCAGACTTCACTCTTGAGACCTTCAATTGATTGGATGAGGCCCATCACATAATGGAAGTTGATTTGCTTTACTCGAAGTCTGTTAGTTTAAATGTTAATCTCATTTTAAAAATAGCTTCGTGTGGTAACATGTAGACTGGTGTTTGACCAGGTCAACTATTATCCCTGACCTAGGAAGCTGGAAAGGCTCCTTCAGTCCAGGGTCTCCACCAAAGAGAGATTGCATGGAGTTTTATTACATATTACACCATAAAAGTTTCCATGGCACTAATTTATTTTTGTTTAAACCATGTCAAATACATTTATTTATTATAGAAAGTCTTCATTATGTACAGTGTGCTGGATATCCTCCAAGTGGGAACTACAGCTTGCAGCAATCTCTGGTTTACATAATCTAATGACCTTTTTTTTTTTTTTTTTTGTAAGAATCATCTTTCTGAACCAGTGTTTCTGGATGGAAACTTACTGATCAAAATAAATCTCTTGCAGATGAGGAAACTGAGTCAAAGAGAGGTGGGGAGCCTGGTCACAGAGAGCTGGTGACAGTTACTGTCTTCAGGGTTCCACGTGAAAAATATAAAAAACTGAAGGTAGATGTAAATAAAGATTGGGGCCTTTCAAGTCAAGGTGTTTGACCTGGGGCAGACAACTGTGATTGAATCTGTGTCTTTCAATAGCTGGAGGTAGTCCTGATTAAGTAAGTACACTATAGAAGGGTACAGGGTGGGGTGGCAGTGCCATAGGCTTTGTTTTGATGATGTTTGTATGTGTAAATCATCAGCCGACAGAACCATCTCCTTTATCCCTGGGTCCAATTTCTGCTAGCCCAGCTGCTAGCAGGGGGTGGTGGGAGGAGTGATTGATTGAGTGGTCCAGTCTTGGGGTTTGAGGCAATTAGCTCCATACCCCATACTTGAGGATGAGGATGGTAGGATTTCCTGGCTAGTTGAAAAAATCATCTGCAGAAAGGTTATGAATTGATGATGGCCTGTCAGTCAAAGAGAAAGCTATCAGTGTTAAAGTCAATACAGGAATCTCTCTGAAACTCCTTTCCAGAAGAGTCAATAGCTTTCTCATATGGATCCTTTTTCCTTCACTATTGGCTCAGGCAGAGGATTCAGAAGTTATGATTTCAAGTTTGTTTTATTCTCCTGTAAGAATAGACATTCCCCAGATGTGTATATTTCTTAGATGAATTGTAAATCTTTACATTAAATCTTCCTGAGAACTCTTTGATGATCCTTGACATATTACATTATATAACCTTGTTCTTATTTTTTCTATAATAAAAACATCAAACATAGGTTCTAATATCTAATTTATTGCACCATTTGACTCAATGCTCTCAAGCAACTATGCATAGGACTGCAACATAAATAAACCATAATATTATCCCATGGGGTCAGACCAATGATGTAAATAGACTAGTATTTTAACTGAAAGGGGATTGAGGTAGTTCTTCAGAAACTAGGCTTGAAAAATAAGGAGGAAATAACCTATACACCCCCCCTTTTTCTTTGTAATTGTTATGAACCCATGATTTGTCCCCAAATCATCTTAACTTTCCTTAGGCTTTCCTCTTAGTATTATGGTGATCTACGTGGTTAAATTCAATAAATCAGTACTGAAGAGAGTTCTCACCTCTGCACCCTATATGAAGCAATTATATTTCTGAGAAGCACAGTATAGAAGATGCTCTAGATGTAGGCATTGCCTTTAAACCCGGTGTCTTATGTTGGGTTTCCAAGGAGCAGAGCCTGCAGTGGGGATTCTTGCAACTGTCATTTATTGTGGGAATGATTTTAGATGAATTCCAGAAGGGAGTGAAGGAAGTAGGATACCAAGAGAAACGACTAAACAAGGTCTGATTGTAGTGGAAATCAGCCTTAATCTGATCTAATTTGGAGCTACAGAGCAATAAGGTACCATGGACTTGTCAAATATTGCAGCGAGGGGAGCTGTTTATATCTCTGTATTAATTAGTGTTTATCGGTTGCCCTAGAGGATGTGGAACCTCCTAGCCGGTTCTGCGTGAGGGAGCTCCCATAGCAATTATCTGGAGAAGAATGCAACAGCTGGAGGATTATGCTTTGGTCTAGTAAAGGAAATCTGGGCAGGTCACCAAGAACATCTGTTGTACCAAGGCAGATTTATCACCCTGAATCCCTGCTTCCCTTCTTCTTCTTCTTCTGTGTGTGTGTGTGTGTGTGTGTGTGTGTGTGTCAGGGGGGTGGAGATGCGGGGATCAGGCACTAGGGATTAAACCTAGGAGTGATTTACCATTGAGCTTCATCCCATCTCTCTTTATTTTACTTTGAGACAGGGTGTCACTAAATTGTAGACGCTGGCCTTTAAGTTGCAATCCTCCTGTCTCAGCCTCCTGAGTAGCTGGTATTACAGGTGTGTGCCAACATGCCAGCCCCTTTTTATTCTTTTGACCTTAGCTTAGCTTCCTTGAAAGAACCATAAATATATTGCACTTCTTTGAGTCCAGAAGAGAAAGCCAGCTCTTGGCATTCAGCTCTCCAATACCCTGATCCATGTATCTGAAACCTGAATTCCCCATGTTTAAACTCAAAACTTCCTCTCATATCCTCAAATCACAAACCCCCTTCATTTTCTCTTAGTTCATTAACTTTTTAAAAAAATTCTTAATTTATTTTACATTTTATTATGTAAAATAATAAAATGAGATCTATCCTCAACAGATTTTTAAGTGTAATACAGCAAATCTTAAGAGCTTATTCATCTTGCTTGACTGAAACTTCATGCCCATTGATTAGTGACTCCAAATTGGACCCTCTCCCTGGCTCTGTAATCACCAGTTCATTAACTTTTTATTGATAGGAGTTTTTACTCACCACCTAACTTTGCTCTGGTACAGCAGTGTATTATTTACTCATTATTATATAAGAAATTGTCTCAAAACTTAGTAGCTTAAAACAACAATAAATTTTCATTTTCTTAATGTTACTGTGGACCTAGCTGGGTTGGGGATTTGCTCTTTATCACCCTCCCTCCCACCTTTGGATGAGTTTTATTCAGATGTTGGCTAACATCATTTGAAAGCTTGATTGGCAATGGAGTATTGCTTCAAAGGTGGCCTGGTCACATGACTGGCAAGTTGTTGCTGGCTGTTGGTATAAGACCTTCAATTTTCACCAAATAATCCTTTCTACAGCACTGCTTGAGTGTCCTTCCAGCTAACTTCTCTTGATGGAGCCAAGAGAACAAGGCAAAAGCCATAATGACTTTTATAAGCTATTTGTAGATGTTAAAGACTGTCATCTTCGTCCGCGGGGGCACAGTCCAGCTCTGATTCAGTGTAGAGGTCAAGTAGCAGCAGGTGAGGGTCACCAAGGCATATCATGGAGGGTGACTACCACAGGACACTATATTTCTATATATACCTTCAATATTTTTCTGTCTTTTCATACAAACAATAATAAATGCTGAAGAGGATGTGGGAAAAGAGAGAACACTTTTACACCGTTGGTGGGACTGTAAATTTGTATAACCACTATGGAAATCAGTATATGGAGTTCCTCGTAAGACTAGGCGTGGAACCACCATTTGACCCTGATATAGCATTCCTGGTGTTTATCCTAAAGAATTAAAGTCATCATACTATAGTGATGCATACATATCCATGTTTATAGCAGCACAATTTGCAATAGTCGACCAAGGAACTAGCCTAGGTATCCATCAATGGATGAATGGATTAAGAAAATGTGATATAAATACACAATGGAGGTTTATTCAACCATAAAAAATGAAATTATGTTATTTGTAGGGAAATTGATGGAACTTGAGTCCATTATGTTAAGTGAAATAAACCAGTCAGAAGGTCAGGGGTCATATATGGAAGCTAGAGAGGAACAAAGAAAGGTGGAGGAATCTCATGAAAATTGGAGGGAGATGACTAGAGTAGAGGAAAGGGACCCGAGGGCTGGAGAATGGAAGGGAAAGGGGAATTACTGTGAAATTATATTGAATAAATTATATTGTTTATTGTGTGCATGTACAAATTTGTAACAACAAATCCCACCATTATGTGCAACTATAATGTACCAATAAAAATATAGAAAAAGATTTCTGCCTTCTTACTCTGTTTGGCAAAACTACGGTGGCCCTTTACCTTTCTACTCAGAAGTTCTTCATTGTGTATTCTTGATATTTCTCCAGACTCAAATTGAGTCACATAGGATGTGAAATGAAAAGGTTTTTATTTTTTACATCAATGTCAGCAGTTTCCAGAGCTGGTGGCCAGCGCACCTCATTCTAACATATCCAGAGCTGGTGGCCAGCCCATGGTCTCTTCACTCCAATCTTCATGTTTCTACAATGTTCTATTATCCCTACTTCCAACCTTCATCTCTCCATGGGGAGTCCTTACTTATAAAACAGGTCTTCCCTCTTGTAGCCACCTTCTGTTCTTGCCCTGGATTATCTTCTATCCATGTTGGTACTTAGTCACAAAGATAGCAAAATGGAATCTCCTTCCCCCACAGTGGCAACACTGAGGCATGGTTGTGTTTGAATCAAGTGGAATTGTAAAATTTGGCAGAGTGGCAGGGAAAAGCTAAAATCAGGCACCAGAGGGCCCTAACATTTGAAGAAACCAAGGCTTTTGACTAAAAGTTACCTTATGCAATGTCATGGGAGACTCATTTTTGCTTTTACATGATGCTTAGGTTTATTTCATGGTTTCTTTTCTTTTCTTTTCTTTTTTTTTTTTACTATAAGGACATAAGAACCACACAAATGTGATATAAAACTCTCTGCTTTGAGGTTTGAGACATTTATGAGAATTTGGCTAGGCATGACCACTCTGCAGTCTTTGGGTCCCCTTCTCTTCTATTTCTCTGATGCTTTTCATTTGTTCTGAGACAGATGAAAACTCTTCCCACTGGCATAGGCAAAACTCTTAATGCTATCAAATATCTTTTAAGTATGTGTTGCTTCCTGGAGGAAACAGAAGAAACAGTATATCGTTGTCTCTTGGTATCCATGGGGGATTAGCTCTAGGACCTACCCTCTCCCCAAATCTGTAAATGCTCAAGGTCCTTATAAAAATGGCATAATATTTGCATTTAAAATATGCATATCCTCCTGTGTACTTTAAATCATCTCTAGATTATTTATAATATCTGATAAAATGTAAATGCTATATAAATTCTTGTTATGCTATATTATTTAGGAAATAATGACAAATTATGTAAATGTCCATTATAGACAAAATTTGTTCCCAAATATTTTTGATCCTCACTTGGTTGAGTTCATGGATGTAGAACCCACAGATATGCAGGGTTGACTATAAATGGTTCAAAGCAAATCCTACTAGAAGCAACTCACATTCTTCCTTATGGGTGGCTTACAAAGGAGCCCATAGAGGAAGGGCTTCAAATTAATCATCTCTCATACTTTATATGAGGTTATGTCATCTCACTGCTCAGAAGCCTCTACAGCTCTTGTTGCCCAGTCACATAAAACTCAACTGCCTTGTTCTAGCATTTTAGGCCTTCAATCAGGCTCCAAAACACCTTATTAAAATAAATCCCATCTCCTTTCTTCCTACTTGTCACCTATACTTGGGTCAAATTGGATGACTCATTGTGGTCCTAACCTACTCCATAGCTTTCTATCTACGTGCACAAGAAGACTCTGTTCTCTCCATCTAACTGTTCTCCCATTATATGTGATAATGGACATGCTTCCCTCATCTGAGATCTGTCACAGTATACCTCATTCATGACATTCTCCTGACTCCCTCCACCTGGAGATGATCTCTCTCTTCCATGGGCTTGAAGAGCACTTTTATGGCAATTTATTGATGGGTTGCCATAATCTCCCAGGTATTAGAATTCTGGGTATTAGAACAGCTGATGTAAAAGTCACCATGCTAAAATTATATATGTATGTTTTATATATATTTATCTAATATAAAAATTTGTATAATATGTATAAAACACACATATATACATTTTATAAAATATATGGGTCTGCACCTGATGTTTTCTTTTTTGGAAGAATTTAAAAAATTGAAATTGGAAAGAATTGGTGGCACATTTAGTAGAGACTTTTTCAGTGGTTCATTTGATCTGCTTATGAAAGACCATGAGATTTTATTATGTTAATCTTACTTCCAATGATTAACGCTCGCATTCCTCTTCAGTCACCAATTCCATTGTCACAAGGATAAATCTTGGAACAAATCTTTCAACTCAACAACTCTTTGTTCCCGTACACTTACTCTATGGCTTCATTTTGATCTCTGTCTTATGGATAACCCCACTTTCTGTTTTAATTATTGTAATTATTAACACATGTTAATTGTACAAATTAATGGGATTCACTGAGATATTTCCACGTACGCATGTATCATACATTGATCATGCCCATTCACTCTTCTGTATCTATATCCTGCTCCCCTTTCTTTCCCTTCTCTCTGACCTTCTTCCTAGTCCCTACCCTCTTCTGTTTTCAGGTCTACTTTTTTTCTTAGCTTCCACATGTGATATTTGTCTTTCTATGTCTATCTTATTTCACTTAACATGATGTCCTCTAGTTCCATCCATTTACCTGCAAATGACAGGACTTCATTCTTATTTAAGGCTGAATAATAACCATTATATATATAATAAACATATACCACATTTTCTTTATCTATTCATCTATTGATAACATCTAAGCTGATTCCACATTATAGCTTTTGTGAATAGTGCTACAATAAGAATGGGTATGCAGCAGGTATATCTTTTGTATGCTGACTTCATTTCTTTTGAGTGTATACCCAGGAATGGTACAGTTGGATCATATGGCAATGCTAGTTTTACTTTTTTATTAATAATATTTTATTAATCACATGAAGGTAATATTCTGAATATATTGGGTTGTTACTAAAATCAATTTCAACTGTTTCTTTTAATTTTTAATGTAAATACTAAAAAAGTTTAACTTACCCTTTTCTTTTTTTGTTCTTCTTAGTTATACTTGAAAGTAGAGTATAATTTGACTTATTTTTACAAACACGGAGTGCATCTTATTCTAATTAATATCCCAGTCTTGTGGTTGTATGTGATGTAGAGATTCACTGTAGTATATTTATATATATGTTCCTAGGAAAGTTATATCAGAATCATTCCACTTTTTCCTATTTCTTTTCCCCTCCCTTCCCTTCATTCCCCTTTGTTTAATTTATTAAACTTGTATTGTCCCCCTGTCCCACCCACTGTTAGCATCCACATATCAGAGAGAACATTCAACCACTGTTTTGTGGGGGTTGGCTTATTTTTGTTAGCATAGCCTCTAGATCCACCCATTTTTCAGTAAATGTCATAAAGTCATTCTTTCCTACTCCTGAGTATATTTCCATTGTGTATATATACCACATTTTCTTTATTCATTCATCTCTTTTGGGCACCTAGGTTGGTTCCATAGCTTAGTTTCTGAGAATAAATGTTGAGAGCCACAGCCGAAGGGGCCCCAGGAAACTTCCAGCTGCCAGCTGATGATTGGCTCACAGCAGCCCCAGCAACTTCTAGCTGCCAACTGATTGGCTCCTCTGCGGTGATGCTCATTGGGCTGTTTCCCCGCCCTTTCAGACCATGGAGCTGCTCATTGGGGGACTTCTTTTGGCTCAGCCCATGCGACCCAGCCAATCGGCCTCAAGAGCAGGAGAAGTGGGGGAGGTTGAGAGGCTGTGGGAAGCGGGTGGTGGCAGTTGGGCTCTGAAGGTTTTCCTGAGGAGCTGTTTTGTTTGGCATGTGTGGTTCTAAAAATAAAGTTCGTTTCTTTTGACAAGTGGCTCCTGAATTGTGCCCAGCCAGACTGCGGCAAATAAAGCTGCTATAAACATTGATGTGGCTGCATTGTTGTAGTATGCTGTTTCTTATGTCCTTTGGGAATATACCAGGAATGAGATAACTGGGTCAAATGATGGTTCTATTCCAAGTTTTCTGAGGAATCTCCATACTGTTTTCCAGAGTGGTTGCACCAGTTTACACTCCCACAGCAATGCTTGAGTGTATCCTTTTCCCCACATACTCTACAACATTTATTTACTCTTGTATTCCTGATTGTTGCCATTATGACAGAAGTGAGATGGAATCTGAGTGTAGTTTTAATTTGAATTTCTCTAATTGCTAGAGATGTTGAACAATTTTTCATATATTTGTTGACAATTTGTATTTCTTATTCTGTGAAGTTCCTGCTCACTTACTTTGCCAATTTACTAATTGGTTTATTTGTTTTGTGGTGGTAAGATTTTTGAGTTCTTTATATATCCTGGAGATTAGTCCTCTATCTGAGGTGCAGATGGCTCTCTCTTCATACTCTTGATTGTTTCCCTTGCTGTGAAGAAGATTTTTAGTTTGATACTATCCCATTTTTTGATTCTTGATTTTACTTCTTGTGCTTTAGGAGTCTCGTTGAGAAAGTTAGTTCCTAAGCTGAAATGATGGAGTGTTTGGCCTTTATCTTCTTCTAGTAGATATAGGTTTTCTGATATAATAACTAGATCATTGATCCACTTTGAGTTGATTTTTGTGTTGGGTGAGAGATAGGGGTTAAATTTCATTCTGCTATTTATACACAATGGAATATTATTCAGCACTAAAAAATAACAAAATCATGGCATTTGCAGGGAAATGGATGGCATTAGAGCAGATTATGCTAAGTGAAGTTAGCCAATCCCTAAAAAACAAATGCTGAATGTCTTCTTTGATATAAGGGGGGTGACTCAAAACAGAGTAGGAAGTAAGAGCATGAGAAGAAGATTACCACTAAACAGGGACGAGAGGTGAGAGGGAATGGGGGGGAGAAGGGGAATTGCACAGAAGATGGAAGGAGATCCTCATTGTTATACAAAATTACATATAAAATGGTGTGAGGGGGAAGAAAAAAAGAGAGAGAAATGGGTCACAGTAGATTGGGTAGAGAGAGGTGATGGGAGGGGAGGGGAGGGGAGGGGGGATAGGAAGGGTAACAGAATACAACAGACACTAGTATGGCTGTATGTATAAACGTGGCTGTATAACTAATGTGATCCTGCAATCTGTACACGTGGAAAAATAAGAATTCATACCTCATTTGAATCAAATATATGATATGTAAAGATTAAAAAGAAGATTTGTACTATCAATTCTATTGCTAAATAAGAAAATGAACTGTGTGAGAGAAACTTGCTCTTTAAAAATAATACCAAAATATAATAAGTCTGTAATAAAGTAAAAAAAAAATTCATTCTACTACATATGGATTTTTTAGCACCAATTGTTGAAGAGGCTATCTTCTCTCCAATGTATGTTGTTGGTGCCTTTGGCCAGTATGAGATAACTGTATTTATGTGGGTTTGTCTCTGTGTCTTCTATTCTGTTCCATTTGTTTTCATGTCTGTTTGCTGTTCTTGTTACTATAGCTCTGTAGTATAATTTAAGGTCTGGTATTGTGATGCCTCCTGCTTTGCTTTTCTCACTAAGGATTGCTTTGGCTATTCTAGGCCTCTTATTTTTCCAAATGAATTTCATGGTTGCTTTTTCTATTTCTATGAAGAACATAATCGGACTTTTGGAATTGTATTAAATCTGTATATCACTTTTGGTAGTATAGCCATTTTGACAATATTTATTCTGCTTATTCAAGAACATGGGAGATATTTCCATCTTCTAAGGTCGTCTTCAATATCTTTGTTTACTGTTCTGTATCTTTCACTATAGAGGTCTTTCACCTCTTTTATTGGGTTGATTCCCAGTATTTTATTTATTTTGAAGCTATTGTGAATCAGTTTTCCTAATTTATCTTTCAGCTGATTCATCATTGGTGTATAGGAACACAATTGATTTATGGGTGTTAATTTTATATCCTGCTATTTTGCTGAATTTGTTTATGATTTCTAATAGTTTTCTGGTGGAGTTTCTTTGGGTCTTCTAAATATAGGATCTTGTCATATGTAAATAGGGAGAGTTCAAGCTCTTCTTTTCCTATTCATATCCCTTTCTTTCTTTTGCCTAATTGCTCTGGCTAGAGTTTCAAGGACTATGTTGAATAGAAGTGGTGAAAGAGGGCATCCCATTCTTCTTGCAATTTTTAAAGGATGCTTTCAGTTTTTTTTCCATTTAAAATGTTATTGGCCTTGAGTTTAGCATATATAGCTTTTACAATGTTGAGGTATGTTTCTAGTACCCCTAGTTTTTCTAGTGTTTTGAACATGAATGGATGCTGTATTTTGTTAAATGCTTTTTCTGAATCTATTGAGATAATCATGGGATTCTTGTCTTTAAGTCTATTGATGTGGTGAATTACATTTATTGATCTCTGTATGTCGAACCAACCTTGTATCTGTGGAATGAAACCGACTTGAATATGGTGCACTGTCTTTTTAATATGTTTTTATATGCAGTTTGCCAGTATTTTTATTAAGAATTTTGCATCTGTGTTTATCAGAGAAATTGGCCTGAAGTTTTCTTTTCTTGATGTGTCTTTGTCTGGTTTTGGAATCAGGGTGAGACTAGCTCCATAAAATGAGTTTAGAAGGGTTCCCTCCTTTTCTATTTCATAGAATAATTTGAGGATTAGTGTTAGTTATTCTTTGAGGTCTGGTAGAACTCAGCTGAGAATCCATCCAGTCCTGGGCTTTTATTTGTTGTTAGGCTTTTGATGGCATCTTCAATTTCATTCTTGAAATCAATCCGTCCAATTGATCTGGTTCAATTTGGGTAGGTCATATTTCTCTAGAAATTTGTTGGGGTCTTCAAAATTTTCTATTTTATTGGAGTATAAGTTTCAAAAATAGTTTCTGATTATCCTCTTTCAGGGGTGTCCATAGTGGTATTTTCTTTGTCATCACAAATTTTAGTAATTTGAGTTTTTTCCCTTTTTATCTTGGTTAGATGGCTAAGGGTTTATCAATTTTATTGTTTCCCTCAAAGAATCACCTTTTATTTCATTGATTTTGTTTGAATTTTTTTTTTGTTTCAATTCAGTGATTTCGGCTCTGATTTTAATTATTTCCTGTTTTCTGCTGCTGTTAGTGGTGAATTGTTCTTCTTTTTCCAGGGCCTTGAGATGTAAACTTTTCCACTTAGAACGCTTTCACAGTGTCCCAGAGATTTTTGATATGTTGTGTCACTATTCTCATTTACCTCTAAGCATTTTTTAAATTTCATCCCTGATTTCTTCTACTATCCATTGGTCATTCAGGACTGTGTTATTTAGTCTTCAGGTGTTAGAGTAGCTCCTATTTTTTTATATTATTGATTTCTAATTTTATTCCATTTTGATCTGATAGAATGCAAGGTTTTATTTCTATTTTATTTTATTTTTTTGCATTCACTAAGTTTTGCTTTGTGGCTTAAGACGTGGTCTATTTTAGAAAATGATCCATGTGCTATCATTGTGTATTCAGTCATTGATGAATGAAATATTCTATATATGTCTGTTTAGTCTAAGTTATTAATTGTTTTTCTTAGTTCTGTCGATTCTTTGTTAAGTTTTTGTTTGGTTGATCTATCCAATGATGAAAGAGCATGTTAAGTTCATCCAGGGTTATTGTGTTGTGTTCTATTTGGTTCTTGAAATTGAGAAGTGTTTGTTTGATGTATGTAGGTGCTCCATGGTTTGGGGCATAATTACAATTTTTATATCTTTTTGATGTATAATTCCCTTAAGCAGTATGCAATGATCATCTTTGTCTCTTCGGATTAACTTTGATTTGAAGTTCACTTTATCTGATATGAGGGTAGAAACCCCTGCTTGCTTATGAGATCCATGTGAATGATATAATTTTTCCCATCCTTTTATCTTCAGTCTATGGATGTCTTTGCCTGTGAGGTGATTATCTTAGAGACAACAAATTATTGGGTCATGTTTTTTAATCCAATTTGCCAGTCTTTTGATTGATGGGTTTAGACCATTTACATTCAACGTTATTATTGAGAAATGATTTTTATACCCTGTTATTTTGATTTATTTCTGGTTTTTAATTTTAATTAGTTTCTCTTTTCATTAACAACATTTTTTCTCGTGTAGTTTCTCCCTTTGCTGGTTTCCATTTTTATTTTTCATTCCTTCTTAATGAAATACTTATTTGAGTATGTTTTGTAGTGCAGACTTTCTAGTTGTGAATTCATTTAACTTTTGTTTACCTTGGGAGGTTTTTATTTCATCATCAAATATGAAGCCTAATTTTGCCAGTTACAGTATTCTTGATTGGCATTCATTTTCTTTCAGGGGTTGGTATATATCATTCCAAGACCTCCTAACTTTGAGGATCTGGGTTGAGAAATTAGATGAGATCCAGATTCATATTCCTCTAATTGTGACCTGTCATTTCTCTGGTAGCCTTTAAATTGTTACCCTTATGCTCTATGTAAGGGATTTTCATAATGATTTGCCTTGGTATAGGTCTGTTGTAATTTTGTATATTTGGAGTTCTGTAAGCCTCCTATATTTAAATTTCCATTTCATTCTTAAGGCTTGGGAAATTTTCTGATATTATTTCATTGAAAAGATTGTGCATTCCTTTGGTTTGTGTCTCCAAGCGTTCATCTATCCTGATAAATCTTAAATGTGGTCTTTTCATGTTATCCCATATTCTTGAAAGTTCTGTTCATGTTCTCTTAACATATTTTTCCATGGTCAACTTTATTTTTCAGATTATATATTTTGTCTTCATTGCCTGAAACTCTTTCAATTGATTTAGTTTGCTAGTGATGCTTTACATTGAGGTTTTAAGTTGGTTTATTGATTCCTTCATTTTGAAAATTTTTGATTGATTTTTCTTCAAGGTTTCTATCTCCTTTGAAGTGATCTTTTACTTCTTGGATATTCTCTCTGATTTCATTCCTTTCATCTTTTAACTTGCAGATAATTTTATGAACTTTCTAAAAAAATTCCTTCTCTGACATTTCCTCCACTGTGATATCATTGGATTCTGTTAACAAAGGTATTTTGATTTGTTTGGAATGTTTTTTTTTCCCCTTGCCTTTTCATGTTGTTCACATGTCTACCTATTTATCAGTAAAAATCTGAGGTGGCAGAGCTTGTACTCTGTGAACTTACAGTGTTCCTAAAGATTTCTATTACCTCATGTTTTAGGGGGAGACAAACAATAAAAACCAATGCAATCAATGTTCTTCATTAAATGAAATACTTATTTATTATTTTGGCACCTACAATGTTAATTGCCACTATAAACAGAAGTGGTACATCAGTCAATTGCCAACAGTAGATATGTTTACAAAAGAGTTTGCTATTTCAAAAAGGTAAAGAGGGAGAATGCAGAAAGACATAAGATGTAATAATTGAGAGGGAGGGTGAGAGAGAGTAGCAGTAAAGAGTTAAAGGAAGAGTGAAAGAACAATAGAATTTGGCAGTTGGCAACAGAAAAGAGAGGAAGATAATCAAGAGAAATAGAAAAAAAATACAAAACAAACGGCCTGCCAGGTAGGCGGAACTGTGACCACCGACAGAAAAGACCCAGTGGCCCGCGGCAGGACAGAGCTTCCAATCACTCCTGCAAGGTAGGCGGGCCTGCGACCCACCGGCAGAAGAGGAGCAGCGGCCTGCTGAGAGGCAGAGCCGCCCCCTCCCCCTGCGCCGGCAAGGTAGAGGGAACTGTGACCACCCACAGAGCAGGCCCAGCGGCCTGCTGAGGGG
>NW_026000142.1:24180882-24191350 GCF_001458135.2 Marmota marmota marmota | reverse complement strand
GGAGGGGAGGGGGGATAGTAGAGGATAGGAAAGGCAGCAGAACACAACAGACACTAGTATGGCAATATGTAAATCAATGGATGTGTAACTGATGTGATTCTGCTATCTGTATATGGGGTAAAAATGGGAGCTCATAACCCACTTGAATCAAAGTGTGAAATATGATATATCAAGAACTATGTAATGTTTTGAACAGCCAACAATAAAAAATTAAAAAAAAAATAAAAAACAAACAAAAAACCAATATAAAACACAACCAAGGTATACTAATCAAAAACCCTATTCCTCAAAAGACCGAGTCAAGAAAATAACTACCTTCAAGAAATGCTTTAAATAAGACAAGTGAGACAAATATGTGTATATTCAATATGTGAATATACAAATATGTGAATATTCCATGGACCATCTAGCATACAAAATTAAAAAAAAATGTTCTGAGTTGGGCATGGTGGCACATGCCTGTAATTCCAGCGATGGGAATCTGAGGCAGTAGGATTGTGATTTCGAAGCCAGCCTCAGCCACTTAGTGAGGTCCTCAGAAACTTAGCAAGACTCTGTCTCTAATTAAAATACAAAAAAATAAAAACAATTCTTAGTGGAAGATTAAGATGCAATGGTGGAAAATTTGTCTTTAATATTATATGTTGGTTGTCAGTTCCCAACTATCTTATAGTTTTTTTCTTGGGGTATTTATTGTGTGCAACAGTGGTAGTTGGGGGGCTGTCAGTTCCTTCCTTTTGTGGAGCTCATCACTGTTGCCTGTTCTCAGCTTCCCTTCTCAGCAATATGAGGTAGGGTAGCTTGGAGGGTGTTATCTACTCCTTTTACTGTGAGGGCTTACTGCAGAGTTCTGTGAAAGGGGTTCCCAAGGGTGAAGCTCCTAGAGACGGGGTATGGGTCTGCTAGAATTCCAGGTGCTTTGTGGAGTGATGTTTGGTGAAGCTTTTAAATCAGCACACCTCCAGAGCCTGGCTGATTCCAGTCCACATTGAGTGTCTTGAATCCCGCCCCCCCCAGGGTTCTGCTTGAGAGGAGCCAGTCCTTTGCCCCACTCTGCCTCCCACTGCTCCCATATCTTGGCCACCTGGGCTTTGGGCCCAGCCCCAAAGTGAACATTCACCCCCCCCACACACACACACATGTGATCAAGTCCCTGGTTGTCCCAGGCAGTCCTGTGATCTGCAAGACTCAAACTGTGTGAGAGATACCCAGGATCTCTCATGTATGAGTGTCTCAAGTGCCCCTGGGGACAACACTCTCCATGCCAGAATTTCACTTGGTTTTCTAGTCACATTCTGGCCCACATCAGGTCAGGTTTTTAGACCCAGCTGAAATTACACAGGTCTGGGCACTTGGGGTTGGACCCACACCTGCCAGCAGCTGTAGCTGATCCTACTCTCTGCAGGTCACTCTAAGACCAGCAACATTTCTCTCACAGGAAAACAAAGTGTAGCTTACCCACTGGATGAGCTTGACAATGTCGCTATCCTTTCTTCTTCAAGACACATCTTGGTGCCACCTGAAATGCGGGCTTAGTCTGTCTCTCCAACCTGCTTGCAGTGGATGTGCATCAGTAGCCACCAGTGCTAGTGATGTTTTTTTTTTTAATTTTTTTTAATTTTTTTAAATTTTATTCTATTAAACCTTCTGTATCCCTAGGCTGTTCTAAAAGTCCAGTATTAAATCCCAGTAGAATTTCTTTTCTTTTCTTTTCTTTTCCCTCCCTCCCTCCCTCTCTCTCTCTCTCTCTCTTTCTCTCTCTCTCTTTCTTTCTTTCTTTCTTTCCTGACTTTAAAGAGAAACTGTTTGTCCTCTTTCCTGGTTCGAGGCCATGGAGCAGTCTGGAAAGTAACCTTCTCTACTCCGCCATCTTGACCCCTCAGGCTCACATATTGTTTTCTTTGGATATTCTTGCTTTGGAGGTTTGCTTCCCATTTGAAAGCTCAATCTGTATCATCATAAGACTAGAAAGCACAAAAATTAAGTGAAATTTTATAGTAATGGTCATTATACTATTTTCATTAATGAATAATATGTAGGCATATATAATCCATAAACTGAAATGACCTTATATGCTAGGTTAAATGCAAATATTTCTGCTGGATGGGCTAGATCCCTCTTTCAGGAAGAAATCTTGCCTTAAATTGTCTGCAACCTGAGGTTCTGGGGTGCAATTTCCAAACCTCAAAGGAAAAAACCAAACAAAAAAAAGTTTCAACTCAGAACCTGTCATTCTGGCCTCATCCACTGCCGGACTGGATATCACCTCACTGCCCTCGTCTCCATCATGTGGGATTAGGCACCCCAACTTCCTTAATAAGACTCCTTTGGCACAAGAATTAAAATCAAGAATCAATAAATGGGATGAACTCACACTAAAACGTTTCTTTTCAGCAAAACAAATAATCTGTGAGGTGAATAGAGAGCCTACATCTTGGGAGCAAATCTTTACCCTTCACACATCAGATAGAGCACTAAACTCTAGGGTATATAAAGATCTCAAAAAGCTAAGCTCAAAACAAACAAACAAACAAACAAATAACCCAATCAATAAATGGGCCAAGGAGCTGAACAGACACTTCTTAGGAGATGATATACAATCAATCAACAATATGAAAAAATGTTCATCATCACTAGGAATTAGAGAAATGCAAATCAAAACTACTCTAAGATTTCACCTCACTCCAGTCAGAATGGCAGCTATTAGGCATACAAACAACAATAAATTTTGGCAAGGATGTGGGGAAAAAGGCACACTCATACACTGCTGGTAGGACTGCAAATTGGTGCAGCCAACATGGAAAACAGTATGGAGATTTCTTGGAAAATTGGGAATGGAACGACCATTTGATCCAACTATTCCTCTTCTTGGTCTATACCCAAATGACTTAAAAACAGCATACTACAGGGACACAGCCACATCATTGTTTATAGCAGCATCATTCTCAATAGCTAAACTGTGGAATCAACCTAGATGCCCGTCAATAGATGAATGGATAAAAAAATGTGGCATATATACACAATGGAATATTACTCAACAATAAAAGAGAATAAAATCATGGCATTTTCAGCTAAATGGATGGAGTTAGAGAAGACAATGCTAAGTGAATTTAGCCAATCACAAAAAACCAAATGTTGAAAGTTTTCTCTGATATAAGGAGGCTGATTCATAGTGGGAGAGGGAGAGGGAGTATGGTAGGAATAGATGAACTCTAGATAGGGCAGAGAAGTGGGAGGGGAAGGGAGGGGGTATGGAGTTAGAAATGATGGTGGAATGTGATGGGCATTATTATCCAAAGAATATGTATGAAGACACTAATTGGTGTGAATGTACTTTGTATACAACCAGAGATATGAAAAATTGTGCACTATATGTGTAATAAGAATTGCAATACATTCTGCTGTCATATATAAATAAAAAAATTAATTAAAAAAGGAAACCTCCATACTGCTTTCCATAGTGTCTATACTAATTTACATTCCCTCAAAGCGTATATAAAGGTTCCTTTTTCTCCACATTCTCACCAGCATTTTGTTGTTGTTGTTAATAGTCATTCTAACTGGGGTGACATGGAATCTTATTGTCATTTTAATCATCATTTCCCTGATGGCTAGATATTGAGCATTTTTCATATGTTTATTGGCCAGTTGCATTTTAGTCTTTTGAGAAAAGTCTATTATGATTATTTGCTTATTTTAAAAATAGATTACCTGTTTTTTGGTTTGGTTGTTAAGTTTTTTGAGTTCTTTATATATTGTGGATATTAATCCCCTATTAGATGAATAGCTGGCAATGATTTTCTCCCATTTTGTATGTTTTCATTCCATTGATTGTTTCCTCTTTGTTGTGTTCTAATTTGATGTAATCCTTTTTGTAAATTCTTGTTTTTGTCTCTTGTGCTTTTGGAGTTCTACTGAGGAAACTGTTGGGTGTACCAATATCTTCCAGCATTTCCCAAGTGTTCTCCTCCTGTTGTTTCATAGTTTCAGGTCTTATATTAAGATCTTTGATCCATTTTGAGTTGATTTTTGTTCAGGGTAAGAGATTGGGATTGATTTTCAATCTTCTACTTGTGATACACAGCTTTCCAAGTATCATTTGTTGAAGAGGCTATCTTTTTGCCAATGTATATTTTTGGTAGCTTCATGGAGAAACAGTGGGCTGAAGATGTATGGATTTATTTCTGGGTCCTATATTATGTTCCATTGGTATATGTGACTGTTTCTATGCCAATGCCATGCTATTGCTGTTACCATGACTGTACCTTGAAATCAGGTACAGTGATGCCTTCAACTGTTGTATGGCTCAAGATTGCTTTGACTATTTAGGGTCTTCTGTGCTTCCATACTAATTTTTTTTCCTAGTTCTGCAGAACATTATTGGTATTTTGGAAAGGATTGCAATGAATTTGTAGTTTGCTTTGGCTAGTATTGCCTATTTAATAATATTTATTCTTCTTTAGTTCTTCTATATCTTAAATATTTATTCTGTGAACATGGGAGGTCTTTTCATCTTTTAGTATCCTCTTCAATTTCTTTCTTCAATGGTTTGTAATTTTTATTATAGAAGTCTTTCATATCACTCATTAGGTTTTTCCCTAGTTGTGTGTGTGTGTGGGAGAGAGAGAGAGAGAGAGAGAGAGAGAGAGAGAGAGAGAGAGAGAGAGATTTTGTGAATGTGTTTGCTTTCTAATTTCTTTCTCAGTGACTTCATTATTGGTGTATAGGAAAGCAACTTGTTTTGTATGTTGTTTTTGTTTCCTGCTACTTTATGAATTTGTTTATCAGCCCTAAGAGTGTTTTGGTGGATTTTTTTAGGGCTTTCCATGTATAAAATCATATAATCTGAAACAGGAATAGTTTGAATTCCTCCTTTCCTATTTGTAAGTCTTTTTCCTCACTTTTTTTCTTTTTAGGGCTGAGGACCAAACCCAGGGCCTTGTGTATGCTTGGCAATTGCTCTGCCACTCAGCCAAATCTCCAACCTCTCTATTTGTATGTATTTTCTTTCTCAGAGCTAATTGCTCTGGCTAAACTTTCTAGTTCTATATTGAATAAGAGCTATGAGAATGTACACCCTTGTTTAGTTCCTGATCTTATAGGAAATGTTTTCATGTTTCCCCCATTCAGTATGATGCTGGCTGTGGGTTTGTCATATATATAGCATTTATTACATTGAGGTATGATCCTTCTGTATCTAACTTACTCAGACCTTTTATAATGGAAGGATATTGAATTTTATTAAAGGCCTTTGTTTGTCATCTACTGAGATGTCAATGTGACTTTTAGATCATTCATCTGAGATCTCTCTTCTTTTTTGATGCAGGTACTCATGGCTATAAACTTATTTCTTACAGCTGCCTTTGGTGTATCCCACAGGTTTTGGCAGGTTGTGTTTCTGTGTATCTGAGGTTTTCTAAAGCACTAAAGGCCAAGGGAACAAACTTTTGCTTTAATTCTGCCAGTGGTTATTAAATTTATCTTTGGAGGAAGACAGTGTTTTGATTTCAAGGGTAAAAGGATGATGAACTTTTGGATTATGCAAAGGAAAGGTAGGATATTTTGGAATAGAGAGACCCTGGTCTAAGATTTCTCAACTTAGGATCCATAGAACCCTATGATTCAATATGACATCAGTAATAATTTGAGAGGTGATTTTAAAAATTCAAACATCTATTTTTGAAATTGTACACTATGAAGATAGGCAGTAATCAAATAGGCCCATTTGCAATTTTAAGTGTTTTAACCCCATATGACAAGGTTTGGTAGTACTGAGTTCATTTGGTTCAATCCAGTTTTGGGATTTATGCAACATATGAGAGGTTATTGGTAACTGAAGAGTACTATATTGTAGGGAGAGGAGAATGTTACACTTATCACAAGAGAGCTTCACTCTCTAATTATATTTCTCAAAATCCCCTTACACACCGTATGCTATTTTAAAGGACCAAACAAGCTATACTAGTGTAATAAAATATTTGGAGAAAATTTAAATTTTCATTTTAAAGACTGAGCTGCTTTTTACCTTCCCCTCCCTGTTTTGCTATTATGAATGTTTCAAAAATGTAGATTGCAAAGGCTAAAAGTGAATTGTAGACTTGATAATGAGTTTTTGGTGATTTCTTATTTTATTACAACCTTATGCTTTGTACTTAATTAGTTTTTACTATTTTATAAATACTTCTGATAATTCAGTATGGTAGTTTATGAAGATAAGAGATAGAAAAGGGAGATTATAGGTCTGGGGATAAGCACGATAAGGTTAATAATGAAGAATTGTAATTTTTCTGAGTCATTTTAATGCACTGTTAGAATATAGGATATAGAAAAAGTCCACCTCTGTGATGAAAGACACTTATCAAGAGGTTTGCAGGGACTGCTTATCTAAATTGCTCTATTCCATTGAGAATCATACATGTGAGGGGGACAATAAACCTTTTCTGTAAAGAGCCATATATAGATGTTCTAGCCTGTGCAGGTCACTTAAGGCCTCTGAAACTTATTTGTTTTTGATTGTTTACAACTCCAAAATTATAAAAACCAATTTTAGTTCTGAGGGCTATCCAAACAAAGGCCTCCTGAGGGATTTGCCTTGTGGGCTGTAGTTTGTCAACTCCTGCTATGACAAAAAATTTATTAATATGGTGATGCTTCCAATAAAAATGGGACAAACAAAACAACAAAAGCTTAAATATAAGTCACAACCGTACCAGAAGAAAAGGTTCTGTTGTTTTTAAACAGCTGATTCTCAAAACAAGCAGTAAAACTTAAAAAAAAAAAGCAACAAGAACAACATAACAAAAAACACATTCAATGAAAAGAACCAGGAAGAAAAGTCAGTGGTAGCAAAACTTATTGCCAAATGGAAAAAGTCATGCAGTTGAGAAGAGTCTAACAATGGGATCGTATAAAATTGTTGAGAGCAAAATGCAGGGGGAAAAAAGGGAGTATAGGAAATTAAAAAGTTTCCACTCCCTCAAACAGTGTGACAAGTTGAAGTATTGATGGCATGGCATATGATCTTGAAAGGTTTTGTGAAATAAACTGAAAAACCACAGCTTTATTATTTAGAACAACATGTCCACAGATTTCACCAATAAATGCCATGAGCCATTTGCAAGATTTGCTTCTAATTGTGAAATTCAAGAGAACAAAGAATTGCTCAGAAGGCAAATAGACCCAGACTAACTAATGTTTAGCCTTCCAATCTATAAACAAAAGGTGTGTCTTGCAGAATCATATCAGCTTCCATACCAGGAGTGCCTTGTCCATGGCTGCTTCTGAGAGCTTGTGCAGTTTATGAGGAAAAGTCGCTCATGTTGTCACAATACATTGCCTTCTTCACAGAAAGGCACTGTTGTCACTCTTGGAGATGAAATGAAAGAAAGTTTTGGATAATGCTATGAAATGAATATAATATATAAAGACCAAGTGAGGATATTTTTAAATCTGTGGAAAAATGTGGACAAAGACTATGCAAATATCCTGCTACCCATAGAAAATTTTGTGCCTTAGCTGAGAAAGAGTTTTTATTAGAGTATTTCATCTAGAAGTACTTTCAAGATAACACAGGCCAGATTTTGCTAAGTCCTTTGTTGCTGAACAATGGCTGCAGACAGTAGCCTTCTTGGAGACCACTTTCATCATGGGAACTATGGAACAAGTCTGTGCAAGGTCCTGGAGGAAATGTTTTAACTGTAAGTGACAAGAATCTCACATTTAAAAGACAACTGAGAAGGAATTCCTATTCAAGTGATGATGGAATAAGACCTCCTAGAAAATTCCTCATCTGTAAATAAGAATAAAAACTGGACATAAAGCAAAGAGCAACTCCCTAAATAGAGGCAGACAGAACGTGTGACTTTTTAGCATATGGCAGTATGAGGTGGCATAAGTAGAAAAACCACTGACTTTGGATAATAATGATCATCACATTCAACCATTGTACATGTATGAAGACACGAATTGGTGTGAATATACTATGTATACAACCAGAGATATGAAAAATTGTGCTCTATATATGTAATAAGAATTGTAATGCATTCTGCTGTTATATGTAAATAAAAAAATTATGAGGGCTGGGGATGTGGCTCAAGCGGTAATGCACTCACCTGGCATGCACGGGGCACTGGGTTCGATCCTCAGCACCCCATAAAATAAAAAATAAAGATGTTGTGTCCACCGAAAACTGCAAACTAAATATTAAAAAATTTTCTCTCTCTCTCTTTAAAAAAATCATGAGTAAAAGAAGAAAAAGTTAATTTATGAGTGCATATGATGTAAAGAGTGGTGGGAATTTGTAGTACCAGTACTTACCGTGTTAATAGAAATATAGTAAAATAAAACCTTGATCATAATCTAAATCAAATCTGTTGAAATCTAATATTTCCAGTAAAATACTTGTTGGGGAAAAAAAAAAGAAAAACAACTGTCTTTTTGGTAGAGAAATCCATAGCTGATGGAGAGAGCAGGAGAATCTTCAAAGGGAAATTGGGCATATCCAGATGTTTCCTACTAATTTCTCTGACTGATACCTGAAACATATATGCATGAAACAGACTCAAGGTAGCTCAACTAAAGACAAATGATTTGATCTGAGATTGGAGTTGCCATGCCAGAAACAGAGGTGCATAAGCAAAAGAAAATAATTTGTTAGAGAAAAATAACAAAATCAAGAAAGTAAAAAGCTTATAATTCATAAATTCCAGGACAAATCCCAAAGTCCTAAACACAAAAGAGCGGTAAAAAATGGCACATATCTTCAAGAGTGATGAGTGAGACCTTGAGATAAACTAGGGGCTGGGGAAACAGTTGGTTGAGTGCTTGCCTAGCATGCACAAAGCCCTGGGTTCAATCCCCAGCACAACTGAAAAAAAAATGTTGAGATAAACTAGATGTTAGATAGCATAGATAAGAATTGTGAAATAAGTAATGATTCTAATGATAACTAATGATTCTAACTATTATTCTAATGATTCCCAATGAAATAAATCAAAATGGTAGCTACATGCATAATAAATAAAAATGAAAAAACTTAACAGAAAAATAAAAATCAACAAAACTAAACTGAAATTCCAGGACTTAAAAATATAATGTCTGAAGTTAAAAAAACAAAAAGCAAAAAACAACAACAACAACAACAAGAAAAACTGGATGAACTTAGCAGCTAAGTAGAAATGACAGAAGAAAATGTAAGTGAACTCAAAAACTGATCAATCATAATTATCCATCATGAAGAAGACAGAAAAAGATCAGAGAAAACAACAGTTTCAGGGATCTGTTACATAAATATTAAGTGTTCTAAAACATGTAATTGGAATTAAAGAATAAGAGGAGAGGAAAAAAAGGAATGACAAACTTCAATAAAAATGGTAAAAAAAAATCTCCCATATCTGAGAAAGATGGATATTATGCTCAAGGGACAGCAGGTAAAATAAACAAACAATTTCATATCAAGGTAATCATGGTCCAACTGTTGAAAAACCAAAGACAGGGAACATGTCTTCAAACCATCAGGAGAAATGCATCACATTGTACAGGAGCAATGAATTCATTAATAGCTGAGTTTTAATCACACATCTTGGAAGATTGATTAAGACAATAG
The DNA here is from genome assembly GCF_001458135.2 of Marmota marmota marmota. Lineage (NCBI taxonomy): Eukaryota > Metazoa > Chordata > Mammalia > Rodentia > Sciuridae > Marmota > Marmota marmota. The sequence goes on along the minus strand of NW_026000142.1, from coordinate 24,181,746 downwards.
GAAAATATCTTTAAAATGCTGAAAAAGAATAATGCATCAACCCAGATTCTACATATAAAGAAAATGCCCTGAGCATGAGAAGATGGTGGCGAGGGGAGTGCACTGCCCCCGCGTGCTGCTTCACTGTGTGGGAGTATGACAAGTAAGGACGGCTAAAGGCTATCTTGTTAGGAATTTCCAGCAATAGTGGGGTGCTCCGGAACCTGGAGGAAGGATTTCCATCGCACGAGGATCGGCTATGGGGACTCAAACGCGAGAGGTTTGTCGCACGGAGGGTAACACTGCTTATTCAGCAAATCGCCCCGTGGCTAGAGTCTGCAGCGCGCGCTGGGAAACGAGGAGATAGCGACGCAGGGATACAGCGCTGCAGTTTCTGCCAGCCATGCAAGCACCGTACTCAGGGCTGAATTCTGGGTTTGAGACGGGGGAAGGAAGCGGTCCATCTCGGTTCTCCACACCGGTCAGACCACAGAGGAGGCCAGCAGCCACCATGTTGGAAAGCTGACGTCACCATCCCTGCTTTCGACTGACCGCAGCTCATTCAGCCATAGAACAGGTAATTTCAGGCTGCCATTCGCCTGCGGCTTGCAGACAGATTGCTAGGGTTCAGTGCCTGGGGGCTTCTTAGAACCTGATCTTATCGGAGTGAACACTGAGCACGGGGTGGCCGAGTTCCGGCTCCCGGAACCGCCCTGGCCCAGGGCTGGGGAGCCTGCGGAGGCTGCTTCTTGGACCCTGCTCCTATCGGAGCATACACCAAGCACTAAGCGGCCGAAATCCGGCTCCCGGAACTGAGTCCGCGGGGACTGCTTCTTGGAGCCTACTCTTATCGGAGCTTACACCGAGCACGGAGTGGCCGAGTTC
>NW_026000142.1:24081295-24178328 GCF_001458135.2 Marmota marmota marmota | reverse complement strand
GGATGGGAAAGGCAGCGGAGCACAACAGACACTAGTATGGCAATATGTAAATCAATGGATGTGTAACTGATGTGATTCTGCAATCTGTGTATGGGGTGAAGGTGGGAGTTCATAACCCACTTGAATCAAAGTGTGGAATATGATATGTCAAGAAATTTGTAATGTTTTGAACAAACAACAATAAAAAATTAAAAAAAAAATAAAATAAAATAAAGAAAATGCCCTTAAGAATGAAGACAAGATAAAGGTATTTTCAGATGAAAGATTTAAAATATTAATCACCAGCACACCTGCACTACAATAAATGCTAAAGCAAATTAGTCTAGGTGATAGTGGTATCACCAAAAAACAATGACTAACGCAAAACGCTGTCAATGCAAAAAGAATAATTTTTATATTTTCCTCTTAATATTTTACATGAGTCATATAACTCTAAAAATTAGAGCAGTATCTGTGTGATATAATAAATGTAAATGCAATACATATAGTAATTAGAATATGAATCATGGAAGGGCATATAGAACAAACGACTTCAGGGTTTCCATATTTTACTTGAATGGCACAATATTAAATGTAAGTGGACCATGAAAAATTAAGGCTGTATATTGCATTCATAGAGCAATTACTAAAATAAATAAAGTATTGCTGCTTAACTAATTATCCCCATTATAAACGAATTTTTTGTTTCCCCTTAAAATTCATATGTTAAAATCCTAACCCCAATATAATGGCACTAGGGAGGTAATTAGTCATGAATGGGATTAGTGCCCTTGTTAAAGTGACTCCAAAGCTTTCTTGCTTTTGTTTTACCACATGAGGATATAATAAGAAGTTGTATTTTGTAATGAGGAAGAGGGTTCTCACTAGAACTCCACCATGTTGGCACCGTGATCTGACTTCCAGCCTCCAGAACTGTGTGAAATAAATTTTTGTTATTTATAAGATGTACAGTCTTTTGTTTGTTCTTATAGCAGCTCAAATTGACTAAGGCAGTATCTTAGGATACTATTTGTCATCTTATAGTTCTGTAGATCAGAAGGCCAAACAAGGCTAAGTTAGCATCTCTGCTTAGGGTCTCATGAAACTATAATCTCATTTGAGGTTTAGGGTTCTTTTATAAGGTCATGTGATTTTGGGCAACTGTAGTACTCTTGGAGGTTGTGCCTTCTTTGAAGCCATGAGGAACACATTTCTCTGATTTCCATCATCTCATCCTCTAGCCTCCTTGTTAAAAAGTTATCTGACACAAGGATGATTTCTCACTATTAATTTGAAAATTTAATTTCATCTGAAAAATTTTGCCAACCACCCTAGATAGCTACAGAAGCAGAGATATACGATCTATATTTTGGGGACATGACAAGAAATGAGGAGAAAAAGAATTGGATAGAAATCAACCTAGAAATGATACCAGTGATAGAATTGGTAAACAGGGACATAAAAATTATTATTATAGCTGTATTCTGTGATTTAAAAAACTAGTGAAAAGATTGAGTATATTAAATAGGGACTGGGAAGTCATAAAAAGATTTATGTTTGAAGTGATGCAAATCATAATACCCGAGTTAAAAAATCCACTGGATGAAATTAATGGTAGATTAGATGATGCAGAAGAGAAGACTAGTGAACTTGAAGACAGTTCTACATAAATTATCCAAAATAAAACAGAGAAGAAAGAATAAGTAGTGAAATAGGAAACTCTAAGAGGCCTAAAATTCAATTTGGAGTTTCAAATTTGGTGGTTATGATGATTAGATAAAATATTTAAGGAAATAAGGCTACTTATTTTTAAAATCTGATAAAAACTATAAATCCATGTATTCAAGGAGGCTCCATGATCCTCAAGTTTAAGAAACAAGAAAAAATTAAACCAAGACACTTCAAAATGAAACTATTAAATTCAGTGATATATAGAGAAAATATTAAAAGCACCCAGAACAAAAGACATATCAGGAGAACAAGGGTAAGAATAATATCATCTTTCTTATTGGAAATAATGCAAAGGAGAAGATAGTGAAGAGATATTTTTAAAGTACTAAAAGGAAAATATTCTAATAAGCTAAACTTTTACACTCAGCAAAAATACCTTTCAAAAATGAGAGCAAGTTAAAGACTTCTTCAGACATATAAGAGTGAAATAATTTATCTCCAGTAGTATTTTATAAGATGATATTTTCAAGAAAAAAAAAACAAAGCAAACAAAATCAAATGGAAATCTGAATCTACACTAAGGAATTGTAAACACCACAAAACCACACTAAAACTATAAGTCCTTAAATAACAACAGCAGAAATTAATATGATGAATAATTATAGTCACCTAAAATGGAGATAAATGAATTAATAAAATTTTCAATTAAAAACAATACAGAAAAACTGGGAAAAGAAACAAATAACCCAAGGCAAAATTTTATAGTTCTGTGTATAGTTCTATAGGATACAATTTAGAAATGGAATTTCTAGTTAAATTAGAAAATAGCAAGATGACACATTTGAAACCAATCATATCAACAATCAAATTAAATGTAAATGGTCTAAACATTCTAATTAAAAGACTGAAATGGTCAAATTGGATTAATCAAAAAAAGTGAGATCTATCTCTAGGCTGCCTAAAGGAAACTGCTTTTTAGTAAAAGCAAAAATAGATTAGAAGGATAAAGAAAGGATTAGATAAACCATTGATGAATGCTCACAGGAATTAAATTTAAGCTGAAGTGGCTATATTAACGTCATATAAAGTTGATGTCCAAAGAAAAGACTAGTACTAGGATAAAAGAGTCACTTCATGACAAATATTCATTAAGATTCATTAAGAAGACCTAACAATAGTTAATTCTTATGTTCCCAAATATTAAGCTCCAAAAGTACAAAACTAAAATGGGTAGAACTAGGAGTGCCATAGACAAACCTACAAACATAGTAAGATATTTTAACATTCCCATTTTAAAAAAACCTGATAGAACATTAACACCCTATTTACCTCATATAAATGTCCTTTACACAACATGTCACCCAACATCAATAGATTGCACATCACTTTCAAGTTCACACAGGACATTCATCAAAGTAGAACATATTCTATACCATTAAAAAGTCCCCATAAGTTTAAAATGATTAAAATCCTACTAAATATGTACTCTGACAATACTGGAAATAGATTAGAAATTAACAGAAATGTCTTTGGAAAATGCCCAAATATTTGAAAACTAAATAAACAACACACTCAGATAACTGTGGGACAAAAGAGAAATCAAAACGGAAATCACAAAGTATATTGAGCTCACTAAAAATGAAAATACAACATGTATATATTTTGAATGAATGAGTGACTGTCCTCTAAGTTCACAGGGTGAAGATTTGTTGAGTTTGAGCTCATTATCCAACAGTTGTTTTCCTATGCTTCACATGTGTCTCACAGGATAAACCCTCCTGCTGCAGGGAGTGTTCAGAGCTGACCTCTGAGCTAGAGGTAGTACTGGTGGGAATAGGAACAGAAAATTGTGATGAAATATAATTGAGAACTTTTAAGATGGTTCTTGAAAATTATTCCAAAAGCAATACAATTTATTATAAGAGTTCAAAATCATAAAACTATATAAAGTAAGAGGTTAAAGGTGGTGGTGTAGTAAAGTTCCCTTTTGAAATTATTGTGAAAGTAATACACACTTGTAAGAATTCAGATGTCATGGCAATAGATAAGAGTAATAAAGTGAAAGGTTCCTTTCTTCCTTTTTAAGTCTATTCCCTTGAGAAATCACTGTTTCTGGCTTGGAATGTATTGTAGGCTTTCCATGAGAGTATGTGTAGACCGAATGCATTACTTTAACGGGTGGTTATTAATCTATCATATAAACAGTTCATAATTTATTAAACTATTTCTGTTGATGGGCATTTTGATAGTCTTTTCCCCCTCTCTTATTAACTGTGCTTCAATGAAACATTCTTGTACATACCTATTCTTGTAGTTCTCTGTGTACTTCTGTATGATAAAATTTCAAGTTATTTAAAAACAAGTTAAACCCTTAAGCAAAAGGCAGATAGCCCCCAAGTGCTGATCATTTCCTAGAGGTGTCCCGGTTCCTTGTAGCAGCTGCACAAGAGTCACTATCCTGAAGGAGAGATCTTTGGGCAGAAGCAGGGCAATGAGCACCAAAGAGAAGCACAGACAAGTCAGCTCAGGTGAGAGGAGACTTGTTATAAAGAGTACACCTGGCTGCTTTCCTATCTTTCTAGAGCATCAGTTGCAGTTTTCTGGAAAGAGCCTGAGCCAAGTACTGAAGTGTGGGAGATTTTTCTACTCTCTGTCATCCCAATAACAAACGCTGCTGCTGAAAGACTTCAGAATTACGTGGGCTTTCTTGCTTATGCAGGAATTCTGGAATTCTGGGAAGTGTAAGAGAATAAAGATGAAGTTAGTCAAACCACTGAATCCAAGCTGGTCACCCAATCAATCAGTGGCAAAAATAATACTAGAGGTCTGACTGTGGTTAGGTACCATGCTAGGTACTTTTTGTACATGAATATGTTTAACTCTGGTCATACTCTGGAAGGAAGTATCATTATGCCTATATTACAGATGAGGAACGAGAGGAATGGAAAAATCAAGTAATCTGCAGCTAAGAAATGGTCATTCTGGACCTCAAATCCAGACCTGGCACACAAAGTTACCTATCAGTTCTGAATGAGAAGTTGAGACTTTCAGATTAGGGGAGCCAGGGATCAGATTAGAATAGGAATTTTTGACAGTATGAGGGCTTTGGAGTACAATATAGCAACCTGGAAAGAGCAGAAGTCTAAGATTCTCTTCCAGCATTCACAGAATAAGAACAGGTGTCCATGTCTGACCTGCCTAGGTAATTGAAGTATGAAAAGGTGCCATATAAACCACATTACTGCTCAGGAGGCAGGAATTGAAGGAATGGTAGAGAGGGTTCATTTCCATCAATAAAAAGAGGGTTGACCTTATCTCTGCTGCCCTGCTCACCCTGAACCTGAAGGACGTTCTCTCTGAAGAGCACATGACCAGACCATCACCTTCTTCAAGCAAGCCCTCTGTGTGCAACCATGGACAGACCCATTTCCTATTGATTTGTTTCAGCCCCCATTGTTGATTTCCTAAAAGTCATGGCTATGATGAATCATTCTGAGATATTTTACTAAGTGCTCACAATTCCCAAAGAGGAGACAACTAGGGAAGGATGAATCTCTGCTTTCACCACACAGTAAAATATTTCCACATGCCCAGATTCTTTTTTTCTGTCTTGAAGATACCTGTGATAGGACTGGAAGAGTCACTGATTTTTAATGTCACTGAAGGCAAAATAGGCAGTGTGTGATCATAGCAGCCATTACTTATTTGCTGCTTTGCTAATTTAAAAGGATGCTAACATAAATTCTTTCATTTTATTTCGTTCCACATTTTTTATTGGTACATGATAGTTGTATATAACCATGAGATTTATTGTTACATATTTGTATATGCACACAATATAACAATATAATTTGGCCAATATCACTCCTCAGCACTTCCTCCATATAAATTATTTTAATTTGATGATTTACTCATTCATTTCACAAAGATTCATTGGGTGAAAGCCAGGTTCTTTGCAGTTGTAAAAATGAAAATTGATGCCCTAAATTTTACAGAAGAGTAAGGCATGGCTGTGAATTCGACTGGCAAGGTAATTTGGTAGTCTACAGGATCAAGTTAACTGCTTTTAGTTTTTGGTTCCCCATGTACTGTAGTTACAAGATATAATTCTTTTTTTTTTTTTTGCAGTCATAGAAAGTCTTTGGTTTCAGTATAAGTCATAAACCCAATATTAAGTCAATTAAGATTGTCATTTCCTTTTATATATATATATATATAATATGTATACATATATATATTGGTTGTTGATGGGCCTTTATTTTACTTATTTGTATGTGGTGCTGAGAATTGAACCCACTGCCTCAGGCATGCTAGGCAAGTGCGTGACCACTGAGCCACAACCTCAGCTGTACGATACTTCAAGAAATAATTCCACCACCCTCAAATTTCACATGTCCTTCAAACCATTTATGGCAGCAGCAATCCAGTTTCCTGAAAGCTGTGCCTTCAATGGACACTTATGCATGGTGTCTGCACATAATGCTTCAACTAGCAGCTCCTCCCCTGCATGACACAGGCTGCAAGCTATCCATCTCTGATTAGTGATGAGATTTGAAATTGTCTTCAACAACTAAGACAGATAACCAGTTTCAGATTTACTTATTTATTTTGCAGTACTGGGGGTTCACTCCAAGGTCTTGTGCATACTAGGCAAGTGTTCTACCCCTTAGTTCCTGAACTCATGAAAAAACTAGTGAACAAGGTTCAGCAAATGAATAGAAATAGAAGTTGTGCAGTTTAGATAAGCAGAATCTGTTTCTAATGCCAACACAAGTAGATCTCACCCCTCTTAGATCCTGGCTCCCAATATCACCACAGGTACACATCCTTACTTCACCTGTTTCTTCATATAATGGAGACTGAAAAATCTCAAGAAGCAGCAGCTGCCTGGCCAAATCCAGGTCTGGTATCAATAGTAACATTTATTATAACTTAGTGGTGCCAGGCATCATTCTAAGCGCTTTATATGTATACATTCATTCAACCTGACAACCACTCCCTCCAAGCCTTAGCTTCCAGGGAGCCAAGAGAAAAAGTGAATGGACTCTTCAGCAGGACTCACAATAGGAATTTCTTCAACATAGAAAGGAGTTCAGATAGAGGAGTGAGGGGAGACAAGTATTCTCTACAGTAAAGACAGGAAGTAACATGATCCCTGTGCATCTTAGCAAGCAGCTCAAATGATGAATTCTAAAAGGTGAAAAGAGATGAATTCTAAAAGGTGAAAAGACCAAAGTCTCATTTGAACCCAGAGAGCTTGATGAGTTATTGGACTGAGGAATGGAAGGGAGGGAGGGAGGAAAATCTAGAACTACTCTCATATTTCTGGCTTTGCTGTTGATCCTCATAAAAATATCGTGAGAGAGGGTAAGTCATGTTAATATCTCCCTTAACCTTGTCCTCTAGTCAATGGGAGGAGAGGGGCTGGATCCTAGGTCTCTTAACTCTGGGAGAAGAGGTCTGGTAGAAGAGATTCTGGATGCAGTCTTCTTGGGTTTAATGCCTACTTAACTACATCTCAGCTGAATGGACTTAACAATTCCATGTTTCTGTTTCCACAATTATAAAACAGGGGTAGTAATAATATCTATCTCAAAGGGTGGTTGTCAGGTTGAATGAATGTATACATGTAAAGCACTTAGAATGATGCCTGGCACCACTAAGTTATAATAAATGTTACTATTGTTAGCTATTATTACTGCAATGAGTTCAATGAGACTGATCTAAGAAACCAGAATGAACTGTAGCAGTGAGGGCCTATTGGTCATATTCTCCATAGTGGAGAAATATAAACCAATCCAAGTACAGTTACTTAAAACCACTCCTAAGGTGAGACAGTATAGCATTGAGTTGAAGACAATGTTCTAGGCATGTTGACCAGAAATTAAGAAAATTATTTCTGCAGATCTCACGGAGACTATGTTTTCTGCATATTCAGGTTTTAACTTTCAGAAACTGCGATATCACAAGTCACTTCCATCGGAGGAATGACACAGCAAAATGAAACTTCCACTCCAGGATGAGCAAGTCAGACAGGTTCCTTACATAACAAGGGCTTTGGCACCCCACCCAGGGCTTGGTTCCTTGCCAAACCTTCACACCCCCCAGAAAAAGGTATCAAGATATTTAGAAACTTTGGCCATGGGACAAAGTGCAGACCAATGCAATGGAAGGTCGACTCTATACTGACTCAGAGGAAACCCTGAAAGACGTGGGGTTGGATCCAAGTCAAGACTAGAGACCCCTGGTGTTTCCAATTATGTCACAGCATGCTGGGGGGAATCTTGAATACAGAACCATCTGGATCCAGTGGAACCCATAATACCCACAAATCTTCCAGAGGTTCTGAATGGCCTTCAGTTAAATGTCATGTCATAAGAATGAAGCTTCCCCCCAGAGCCTTTCCCAGTGCATGCAGTACTTTCACCTACAAAGAACAGTTTTCGAAACAAAAAAGCTCTAAATTTCCTAAAGGAAAGAATAACCCAAGCCAAGAAAAGATAAAGATCAACTTTCTAGCTGGAGAACAAATATCTTTCTATGCCTGACGAAACTAAACATTTACCAATGCTTTTGGCATAAACATTACATTCATTTTTCATTCTGAAGTTCAGGAGGTAATTGTGGGACTCTCACACCACTCACTGTATCTGGAGGAAAAAGACTAATCAGTTCTATAACATCTAGGATTTCTGTTTTTCTGAGGCATCTTGCTCAGATGACACTGGCTTTGGGACTAGATAAGTCGATGTTCAAATATTCTAGGTGTTTTTATGTTAGGGAATTTAATTTATCAGGATTAATGTTATTTTTTTAACCTCACATTGAAAAAGAGGGACTGGATTTAAGACATACCAAAGACAAATAAAAACTCCATTTTTGCTTTTGCAATTTTAATGGAAGAAGCCTGTTGAACAGGTAGATTTCTACCTTAATGAGAATCATTTTTGTTCATGTCAGGTATTGTCCCTGGCATTGATAATTTCCACAATAGTCCTTCAAGGTAGCCATTATTGTTTCACTATAGGGATGAGGAAACCTGGGTTCAGAGAGGTTATATTGGCTAGAAGGGGAGTATGGGAGTGGGGAAGCACCAACTATTCAGTTTTTCTCATTGTATCATGATGTTTGTCCCTGAAGAAAGGAGATTGCCCTAGAATGAGTGTGTTTTCTGGTTTACATCATTTAGATCAGATTCAAACCTTCATTAGAAATTTAACTCAACCCTTTGCCAAAGGGTAGGTGTTTTTGTGATGAAATCACACTTTCTTTAAGGGCCAATGTTTCACGTTTTTAGATGTTTGTTTTTTTTGCTCTCTTGCTGCAGTGCAATCAATCTAAGCAGCTCAGGTATAGAAGCACCTGCCATTTATGAGGAAGTCTTAGGCAAATGCTGTTGAGAGTAGTACCCAGTTCACTCATTTCACATGCCCTTAAGGGTCTGGTGGGTAGAAGTTCAATAGGGTGTGTCCTCTTTTTCAGGGGTATCTCCTCCTTCTACATAGTCTTGCTCCTTCACCTTGTATAAAAAATAGCCAACTCATCCAACAACCAGCCCCCCCTTACTGCCCCAGTATATTAACAGGTAAACTCCTGGAGGACACTCTACATTTGATTTATTTTTGTATTTTCCATGCAACACTTGCCCAAGCCCTGCTAGCAGCTGGGGCTCTATTGATCCTACAAGAAAATACAAAGCAAGATGCCACATGCCAGGAGTAGATGAGGGCACCAAATAATTCAAACCCCTTGGGTGATGTGCATTAAAACCCCTCCAAATCTGAGGATATAAATGTATGGCAAAGTGCAGCAGGGAGCACCGTGGGCTGGAGTCTTAAGGACACTTCACACAAGAGGAGAAACTTGGAGGATGGAGTGGATTAGGCTAGGCGGGATGGCATGGTGGACGAGGGCAGCAAACATGGGGAGTGGAGGGCAGAAGAAAGCACAGTGGGTAGAGAAGACCGCATCTCTGTAAGCTTTACCACATGCTAGGGAGGCTCCAGGCACTCCCTAGTCTCAACCTTTCCAGTTGGACCTCTACATAAGCTATCTGCCTATTTTCCTGTCATGGTACAGAGGGCTTAATGTTGTGGTGGCAAGGTGTAGAGGGACAGAGAGCATCCTGTGGCCCTGCGATTAAGGGCTGTGCCCTTCACAAGTACCTCTCATTTTTTTTTCCCATTAGGTGGGACAGGAAGGTGATAGTGGGCTAGAGTTGGTTAGGTTCTGGAAAATAGTAGGTCTTATGAAGAAGAACAGAATGCTATGGCATATTTCAAAAGGCTACTTTCTCTTTAAAACTCAAAGGGGGTTTGCTTCCATCTTCATTGTGAGAACCTGGTAGGGTCCTTGAGGTAATGCTCACAAAAGTGCAGGGACCTCTTGAAGACCAGCTCCCCCTGGAATTCTCCTGTCTCAAATGTGTTCACACTGAGCCTCTAGCCGTGCATGAGTTACAGCCCAGGACGGTACTACTTCCCACAGAGGTTCTGCTCCTGAAAAATGTGACTCCTTCTGTCCATTTGTCTTCTTCTAATTTGGGGAGTAGTGTTTGCCTGTGGCTGCAATTCTCTGTTGCATCTAAAATTTGTTGATGATGGGTTTGTTTGGCTTTTCTGTAGTTGCTGCAAGTACTCAAGTGATGATGCCCAAGCTCCCTGTGTGCTGGATGGGACCACATATTTCAAAAGCATTTTCTTACACTGTGTTCCGCAAAACGTGTTCTCTAGATGTCACTAGTATTCAACAACAGAGGTTCCTGTGTTCGAGTAGCTTTGAGAAGTTCCAGGTTTATTAACAGCAGGTCATTTCAGCATCTCTTTGACACTTTTACTTGCTAGGACTATGGATTGCCTTGTGGCCCTACTTAATTTCATCACAGAATTCTTCTAAGAAAAGAGTAATTCATGAAACTATCTTCCTTAAAATATGGGAAATGCTGTTTTATGGGCAGTCTTTTTTAATAACTTATTGCCTATGATTGTTTCACCTTTGTGGACATGGATGATATTATTGGTCTTATTTATGTTCATTCATTTTGCAGATATTATTAAGTCTCTCCTAGGTGTTAGGAAGTATAATAGTTCAGAGAAGGGAATACAAAGTGTTTTGGCCATGGCACCTTTTTTGAACTTAGAGTCTGGTATGAAAGACATGCACAGAATTAACTTTAATTTTACCGACTTTAAGAAATCTCTCCCCCACATTTCTGCAGTTTACAAAAATGAATCAAATTAAATCTAGAGATCCAAAACTACAAATAAAAAAATAAATGAAAGCTGTTCCCTTCCCACATTTCATTGAGGGGTCAAGTTGGTTTCACAAGGAAAAAAGTCTTGTGGATCAGGTTTCTGGGCAAAATATCAATCCTTATGACACTGCCCATGATTTGCCATCTCGTTTGCTGATCTGTACCCATTGCAACATCTCTTCACTGTTTCCAGGAGTCTCTGCGGACAGCATCTGCAGGCAGAAAATGAAGAACTGGGTGGACTCACTTCAACTGGTTATTCTCAGTTGGTGTTAGGGCTTTGCAGAGGATAAGGACCCATATACACATAATGCTTCTAAGCACCTGGTGCAGTGGTATAGGGCACTTTATGTAAGTGTGGAAAGGGCTTTGGGTGATAAGAACACTGGAGCAAATACTTCAGTCTGCTGAGTATACTCAGCACTCTTTGGAAAATCCAGCCTTCAACAAGAGGAAGCATGTACTTACTCAAGATTCAAAAGAATCTCACAGACAGATGCTAGCAATTTCAGGGAAGGTCTGGCACAGAGAAAGAGGCTCCAGATCATTATCAAAACAAATAAAACCCTTCAGCATCTGGAGAGACACAACTAATGCTTATCATCTCTCAGCTTCCTACACCTAATGGAATCAGTTCTCGGAATCTTTCTACTTCTTGCGGGCGGAGAAACCACATTGTGTCATATTTTATTCTCCTCCAAAACTGTATTTATCTCAAGCTTAGGAAAATAAGATTTCAATCAAGTATCACTTATAACAAGCACATGCATTATGATGCATTTTATAGAACAAAGTTAAAATGCTACAGCATTCTATGTTAGATTCTCAGGGAAGCACAATTCAAATAATCATGAGTTCTTTAGGCCTTACTTATATTTCATGCAGAAACTCATTCTATAGCCTGTATTAAAAGCAAATATTGTTTTCTTATTTTATCTTACAGATGGCCTCCTTTGTGTTGATTTTGGTAGCAGTTGCCAAGCAAAATCTCAAAGTGTTTCTGAGTTGACTTGGAAGCTTATAACACCACAAAGGGACCCTACATCACATGCTCAGTGGCACGTGGACCACACTATGGGACCTGAGTGTGGAAATATCTGGGTGTGATGAGTTCTGTCTCTTGTCAGAAATCATCTCCCAGCTTAATTATTTGTTAATAGATCCCAACTTTTTAAAAGTGTCTGGTGATCATTCCTTTATGGGGAGGCCAGGCCATTATTTAGGATAGGGAAGTGAATTTTAACAGGTCAACAATCCAAACTCCATCTCTTTTGTCAGTGTTAGGTTCAGGAATGGATAAGCAACATAATCCTGCCCTTTTGGGGCAAGTTTTCTTACTTTTAAGTGGGTACCCAAGGGGAGGGTATTCTTCATTCTTATCTTTTGTCATTTGGTTGACTTTTGGTAGCAAGGGTGTGAGCCTTGGAGCTATCACCTTGGGGGGAAGGGAGTCGGTCCAAGGGGAAAAAATCAGCCTGGTAAATAGAGCAGAGAGAGAAAACAACCTGCAGCTTCCAGTGCATTATCGAGATGCTGAATTGACCTACCTTGGACTGTCCTAACTGGTCATCTTATTTTGTGAAAGAATACATTTTTCTCCTTGTAAGCTACTCTTAGTTGTGTTTTCTTTTATAGTGTCTTGATACAATAATGAAGAATAAGAAATAACAAATTATTCCTTGTGTACTAGGGGACAATGAATCACCCTTGGCATCGGGAAAGCAAGGCATTACAAGCTTTTGGATAGATCACGGGAACAAGCGTGAGGCTATGAGTTACCTTTGGGGGGGTTCATGCAGATTTGAAGAGCAAAGGGAAGACCCTGAACACCTGAACTGATCTCGATTTGAAAAACTCAAACTAAGAAGGAAGAACAAGATGCCAGTGTTGGGCATCATTTCTCCAACGCTTCATTAGCCCACAAGGAAAATGTAGTGTGGAAAAGGTCTGAAAACCTAGGTGAAGTTGCCATATCACCAGGGGGGACATGTGTGAGCCTCAGCAAGGATGCAATACAGTGAGGAAAATAGGTTTTTCCTCACTCCAGCACCTCGTTGTGATGAGGCAGTGTGAGCCTTTACCACAGCTCATCATCTCTACAACAGCTCTGCAAGGCAGACAGCGCTGTCCGGCTCCAGCTGGCTGCCCCCACAGAATTGTCACATGCCATAGGTCTCTTGGATCTGCATCAACAACCGGCTTGTGTCTGAGACACGCTCTGCCATCCGCTCCTTTGACAACTCCAAGAGTGATGAAAACCCTCCAAGCTTAAGAATTGAGCGTTTTTAATTCATTTGTCACAAGATAAATGTGTTGCCTGTGTGCTCTGAACCAAATCCTGATGTGTTTCTTGGGATGAAGAAAACATACATTTAAAAATCTGATTGACAATAACAACTTCTTAATAAGCAGAGGGGGAAAAAAGGTGAAAATGGAAGATTAACCATTTCTCACCACCCCCAGAAGGCAATCTGTGTGTGCTAGAGGGCTTTAGTTGACTTCTCTTAGAAGCTCCTGAGGGAGAAGAAGGCAGCCCTTGACATCCGGAGCTGGCCTGGCATTTCTGGCTGGACCTTGGTGTTCTTCTGTTGAACAATTTCCTGCATCAACATGAGGCAAGGCCACTCTGTGACCATGATGGATCAAAAGAGAAGCAAGACTATTTCATAATCACTTCTGAACACTGATAAAATATGAACAATGTCCAAGCCACAGAATACCAAGCATCCCTCCATCCTGGCTAGTAGGACTGATGGTCTCAGCCTTGCCCAGCTTGCTCTCCCTCCAGGTAAGGGCTGTGGAGATGCTGCAAGTACAGTTGGGTTACTATAACACAGCATCACAAACTAGGGTATTTTACAGATATTAATTTTCTCATAATTCTGGGGGGCCAGAATTCTAAAATTAATGTGTCAGTAGGAGGCTCTGAGGGAGATTCTGCTCTGAGCCTCTCTCCCAGCTTCTGTTGGCTACTAGAATCCTTGGCTTATAGACCAATCACTCCACTCTTTGCTTCTCTCTTCACATCACTGTCTCCTCTGCTCCTCTGTTTTGTCTCTGTGTCTTCTCTTATCCTTATAAGAGCATTGTCAATGGATTTAGGGTCCACCTGTTTAACTCAGGACGAACTTATTTCAAGATCCTCCATTTACTTATATTTACAAAGACCTTTTTCCCAAATATCACATTGGGGTTTAGGGCTTGAACATCTTTTTTTTTTTCAACATATATTTTTTTGATTATAGGTGGACACAATACCTTTGTTTTATTCTTATGTGATGCTGAGGATTGAATCCAGTGCCTCATGCATGCTAGGCAAGTGCTCTACCACTGAGCCACCACCTCAGCCCTGTACATCTTTTCTGAGAGCAACAATTCAACCCAGGAAAGAGAATGAAACACAGAGTTGTCCTAGTTTCCTGACAAAATTTAATCCAAGCAAAGTCTTACTTTCTTAAATCTTCTTCAAAATACTTAACACAAACCCCAATCCTATAATCAATCTTTTCTAATACCTGAGATGGCCCACTGTGGTTTAGTTCCATTCTGGGTATGGAAAGCCTGAGAACCAGGAGAACTGACAGTGTAGAGTGAGTCTGAAGGCTGGAAGTCTCAGAGAACTGATGTTTTAATTTGAGTCTGACAGTCTCTCCCCCCGCCTGCCGCAAAAGTCAATATTGTAGCACACAGGCAGAGAGCATGAATTCTCCTTTAATCAATCCTTTTATGCCAGTGTGGCCTTCAACTGAATTGGAAATGACTTACCTGTATCAGGGAGGGCAATCTTCTTTATGCTGTTTACCAGTTTAAGTGTTAGTCTCATCCCAAAACACCCAGACTAATGTTTGACCAAATACCAGTGCATCCCATGGCCCAGTCAAAATGACACATTAAATTAACCATTGCAGCATTTTCCCCAAGATCCCACAGCTGGTCACTGGTGGAGACAAAATTCAAACCCTAGGCAATTGACTCTTAAATCCACTCTCCTACAAAGCTCTGCACCATCTCCATTTTTACAGGTGGGCTTTATCCAGAGATGATCGAAGATACAGTCTGTGTTAATTATCACTGTTCTTAAAGAGTTTGAACCACACAGTTTGGAACTGAGTTGCACATTGTCTTATGCTTTGCTATTGTTTCATGTATGATTTCTTTTCACCTCTTTTATTAGATTGTAAGGAATTTGGGGACCAAGTGCTATGTCTTATGCTATAATAACAGCTAACATTAATAAATACTTATTATGGACTGTGTACTCCACAGGCATTTATCCATTTAGTACTCATGATACCACCCCAAGTTGGCTGCCTCTATTATTGCCACCTTGTGCATGAGGAGACTATAACCCAGATACTCATCAGCTTGCACAAAGTCAGAGGGGCACTAAGTAGAGACAGGCAATCTGGCTCCAGAGTCTGTGCCCTAACACCACATTCTTAATGTCATTATAATATGCTTCTTGAATCCTCTTCCCCCACTTGTCCCTCATTCTCAGAATCCATCTCAGTAGGCACCCAGGGTCTCTCTCTGAGCAATTGCTTTCAGAGATGAATAGTTCTTTGGGAGGCCAAATGGTTTTGAGGTTGGCTGACCAGGTGTGAGGATTGGGTGGAGTCCCTTCTGTAGGGTGCACCTGGCTTGTGGTCTGACCTGTGCCTTTCTCTGTGCCTCCACTGCTCAGTTTCCTGTGTCTCCACTTGCCTCACTAAAGGGTGTACCTCCGGGGCCCTCCCTCTGCACAGACACTCAGGTTGTCCTCACTTGCCTGAGTCCTGGTGCCAAGGCTGGGCTTTGAAAATGCAATGTCACCTTACTAAGCACTGGCTGGCTGCTGCTAATATGAGGTGCTGCCCCACCAGAGCTGTACAAACAGGTTCTTTGTAGAAGGGGAGATCTGCAGGCTTATCCTTAGGCTGGGCACAGTGCCTGGGTGTGGGTCACCAGGCTTTGGCACACCTAGTCCTCTCTCTGGAGCTGCTTGGATGCATGCTAATTCAACACTCCAGGGAGTCAGAGTAGGGTGTCCCATTCCCCAACTCCCAGAACACTTTCTTCCATCTTACCTGAACCAGCAGGCAATATATCCTAAAGCAAGAGACTCCTTCCTTCAAGAAGGATATCTGGATCAGGTTTAGAAAGAGAGAACGTTTTTCAACTTGGGAAGGTACCTCTCCTTGGTGTCCCTTAAGTACTCAGATGTCTTGTCAGAGCCCTTTATTATTAAGTCACCGTCTTCTTTTTTAAAGGCTAGACTGTGAGCTCTTTCAAGGCAGAACTATGTTTTAAGGTTCTAAACACCTAGTACAGGGCCTGGAGTATAGGCATCATTTAGGAACTACTTTCTGAGTGATAAGGTATAAGACTTCCTCTTGATCTTCTATCATATTGTCTTGTTATATGGAATGGATCACTGATAGGGCACAGGAGCCTCGTTGGTACATCTCAGCTCTGAGAAAACCAGCTATGCTACTTGAGCAATGCAAATTTACTTCTGGACCTCCTTTTTTTTTTTTTTGATACTGAGGACTGAACCCAGAGGCCCTTTACAATTGAGCTACAACCTCATTCCTTTTTATTTTTTATTTTGAGACAGGATTTTGCTAATTTGCTGATACTGGCCTTGAATTCTCCTGACTCAGCTGCCTGAGGTGTTTGGATTATAGGCGTGCACCATTGTACACACTTTAGACCTTCATTTTATTTACTTGAATGAATGACAAGGTTGAATCAGAGACACTCTAAGGTCCCTTCTGGGTTCAACATTCTAGGACTCTGTATGTGAGGTGTTCTGCAGAGAGAAGAGGTTATAGGACATGTTTCCTGCCTTACATGAATCTATGAAGGTAAAAGTGATACCATGGACACAGTCACACTGCCATGGGTCTCTTCTGCTCTGAAATAGCAGCTTTAAGGACTGATGGAGAAGAAAGTTGGGACTGGAAGGGGTGAGACTTTTTCAGAGCTCTCAGGGTGGCAGCCTCTGCCTCAAGTAATAGTACCTGCCTTCATACAAGGCCATACTGTTACCAGAATGCCTGTGCGAGAGACCTTTCTGAGAGTTCCCCTTGCCCCCTCCAACACTGATCTCTGTAATCCTGCTGCCAAAACACAACAAAGACTGCCCACTTCAGACCATATGCTCAGGATAAAATCCTTCTTGCAGGGACTCCTGGGGGGAAGGAAAGACATAACTCTTTGATCTTGATCCCTAACAAAGAATTTGTCTTGGGATCTTTGAAATCTTGGAGGAAAATAAAAATAAAAATAAAAAAGACCTGGACTTTGAAATCCTTCCTTGTTTGATGTATTATCACCAAGGTGACAAATATTTTCCTCTGAAGGCAAATTTTTTGTTGTTGTTCTGGAAAAATACTACAATGGTTATTTGGTTATTAAAGGAAAAGCAAATATTCCTGAACACAGAAATTTAGATCCTGCCTTTCCAGGGGGTTCTGGTGTCATATATAATCACATAGCAAGCTGTTTTCATCATGGATGGCGTGGCAGCTTTGTAAATTATTTTCTAGGGAAATGCTTCATTTTTAAGGAAGGTTTATTCTGCAAAGTATAAAAATTGTTTCTTGTTCTTAGAAAATATGTGGATGTTCTTGTGAGAGGGGAGGCTGGAATCTCCTGGGCGTGAGGGTATTGGAGACCTGTCCTCACTTAAGCTCGTGAATGATCACCAGGGGTCTGGATTGGTGGCTCAAAGCCCATCTGGGTAGGTTTGCTTGGAGCCTAGTCTTTGCAATATTCTAGATTTCCTAACCTAGACTTTGGAAATGGACTGCTGTTTACTTAATTGCCTTTTAAGTATCTAAGGTGAGATCTAAGGTAAGACCAACCCTCCCTGAATGGTGAGGACGTTCAATTATTAATCATGCTGGGACATGTCGAGTGGGGGAAAAACACAGAGAGGTTTGGGGAACATTGAGACAGGGCTTGCAGGGTAGGACTCCATGGGAAGAAGGAGAACCAGAGGCCTCTTTCTCTCCCTCTGTTTGGTAGAGGAAATGCAGAGTTCAGGACAGGTGAAGGGGCTGTGATCTGGCTAGGTGGGGCCCAGTAGAGGGTGTACATGGAAAGGTTTGACTGTGAGCTTCACCATTCCTCATTTCCAGTACCAGTTTAAACTTTCCAAGTTATAATTCCTGTCTCTGTTGTTTCTAAGTCTTTATTAAATTTTTATTAGTCACTAAAGCTTGGATTTAGCAATGCTGTTGGGGGAATTAAAGACCAGGATGATCCCAACATCAGTTCACGTGACAGCTCCAGGGGGGGACTGGCAGCAAGGGGAATGGGGTCTTAGTGGGAGCTGAGGTTAAAGATATGGGTGGAGTGAATGTAGGAGGCACAACTGGGATTGCAAGGCCAATGAAGCATCTGTCATGAGATAACCCCATCCCCAAATACACTAGAGGAGAGAAGATCTTCAAACAGGGAGGCCAGGACCTACTATATTTATGCTAGTGGGGCACAATGAGTCAGCCAACAAGTGGGTTATTTTTAGTAAGGTTTATCCAACACCTGTGTGGGACCTAGAATGACGAAGGGCAAAGGCTTGTAGGGCCCTGTGTTGGTTGGAAGAAAGGATTCTAAGAGCAGTGATATGCACTCAGAGAACAAGACGGTACTTCAGAGAAGATGAGAATGAGTATATGGGCAGAGGAAATAAAAGACATTATTAGTGCTATAATCAGTAAAGTATAGGATAGAGAATATCAGAGACAAACATCTTAACTTTGCCACAAAGCGGGTGCAGTCCCTTATGTTTTCCTAGATTTCAGTTTTCCAACAGTGAGTGGTTTGTTTACGTGGGATGCTTCTGGTGTCTCCCTCTGTGTTCCCTCCCTGAGCAAATGTGCTACCACCACGCAGCAGGTTGACATTCCTCCACTCTAGTCTTTGCTTCCCACTCAGATCTTTCCAGGGACTTGACTCTGAGCAACTCTGATTATAGCATCTGATAGTCAAAATTGGCAAGTGTCACTGTGGAGCTATGTTTTTTGGTCTGGTTACCCAAATGCAGGCTTGATGTCTT
This sequence comes from Marmota marmota marmota, assembly GCF_001458135.2. Classification (NCBI taxonomy): domain Eukaryota; kingdom Metazoa; phylum Chordata; class Mammalia; order Rodentia; family Sciuridae; genus Marmota; species Marmota marmota. Next base: position 24,159,381 of record NW_026000142.1, on the reverse strand, counting down.
AGGGGAAAAGGAGCTCAAAGAGCTTCCTGAGGATGACATGGGAATGGCGACTGCAGATGCCTTTTCCAATGTTGAGCACTGGAACTTCAGTTAGAGGCTATGGTCATATGTACTAATTTATGGGTCCTGGGCCCTGTTCTCCCTGTGTACTTGGCAAAAGTGTTAGCCTCATCCACGAAGACTCCTCATCTATGTGTGTTAGATAAATGAGTTGATGGCAATTATGAATTTTTATAAGAATCATATTTTCAAAGCTAACTGTCAATTCTTATTGCCCGCAGAGGGCTCTGTGCTGCTTCCAGATGTGAGAGGAAGTTTGGGAGATATCATTTCGATGCTGAAACACTGGAATTTGGGGACCATTTTGGAGATTTCTGGAGTCTGGGTAAAATTTTACAAATCAAGAGCATCCTTTAAAAAAACCAAAGACGTGTAATCACCACATGGTACTTTAACGTTCTCTCTGCCCCATAAACATCTTCCGACCATCCTTAAAGCCAGGTCCAGGAAAAAATCTGAAGCAGGTAGAAATTATCCTCAGGGTTCTCATTTCTCCTCTTGAATTCTCCTTCCCTGAAATTGGTCTTTACTCTCCCCAGGCTGTCCAGGATACTCTGCTGGTCACTCTGCTTTCCTGGTGCTGACCTAGACCCTGGACTTTCCCGACACTCCTCCTTTCTTTTTTCTCTTAATGTATCTGAATGGTATTCTTGTGCTGCTGATGGTTCTTTTCAAGTGTCTGTAGTCTTTCTTGGAAGGAGGAGAAGTCACTTCATTCTGTCATCCTGATCTGGAACCCCACTAATGTCCTCTGGATACATTGGAAGTTAAATGTTTAATCCTGGCCAGAAAACTAATGGTGTATTTTGACACAGCATTGAGCCCAAGCTTATTTTGTTTCTTTGCCTATTTTATTTAATGGGCACATGTATGTTTCCAGAGAAGTTTGGAGAATCTGCTGAAGATAAATACGTATTTCCTAAGTCTAGTAATATAGGAATCTAAAAGAGTATTTGGAGGCATTTGATGGCTAGAGAGCTGACATGGCGAATGTTTGGGACCTGCTGAACAGGTCCTGAAGTGGGGCATCTCAACTTCCCATTACATTCTCTATATATTAGTTGGCATTCTGCAGTAGGGTTTTTGGGTGGACGCAAATAGGCTTGGTGAGGAAAGATTTGGGGAGACATAGAGTACTGTGTCTTGGTTAAAAGAGTAGAGTAGGAAGTTTACTGGCTTCAAATTTTGGCCCCCCCCACCCCATACAAAAGCAAGGTGTTCTTAGGCAGGTTGCAAATGTGCTACCTTAACCTTAAACCTTGGTTTTCTCATCTTAAACCTTTTTATTTTCTCATAAAATACCTACTTCAGCTGGAGCCCAGGCCCAGGTCAGGCCTAGGACTACTTCTGCCAACCCATGCCAGAGCCCAGGCCCAGGCTCAGGATCACCTGGCAGATCCTTGTGGGAGCCCAGGCCTATGTCAGGCCCCGGAGTGCCCCACTGATCCACCCAGGAGCTCAAGTCTAGGTAAGGCCCAGGACTGCCCCCCTACCTGCTGACCCACACTAGAGCCCAGGCCCAGGTCAGTCCCAGGACTGCCCCTACTTACCTGTGTGACAGCCCAGGCCTAGGACTGCTCCCACACAGAGCAGAGAACCACACTGGGGTGCCCCATTTACCAACGCACTGCTCCCCCAGCATGCGTCCATCTTGGGACATTGCAGCCATTGCCATAGCCCTCCACACCTAGTAGCCTCCACCTTGGGACAACAGACAGGGCCTAGAGGCAGCTGCATCTCCAAATAGGCAGCCCAAAGACAGCCCCATCTCTGAAAATGGTTGCATTCATCTTGGGGCACCTCCACTTCTATCTTGAGTTACCTCCACTATTGCCACCACCACCTTTAGTTGCAGTAGCATCCATCTTGGGACACTGGCCAGGTATTGGAAGCCCAATACCAAGGTAAAGTACAGGTAATCTGTAGGGACACTACAAGGTTATAAGGTAGAAATTGTAATAATCCACACTGTAAGAAATAAAGACACATAGACAACATGAAAAAACAAGGAAAGAAAGTGCCCCAAACAAAACAAAATACTAAAATAATAGAATCCATTGACAGTACAGTTGATGAAATGTCAGAGAAGGAGTTTAGAATGTACATAATTAAAATGATCTGTGAATTAAAGAATGACATAAGAGAACAAATACAGGCAAAAATTGATCACACCAACAAAAAGATAAGGGAGCAAATACAGGTAGCAAAAGATTACTTCAAGAAAGAGAGATTCTGGAAAAAAAAATCAGAAATCCTTGAAATGAAGGAAACAATAAACCAAATGAAAACCTCAATAGAAAGCAGCACCAATAGACTAGATCATTTGGAAGACAGAATGTTAGATAATGAAAACAAAGTATACAATCTGGAAAATAAAGTTGACTACACAGTGAAGATGGTAAGAAACCATGAACAGAATATCCAAGAATTATGTTATAGCATCAAAAGACCAAATCTAAGATTTATTGGGATATAGGAAGGCACAGAGATTCAAATCAAAGGAATACAAAATTTCTTCAATGAAACTATATCAGAAAAATTCCCAAACATGAAGAATGAATTGGAAAATCAAATACAAGAGGCTTACAGGATATCATATATACAAAATTACAACAGATCTATACCAAGGCACATGCCTAACATACAGAATAAGGATAGAATCTTAAAGGCCACAAGAGAGAGGAATCAGATTAAATTTAAGGGGAGACCTATTTGGATCTCAGCAGATTTTTCAACCCAGACACTCAAAGCCAGGAGATCCTGGAACAACATATACCAAGCTCTGAAAGAAAATGGATGCCAACCAAGAAACTTATATTCAGCAAAATTAAGCTTCAGATTTGATGATGAAATAAAAACCTTTCATGATAAACAAAAGTTAAAAGATTTTATAGCAAGAAAGCCTGCACTACAGAGCATTCTTAGCAAAATATTTCAGGGGGAGGAAATTAAAAACAACAATAAAAATCAGCAAAGGCAGAAATTACACCAAAGGAAAGGCCAATCAAAGGTGAAAACAAGTCAAGTTAAAAACCAAAAAATAATCCAAAATATCCAGAAATACAAATCGTAATTTAATAATAACCCTGAATGTGAATGGTCTATACTCATCAATTAGAAGACATAGACTGACTGATTAAAAGAAAAGACCCAATGGTATGCTGCCTTCAAGAGACTCATCTCACAAACTGAAGGTAAAAGGGTGGGAAAAAAAGTACCACTCACATGGACCATGTAAACAAGCAGGGGTTTCTATCCTCATATCAGATAAAAGTGGACTTCAAACCAAAGCTAGTGAAAAGGGATAAAGAAAGACATTTCATACTGCTTAAGGGATTCATATATCAACAAGACATATCAATCATAAACATCTATGCCCCAAACAATGGGCATCTATGTATGTCAAACAAATCCTTCTCAAATATAAGAACCAAATAGACCATAGCACAATAATACTAGGTAATTTTAAAGCCCCTCTCTCACCACTGGATAGATTTTCCAGACAAAAAACTAAACAAAGAAACTATAGAACTCAATAATACAATCAATAATTTAGAGGTAACAGACATATATAGAATATTCCATCCACCAATGAGTGAATGACATTCTTCTCAGCAGCACATGAATCCTTCTCTAAAATAGATCATATGTTATGCCACAAAGCAAGTCTTAGCAAGTACAAAAGAATAGAGATACTACCCTGTGTTCTATCAGACCATAAAGGAATGAAATTAGAAATCAATGATAAAATAAAAAATAGAAGCTACTCCAACACCTGGAGACAAAATAATATGCTACTGAATGACACATGGATAACAGAAGACATTAGGGAAGAGATTAAAAAAAAAACTCTTAGAGGTAAATGGGAACTCTGTTACAACTTATCAAAATCTCTGGGCACTCTGAAGGCAGTGCTAAGAGATAAGTTTATTGTATTAAGCTCATTTATTTAAAGAATAAAAAGTCAACAAATAAACAACCTGACATTACAGCTCAAAGCCTTAGAAAAAGAAGAAAAAAACGAACACCAAAAGTAGTGAAAGACAGGAAATAATTAAAATCAGGACCAAAATCAATGAAATTGGAATAAAAGAAACAATTTAACAAATTGACAAAAGGCTGGTTTATGAAAAGTAAATAAAATTGACAAACCCTTAGCCACTCTAACAAAAAGAAGAGAGAAAACTCAAATTACTAAAGTTCATGATGAAAAAGGAAATATCATGACAAATACTATTCAAATCAGAATACAATTAGAAACTATTTTGAAAATTTGGACTCCAGTAAAATAGAAAACCTCAAAGAAACCGACAAGTTTCTAGAGGCATATGATCAACCCAAACTGAGTCAAGAGGACATATTCAAAAACAGATCAATTTCAAAGGAAATAAAAGATGCTATCAAAAGCCTAACAACCAAGAAAAGCCTGGGACCAGATGGATTCACAGCTGAGTTCTACAAAACCTACCAAGAATTAATACCAATACTCCTCAAATTATTCCATGAAATAGAAAAGGAAGGAACTCTTCCAAACTCATTCTATAAAGTTAGTATCATCCTGGTACCAAAACCAGTCAGAGACAGATCAAGGAAAGAAAATTTCAGACCAATATCCCTGATGAACATTGATGCAAAAATTCTCAAAAAATCCTGACAAATTACATACAAAAACATATTAAAAATAGTGCACCATGATCAAGGGGGGTTCATTCCTGGGATGCAAGGTTGGTTCAACATACAGAAATCAATAAATATAATTCATCAGATCAATAGACTTAAAGATAAGAATCATATAATTATATCAATTGATGCAGAGAAAGCATTTGACAAAATACAGCACCCTTTCATGTTCAAAATACTAGAATAACTAGGGATAGTAGGAACATATCTCAACATTGTAAAAGATATCCATGCTAAACCCAAGGCCAACATCATTCTAAATGGAGAAAAATTGGAAGCATTCCCTTTAAAAACTGGGAACAAGACAAGGATGTCCTCTTTCACCACTTCTATTCAGCATAGTCCTTATACTCTAGCCAGAGAAATTAGACAGATGAAAGAAATTAAAGGGATACGAATAGGAAAAGAAGAACTCAAACTATTATTATTTGCTGACGATATGATTTTATACTTACAGGATCCAAAACACTCCACCAGAAAACATCTAGAATTAATAAATGAATTCAGCATAGTAGCAGGATGTAAAATTAATACACATAACTGAAATGCATTTCTATAAATCACTGATGAATCCTCTGAAAGAGAAATTAGAAAAATTACCCCATTCACAATAGCCTTTAAAAAAAAACACTTGGGAATCAACTTAACAAAACAGGTGAAAATCCTCTACAATAAAAACTGTAGAACACTAAAGAAAGAAATCGAAGAAGACCTTAGAAGATGGAAATATCTCCCATGCTCTTGAACGGGCAAAATTAATATTGTTAAAATGACCATACTACCCAAAGCACTATACAGATTCAATGCAATTCCAATTAAAATCTGGTCATTCCTTATAGAAATAGAAAAAGGCAATCATGAAATTCATTTGGAAAAATAAGAGACCCAGAGCAGCCAAAGCAATCCAAGCAAGAGTGAAACAGGAGGTATCACAATGCCAGACTCTAAACTATACTACAAAGCTATAGTAACAAAAGCAGCATGGTATTGGCACCAAAATAGACATGTAGACCAATGGTAAAGAATAAAAGACACAGAGACCAACCCATATAAATACAATTATCTCATACTAGACAAAGGTGCCAAAAACATGCAGCGGAGAAAAGATAGCCTCTTCAACAAATGGTGCTGGATAAATGGGAAAATCTATATGCAGCAAAATGAAACTAAACCCCTATTTCTCACCATGCACAAAACTCAACTCAAAGTGGATCAAGGACCTAAGAATCACAACAGAAATGCTGCATGTAATAGAGGAAAAAGTGAGCTCAAATCTTCATCACGTTGGGATTAGGCCCTGACTTCCTTAACAAGACTCCTAAAGTGTAAGAAATAAAATCAAGAATCAATTAATGGGATGGATTCAAAATAGAAAGCTTCTTTACATCAAAACAAACAATCAATGAAGTGAACAGAGAGCCCACATTTGGGGAGCAAATTTTGCCACACGCAAAAAAAAGACACACTCATACATTGCTGGTGGGACTGCAAATTGGTGCAACCAATCTGGAAAGCAGGATGGAGATTCTTTAGAAAACTTGAAATGGAATCTCATTTGACCTAGCTATCCCACTCCTTGGTCATAAGGACTTAAAATCAGCATACTATAGTAACACAGCCACATCAATGTTTATGGCAGCTCAATTCACAATAGCTAAACTGTGGAAGCAACCTACATGCCCTTCAATAGATGAATGGATAAAGAAACTATGATACACACACACACACACACACACACACAATGGAATATTACTCAGCATTAAAAGAGAATAAAATTATGGCATTTGCAGGTAAATAGATGGAGTTGGAGAATATCATGCTAAACAAAGTAAGCCAATCCCCCCAAAAAACAAAGTCCAAATGTTCTCTCTGTTAAGTGCATGCTGATCCACAATGCGGGGGCAGGTAAAAAATGGAGGAACTTTGGGCAAAGGGGAGGGAGGGAAGGGAAGGGGGCATGGGAGCAGGAAAGGTGGTGGAATGAGATGGTCAACATAACCCTAGGTACATGTATGACTGCACATATGATGTGACACTGCATCATGTACAACCAGAGAAATGAAAAGTTGCGCTGCAATTGTACAATGAATCAAAATGCATTCTGTGGTCATATATACCTAATTAGAATAAATAAATAAATAAATAAATAAATATCAGAGGAGGACATACAATCAATCAACAAGTACATGAAAAAATGCTCACCATCACTAGCAGTCAGAGAAATGCAAATCAAAACCACCCTAAGATACCATCTCACTCCAGTAAGATTGGCAGCCATTATGAAGTCAAACAACAACAAGTGCTGGAGAGAATGTGGGGAAAAGGGTACTCTTGTACATTGCTGGTGGCACTGCAAACTGGTTCGGCCAATTTGGAAAGCAGTATGGAGATTCCTGGGAAAGCTGGGAATGGAACCACCATTTGACCCAGCTATTGCCCTTCTCGGACTATTCCCTGAAGACCTTAAAAGAGCGTACTACAGGGATACTGCTACATCGATGTTCATAGCAGCACAATTCACAATTGCTAGACTGTGGAACCAACCCAGATGCCCTTCAATAGATGAATGGATAAAAAAAATGTGGCATTTATACACAATGGAGTATTATACAGCACTAAAAAATGACAAAATCATGGAATTTGGAGGGAAATGGATGGCACTAGAGCAGATTATGCTTAGTGAAGCTAGCCAATCCCTAAAAAACAAATACCAAATGTCTTCTTTGATATAATGAGAGCAACTAAGAACAAAGCAGGGAGGAAGAGCAGGAAGAAAAGATTAACATTAAACAGATACATGAGGTGGGAGGGAAAGGGAGAGAAAAGGGAAATTGCATGGTAATGGAGGGAGACCCGCATGGTTATACAACATTACATATAAGAGGTTGTGAGGGGAATGGGAAAATAAACAAGGAGAGAAATGAATTACAGTAGATGGGGTAGAGAGAGAAGATGGGAGGGGAGGGGAGGGGAGATAGTAGAGGATAGGAAAGGTAGCAGAATACAACAGTTACTAATAGGGCATTATGTAAAAATGTGGATGTGTAACCGATGTGATTCTGCAATCTGTATTTGGGGTAAAATTGGGAGTTCAAAACCCACTTGAATCAAATGTATGAAATATGATATGTCAAGAGCTTTGTAATGTTTTGAACAACCAATAAAAAAAAAGGAAAAAAAAATAAAACATTTTACAAATGCTCATGTAAAAAATAAATAAATAAATAAATAAATAAATAACCCACTTCACAGAGTCATTTGACTCTCAGGAAATATTTAAAGTAGTTTGTATGTATCATGTTTAAATATCTGCTATTATTGTTCTAGACAATCCTTGGATCTGTGCTTTCCCAGAATATTCTCATGATCCTAGGAGACAAGATCTCCCAATGGGTCCCAGAAAGTGCCTGAAGGCTAATGGGGAGAAAAGAAAATAGATTGCTGTTCTCTGGAAACCCAAAAAATGTAGGCTTTGTTCTTAAAGTTATTTATACCCCATCAAGAAGTTTAGCCATAGACTTAAGATCTACTAGCATGCAAGGTGGTGCTGTGTGGGACCAGGGAGACTAGTACCCTATACACTGTTTTGTTACCCCCAATCTGATATTCTCCCTTCCCAATAAGAGTTTCATATGTGGCTACCACGGTGCTTGCACTCTTCTAGGTCCAAGGGCTGTGATTCCTCTCACTCTCATATGAAAGTGAAATCTACAGACCTTAGTTCTAGAGCTTAAATCAGTGAGTCAGTTGGTGCAGCCTGAGGGATGCTTCTCCCAACTTAGGAAGGCCGTGTGTTGAACAATGTTACTAAGAACTCCTGATTGTTTTGGCATCATGTGCTCTCCCACAGCACCTCAAACTCATATGGAGAAAATAACTCCTTTCTTATAAGTTGGACACCAGATGGAGATGAGCCATTAAGAACCTGAGCTGAAATCCTTCCTAGTCTCACACATCTAGAGATTAAAAAGCAATTTCCTTCAAATAATGATTAGATCACCCACTTAGCAGTTCTACTTCAGTTTCTTGTTTTAGAAGGCTTATTTCATTATCTTGGCAAGGGAAAAGCAAAAATAGAAATTACTAAAAGTCAAAGGGAAAATTTCACATTAAGTTCATCCCTAATATAAAAGTCAGTATCTTATCAAATGAATTATCTAATGATGTCATTAAGGATGTCTTTGGTTAAATAAGCAAAGCTGTCTACACCAATATGCTTGGAATCAGATTTTAAAAAAAACTAGAAAAGGCTGGCAGCATGACTCAGGCTTTGAGTCTTCAAAATGGCAGCACAGGACATGTGTGTCCATACCATCACAGCTGGTAGGTAGAGGGTACAGAACTCAGGCCTGCAAGAGCCTGAGCCAGGGAGAGGAAACAGCTTACACTGACTTAGAAGTTCCTGTTTTCCCAAAGAATACTCAGGAAATGCAAAAAGGCAAACCTCATGACCCTTAGTCTGTTCATTCCACAGCCTCCCACTTTCCACACCTCAAATTAAACAATAAATGAATCAAATGACTTTAAAAGTGTGTAGCTGTCCACAAATGCAGCAGCCACACTGCATGGCTCTGAACAGACCACACCCCATGTTGCTCTCAGCAGTTTAATCTTCATACCAACCCTGTGGCTTATAAGTGGATTGATGCAGTTTTGATTTCGCTTTCACTGATGAGGAAAATCACTATTAGTCTCATTTAAAAAATTGTCATCATTCAGATTTTACCTGTCAGGTAGAGGGCAAGGCTGGAACTCGCAACTGTGGGGAAGTTGGGGAAGACTTTACCCTCATGGTACAGTCTTATGGCAGGGGAAGACAGCAGGATCAACGCAGCGTGCTGGGCCCTATGATAAAGCAGAACAAGGGTCTTGAAACACACGGAGGAACATATACTCAGGTGTGGGGCACCAGGGCAGCCCTGAAGAGAAGGTAAAGGATGAGGAGCAGAGGGACAACAAGCCGAGGTGGGAAGTGGGGAGAGAACTCCAGGTAGAGGAAGCAGATGCCAAGGGTTGGAGATGAGAGAATGACCATCTGGGGATATAAGGAACTACATGAGTGTGGCATCATTGGTGGATAAGGGTAGAAGTGAGTGTTTTCAAGCTTTTGATTGCATTTGGAGTTGAGACTTGCAAAAAGAGTTGAGACTTGTGAAAAACTTTGATTTAGCTCAAGCTTACTATAAACAAGTGTTGCAGGGAGAGTGCAAATATAAAGAGCTATATTAAATTCTAGAAGTTACAGTATGGTTTTTATATAATTTAAAAACAAAAGAATAGACTCTGGGCAAGAAAGAGCTGCCTAACTCTTTCATATATGTGAATAATTTATACATAATTATATACTATATGTAATTACATATCTTATATGTAATTATATATTTTATAATTACATATTGATATAGTATATATTTATGTTACATAAATATATATTACATAAATATATATTATATAAATATATGATATAATATATAATTACATATTGATATATATTTAGTGATTTAATGAAATTAACAATATCCTGTGATTTAATTGAAAATTCCTTTATTTCTGAAGCAGTTGATAATATAGTTTATAAATTTTTATTATTTCCTTCACTACACTTTGTTTTTACTTTTTAAAATTATGTAAAGCATATTTTTCCAAATTTTTACATTTTTTAGATAAAGATAGCCTCTGTAATAAAATTTTTTAAGCATTTTTTTCTGTTTATATTGAATGTCGGTAAAAATAAGTTTTTCACAAGTATTTTTCAGGACTTACCTGTGTACCAGGCTATATTCTAGGCACTGGAGATACAGCAGTGACCAAACTCAAGCAGTGCCTGCTGTCAAGGAGCTTATGAACTTGTTAATGAGAGTTGGGATGCTGGCGATGATGTGAGATTCCTGGGCTGTTTCTGGTGACTGAAGTAATCAGGATGTTTCGCATGACAGATGATTCCTGATGACCCCCAGGGCAGGTTGTGATGACAAGTCTGATAAGTGATGGTGGAAGGATGGGGCAAAACTGGAGCAAGCCAAGTCGATGGTAGCTACTGGCATCAGTGCTATTCTTCCAGGCAAATAGATTACTCTAGTCCCTATCAATATCAGCAAGTTTAAAAATTTTAATGAGGTATATAGGACAGCAGAATGCGTTTTGATTCATTGTACACAATTGCAGCACAACTTTTCATTTCAGTGGTTGTACAGGATGTAGCGTCGCACCATATGTGCAGTCATACATGTACCTAGGGTAATGATGTCTATCTCATTCTACCACCTTTCCTGCCTGCATACACCCTCCCCTCCTTTCCCTCCCCTTTTCCCAGTCAAAGTTCCTCCATTTTTCACATGCCCTCCCCCATTATAGATCAGCATTCACTTATCAGAGAAAACATTCAGCTTTTGGTTTTTTGGTATTGGCTTACTTCACTTAGCATGATATTCTCCAGCTCCATCTATTTACCTGCAAGTGCCATAATTTTATTCTCTTTTAATGCTGAGTAATATTCCATTGGGTATATATGCCACAGTTTCTTTATCCATTCATCTATTGAAGGGCATGTAAGTTGCTTCCACAGTTTAGCTATTGTAAATTGAGCTGCTATAAATATTGATGTGGCTTTGTTATTGTAGTATGCTGATTTTTAAGTCCTTTGGGTATAGACCAAGGAGTGGTATAGCTGAGTCAAATGGTGGTTCATTTCAAGTTTTCTAAGGAATCTCCATCCTGATTTCCAGATTGGTTGCACCAATTTGCAGTCCCACCAGCAATGTATGAGTGTGTCTTTCCCCCCACATCCTCACCAACACTTATTGTTGTTTGTACTCTTAATATCAGCAATTTGACTTAAAAAATGTACACAAAATTAACAGGTCCATGGGAGGTATAATGATATATTAATAAGATTTTAAAATAACGGACAGAGAAGTACTACTTAAATATTTTTTATTTTAGTATTTTAATGATTTTTCATTATGTCTGGGAACTTTCTCTTTCTGTTCAGTTCCAGTGCTATTCTTCCAGGATGTACCCTTTTTGGCTAATTTCATACACCTACCATCATGAGAACAAGGTAACCATACTGTTATTAGTCACAATGCCAGGACCTCTTTTTCAGAAACCTGTTTGTATTTGAAGAGCATGATCCATTTTGCTCTGCAGTTCAGTTATGCTATCCATTTAATTTTGACTACATCAAAATTCGTGGTATTGTATCCATGTATACTGGTTCTCAATTACTCTCATCATTGATGATGATGACCCCAAATGCAAATCTTAACCAGATGGTTAAGAAAACTGAATGATAATTTGCTTTTTGGACATGTTGAATTTATTATTTGGAACTGTGTAATGTAAACACAGAAAAGCACATATTGTGTAAATTCTCTTGAACTCTTTAGATCACAATCACTGCGTTCCTAGAATGTGATCTTTTAGTGTTGGCTGAATCTTACTTCTACATGGTGATCAGTGACCCATGAGCAGAGAAACCAGAGTAGTTCTATCAGCCAATGCAAGGAACATCTTACCTCTTGTCATGCTTAAAAAAGGTCTTGGAAATCATGAAGTCTTGTTATCAATTGGGGGCAAGAGAGGTCTTGAATTAGAAGGGCATGTTGCCTCTGCCAGGCAATAGTTTCAAAGACCCTTGGGGAGAAAGGTATGGTCACCCCCAGAGTAGTGCTGCCACATATGGGCATTTAGTCTCCAGAGGCTATGGGGTGATCTTGGGTGCTGATGACAGAGGGGGCACAGCATAAAGGTTGACTATCCTATTCCTTGGGTAGTATAGACTGGACTCACATGGGTAGCTCAAGCCTATGGATCCAGTACTGCACAGTGAGTAGCCAGAACCCAGAACTTGTCTTCTATCCAACATGAATGAAACCCACCCCAAATCAGCATATCAATACCAAAACAGAAGACCAATGTCAGAAGAAATCCTGTTGGGTCATTGGGAGTGATCAGTTCACTTTTCTCCCATTCTGGGACAAACTAGGAAGTATGGGACCCCAGATGACATCACAGATACAAGTTCTGGAGTTACTCAAAGCATCTGGTCAACCCCAAAGAGAAGGGCTTTAGAGGGTTGGGGAGCAACAGAAGAGGAAAACAAATACTGGGTCACTGTTCTTGTTTGGGGTCCAGGCACCTCACCTGGATGGCAACCATGGAGGGGGACTTGTATTCCAAAGTCTACCTTCTCTTTTCCTTCCTACTCACTCTCTCTACTTTGTCCTTACCCAGGTGGTACCCAAAAAAGGCACCAGAAATGTCTGGCATCATAATTCAGAACCTAGTAAAATAAAATCATTTTTACTTTGGAACTTTGCATAAAATTTATTGGTCACCAAATCAAATCTTTGTTTAATTAATGGATTATAAATAATCTATATCTTCCCATGTTGTTATTAGCATAGAGAATGTATTTATAGCAAAGTACTTAGCTAAGCAAAGGGCTTTTAAATCCAAGTGATATACTTCTGATTTTCTTTTTAATTACAGCCAGTTCCCTTTTTAAAGGGAAACTTGCATTTCTGGGACCATATTTTTCTTTCCCAAAGTAAGATCTTCCTTATTCTGTTTTTTCCAAAGGGGTCAGAATGAGGCCATGGGTCACCTGTCACACAGAGAACACACTGTGTACTCCTGTCAGTGTGAGAAGCCATGGGAAAGGAGGTAGAGTGAATTCAAGGCTTGCTTCACCCATGCCACATCCAATTCTGGAGCACTGGAGGGCTCTCTCTGACCAGTCTCTCTACTGGGGAGCAGCCCAACTGGGAGCCACACCTGCATTTATAAATTTGGGGTTTATATCGTGTCCTGTTGGAGATATTTTACTCTTCTTCCACTTTCACTCCACTCAAATTTTTCTTGCAACTTAATGTGCAAGTGTATAGTTTTATGGAAAGTTTTGTGAAAAATTAATTTTCTTAATATAAGTATTTCCCCATGAATTAAAGCAAGAATTTCTGCAATGTTTTATTATTATTATTTTTTGGTTAATCTTGATATCAGCAGTGCTTATTCCGCAAAGAGAGTTAGACAGTCCTTGACTTTTGCAGAATTTTTCAAGGTCTCCCCACTATTAAATATCAGATCTCCTGACCTCTGCTGATTAGGACATTTATACTCCAGCCAACAAACAAATGTTAAACTATTTTTTTGGTGATTCTGTCTGACTCCCACATTCCATTGTTGGCAGTGTGCATTCAAGTATTGTTTTCCAATTATTTGAATACCTATAACATTTTGCTATTATCATCTTAGAAAAAGTGAACAGAGGGTAGAAAAAAGGAAAATGCTAATATTAGTGATAACCCAGACAAGTATGTCAAAGGCAAGTAATTAGTAGTCAGATGTTTCATGGACATCAAATGCTTGGCTGTGAGTTTAGTTGCAGAGGAAGAGACCCAGCCAGGGACCACAGATGACATTCTGAAATATCATCAATGGCAAAGCATGTCAATAGAGGATATAGGGTGCCGGCCTAAGTATAAATGGAGAATTAACAACCAAATGTGGGGAGATATGCACAAGACGTAAAGGCACAACTTCTCACAGACCCCGTCTCACAGGAGAAGACACCTGGCATCCAAAATTCTCTTGAGAACAACTTTAAGAAAACTGATCTGATACTATTAAATAGAATTGCTGTCAGTTAGTCTTTCCCCCAGCTTTAAATAAGTTCCTTCCCCAAGCTGAGATAACTGACAGTTGAAATAATAAAAAAATTATTTCAAAACATCTATTTTAACTACCTACCTTTAATGTTTATTGTTTTTAGTGAATTAAATGATCACGTACACATTGTAAATTCAAGCAAAAAATTATGTCTTTAATCACAGTTATGGATTTTATAATGTTTTTGAGCTCTCTGGAAGCAGAATCCTCTATATCTCTACTGTTTGACCTTCAGGCACTTGACTTTCCAATGTACTTTCAGAAACTCATTATACATAAATGTAAAGGACTTTATGATTTATTGGGACATGATCTATCTCTCTTTTTAAAAACACTGTGGTGTTCTTTTGAAAAAAGATGTTATACAATGCAAATGTTGAATCTGTTTTTTGCACATTTTTATAAATAAACAAAGCAGAAGTGCCTTCTGTATCAAGGTCAGTCACTTGCTCATGGGCTTTCAGGCTGCTGATAGCTGTCTAGAAGCATTAAAAGGTGACAAATAATACTCTGAAGACACTGATAGTTATGAGTCTATAGGCTGGTGATATTGTCACTATGATGTGAGTAGGACTCACCATTTTATGTTGAAGAAATCAAGAATCTAGAGGATGTTGTTTAATAGTCTCAGGGGAAAAAATGGAGAGACAGCCTATTCCTATTCCAATGGCCATGTTTTCTCTGGACTGTTAGGTTTGAAAAAAATTAAAACTTACAAAAATAAAATTGTTAAGTCTTCAAGCATAGATTTCTTTGCCAATACAGCTGTTTTTACTTTTCTCAAATGTTTTACAGTAGAGTCCTTGAGATCATTGTGCTCAGAATAGTTTGTAACTTACAGTGACCTATTTTTTGAACAGTTCTAAAAATACATATTTCTAAGTATGTTTTCTCAAATAGCTTATATTTTGAAGTTATAATCTCTAGTCTATGACTGAATGTTCAGAGATATCAAAGTAAAACTCTGGCATACAGCTCCATCTTATTTGGATTTGAAGAAGTTTAAAGCATATATATATATATATATATATATATATATATATATATATATATCTGAAGATTCAATCCAGGGGTACTTTAACACTGAGCCACATCTACAGCTCTTTTTTAAAAAATATATTTTTAAAATGTATTTTTAAAAAATTTGAGACAGGATCTCACTATGTTGCTTAGGGCCTTACTAAGTTGCTGAGGCCAGCCTTGAACTTGAAATCCTCCTGTCTCAGCCTTCCAAACTGCTAGGATTATAGGTGAGTGCCACCACTCCTGGCTTAAAGCATAAATTTTAAAATATAAATATTTAATAATTGCCTCCACTAGATATTCTGATTTTGGTTGAGCTTGAAATGGTTTGAGTTCTATTGGACCAGATTCCTATTCCCATTGGAGACAATGCAGTTGGAACATTACCTAAGGTGAAGATAGAGTGCAGATCTACGTAAAGGCTCAGAAATGTGAGAAGGTACAACAAAGTATGTAATCTGTGAAACCAAAGTTGAAAATATATAAATTCACAGGAAAGAAGCCTAGATATAAATACATTAAATCATTAATAGTGGTTATACCCAAGTGATGAGTGTTGGGAGTTGCCCCGGCTTCAAAGACTAACTCCCCCCCCCCTCCGAGAAGAGCATCCCAATGGTGAGCCTGCTGACTCACATGATCCTTACCCACCAATCAGACTAGCCCTGTTGGCTCACATGATCCTTACCCACCAATCAGACTAGCTCTGCTGACTCACATTGATCCTTATCCACCAATCAGAAAGTACCCCATGCCAACTGTCAAACCGTTCAACCATTAAACTGTCATAGCTCTATAAATATGCAGAGTTGTTCCTCAATAAACAGGCATTTTCTCCCACGACGAGCCTTGTTTGTTCTTTCAATGAGCTTATGGGTTTTATTTCAAATTTTTTGTCTTTTCCAAAATCCTATAATAAAAATATATTTGTAAGTAAAAACAAACAATAGCTTTGGAACATGGCAAGGAAAAACTTTGGAGTGGGGAAGGCAGTGCTGTCAAGCCCTCCTTACTCTTCAGGCTCTCAGAGTTCTTGAATTCAAACAGGTTTAGGGAGCAAAGGATTTTGAACTTTGCATTATTCCATCAACAATGGAATAATCCCACTTAGTATTTCGTCTGTGAAGCTTTAGTATTTTCTTTACACCTGATAGACTGCTTAAAAGTCACTCAATAGCTCAAGTCCCAAAACTTGAATAAGGCCTTTCTAAACTCAAAAATTTTAAAATTCATTTGCAAAACTTCACAGCCAACACTAAGATGGAAGTGCTTTTGTTCAGGCATAATGAGATATATGTAGAAATTTATTGCAGATAAAACACACACTGAAGCGAAGACTCAATCTAAAAAAGTATTCATAAATTGATAAACTGATTAACTGAGGAAATGATTCCGACCTAAGGCAGAAGTTTTGATAGTATTTTCCAGAAGAGATGAGCTGGTTCTTTCCGCATTGTTTTCTCCCTCTCTGTGAACACAGGAGTTATTTTTAAGTCCAGTTGAGTTCAGTTTGCTTTTCCATAAGGCAAGCCTGCTCTTCTAGTGGAAGCCCATGGAAAAGAGCGTGGCAGTGAGTGCAAACTCCACCTGTATCCAGGACTCTTGGGGCTGTTTTTAAACTATCATCGTGCTTGCCTTAAAGAGTTTATGAAAAATTTGGCTGCCCTCCTCTCACCTTTATTCATGCTGGCCATCTCAGCCTACCTTGCTCTGACAAAGGTGAACCAGCTCAAGTGTCTATCTACTCTCTTGTAGGAGGGCATTGCTCAGTGGAATTATTTACTTGGTTGTCTTATGATCTCAGTTTTGGTGGACTCAAGGACGTTTATGATTTTTTAAATTATCCAGCTTTTTCTAATTAGTGTGAGAGTAAAGTGAACTTGCTTTACTCTAATCAGAAGCAGGTCTAATTGTTTTATGCCTGTTGCTTACACTGGTAGTCTGAAAGAAACTGTATTTTCCAGTTCTGGATTCTGAACACCTCTTGTTCCTATGCATTTTTGCCAGACATTCCTCCCTTGAGCTCATGTCTTTCTTACAATATTTTGCTAAAGGCAGCCAATATATGCTATAGGCGGAGTATCCCTTATCCATCCAGAAATGCTCCAGATTTTGGATATTTTTAGATTTTGGAGAATTTGCATATATTTGCATGAATGTTTTGGTGTATGGAACCCAAATCTAAACACAAAATTCATTTATGTTTCATATATGCCTTATATAATATAAACTGAAGGTAATTTTATACAGTATTTTTAGTGCACCTGTGTTTTGACTGTGACCCCTCACATGAGCTCATGTGTGGAATTTTTTCATCTGTGGCATCGTGTTGGTGCTTGAAAACTTTCCAAGTTTGGAGCATTTTGAATCTGAGGTTTTTAGATTAGGGATGCTCCACCTGTGTTTAATCTGTTTTCTAATATCTTCCTTCAGAGCTGCTGCCATGTCTATGCTTATGCTTATGCTCTATTTCCCCAAGTTACTACAGATGGAAGCTTTAGGGAATGTTTTGTTAGGTATCATAGAGATCCAATACCTGTGTCTTCACTGTTTTCCAGTAAAGACAATGATATGAAAATGCCTTGGATGTTTGTTATGCAATATCCACAAGGGACCAGCTTCTGGTAAGTATAAGTTATGCTGTGCTGTGTAAACCTCAGTGATTTAACACAAAAGGTTTCTCTCTCACGTAAAGTTTGGCGCAAACTGCATACCTGTTATCTATTTTATAGCCACAGCATTTGGGACACATGGCTTCAAAGGTTATTTCAGGAAAAATGGCAAAAGAAGTCTGAAAGAAGCACACTGATTTTGACCTCCTGTGTCTAGAAGCAACTCATGTCACTCTGCTTACAGTTCATTGGTCAGAATTACTTACATAGTCCCTACCTAAATATAAGGATGCTAGGAAATTTAGGGTAGATGGGCCTTTGATGAGGGATTGCTTTCAGGTATAGTACTCTGTCATTCTATTATCCTACCAAAAAAGGAACAAGATTGCCTATTTTCTTATTCTCATATTTGAAATAGAGTTGGCAAGTATTTTTCAGGTAGTAACATTGTCCAGTAATGCTCAGGTAGGAGTTAGCCTACCTGAAACTCCTCTTTTGCTCCTGCCCTGACTTCTCCCCCAACATTTTCTCGTGAGGTTGTAATGGTACTAACAGTGGAGGACAATTGAGCTTAGGCCATTCCTCCATGCCTATAAGTTTCTACAAATCACTTTCAGACTAGATAGTCCTGATAAGCAGAGGTAACTTTAGAGAGACATACTTTGGTGTGGTACACTGCTGTTCATAGCTGATAACCATTCTGACTGGTTGAGGATCCATTCTACTGGTCCAGTGCCCATGCTTCATGATTATTATTTTCATAACTCCCACCCTTGCTTATGATTCACATATACTAAATCACCACCAGAGCCTGCTGCTGCTTAGTGTGTGTTTCTTTTTTATTTCTTTTATTATTATTTTTGAAAGAAACCCCAGTCCAAGCCAAAAACACTGAAAAATAATATCAATATTTATGCAAGGTTTCCTTGAAAAGGCAACTTAGCAGTCTCACATCACAAATTACTTGGACTTTTTAATGCCTCTTCTTTGAAATCTTTACTCATTCTCATTGCCATGATATTTTTTCACTCATGGTAATGCCAAAATTTCTTCTTTCACAGTCCCTGCACAGTCCCCTTTCTATGAGGTGGCTTTTTTAGTTCATACTCTTTTTCTACCTTACCTCTCCTCTCTTTGTACACTTTACATGTGCCCCTCCCTGCCACATAAGGTCCTTTGAAAAATGAATGCTTGTCTTCCTTGAACTGCTTTAACAGTGCCCAGACATCTGTTGAACATATTCATTACTCATTATTTTATCTAGGACCATGCCAGCTCCTCTATTGATGATACTCAGATTTTGCCACAATAAAAAATGAGAAGATACTACTCTTAAGATACTTAAAATTTTGCTTTAAGCAAAAGCTGAATAGTCAGCTCACCATATTGTACCAAGTGGGGTTTCAGAAGCCAAGCAAAACCATGTCACTCTCTGCTGATGAGACCCTCCTTAGAAACTGCCAATTTCATCACAAATGTGTGCGAATGGCAGATTTTCCCTGCCTCAGACATGCATGAACTGCAGATGGTAAATAGTTCTTCCTTTTAAAACAGGGATTTATTTCTCAGGCTATTAAAATGCAAATGCTCTAAAAAAGAACACAGACACAACTCCCGGCCACTGCAGGTTTGCCAAAGTCTTTGTTCTTAAACAATTTTAAACATAACTGCCTGTTTGGAAGTTACAGATACTCTTGGCAAAAGAAAAATTAAATGCTCAGGGAAGTAAACTGATTTTGTCCATGATGCTGGCATTATAGTTTTTAAGAGAAAGATAGCATGAGTTCATTGGGAAGTAAGTATCCTTCCCAAAGAGGTGGTTTAGAGCTTGTTGCAATTTGGATCTGGATTGTTCCCCAGAAGGTCATGTGTTGAAGACTTGATCCCTGATGTGGCAATGTCCAGGGGTGGGTGTTTGGATCATGAAGGCTTTTAACCTCATTAGTGGATAAATCCATTTGATTGATTGATAATTTAATAGACCACTGGGAGGAGGTGGAAATGGTAAGCAGGAGAGGCATGGGTGGAGGAAGTAGGTCAATGGAGGCTTGTCCTTGAGGACTCTGTCTTCCCTGGCCCTTTCTCTCTCCTTCTCTCTGTTTCCTGGTTACCACAAACTGAGCAGTTTTCCTCTGCCATATCCTTCTGCCTTGATGCTCTGCCCCACCTCAAGCCCAAAGTGATGGAACCATCCAACTATGGACTGAGATCTCTGAAGTCATGATCTGAAATACATCTTTCCTCCTTTGAGCTGTTTATGTCAAGTATTTCATCAGAGCAATGAAAAGCTAACACAGAGTGGCAATCATTTTGCCCCTAAAAGATAGACAAATAGATTCCAAAGTATATAAATGGATATAAAAGGATATAAAAGTGTAAATAGAGCAGAAAGTGGCATCACTCAGAACTCTAGTGGGAAGGCAAGTGAGGGTTGATGCACCTGTGTGACAGAGAAAAATTGAAGAGAGAAATAGTAATTAAATTGCTCAGAAGTGCTGGAAAGGACAGCTCGATGAAGTTGGCTTACTTAATAAAAGGCAGACAAGCTGTGGTAAGAAAAGAGATAAACCAGCCTATGGGGCTGAAAATTTCAAAAGAAACAGGTTCAGCCTGATTTCCAGGACTAAGCCTAGAAAGGATTTTGTTTCCTTGAGGATCTATTATGGTAGAAATGCTTGCCCACAGTCACAAAGCTGGAAAGTGGAGTTCTGGAACTGAACTGAGGTCCTTCAGCCCCCAGGGCTGCCTGTCATACACCAGATGTGTAAAAAGTTGAGTCATGAGCTCTCAAGAGACCAAGATGACAGGAAGGACTACAGGAGGAAGAAGAGGGAATCAAAAGAAGGAAAGAAAGGGAGTGAGGAGGAGGAAGAAAGGAGGTGAGGGAGGAAAGAAAGGAACGAAGAAGAAAAGACAGAATGAAGGGTAAAAATGGAGGGATTCCAAAAGATAATACAAAAAGAGACAAATTATAAATTTAAACTGATGGATTTTAGTACAGATTTAAGATAGATTCAGAAATAGATACCGATGTATTTGTAAGCACATATAGGTAGAATTAATGATATCCCAATGCTGATGAGTATATCTCATATTCAAATCTTGATATGTAAATACCATTTACGAAAAAAAAAAGGAACCAGCATTTTTTTGGGAATATAGATAATTCTGCACTTGGGTAGAGAAAGTGCAAGATGAGCCAAGGACATCTTGTGGTTCTACATCGTAAGAAAGTGATTGAAAAAAAGAAAAAAAATGATGCAGACATGTGAGAGGATGCAGAAGCCAGCTCAAATGGACAATTTAGGCAAACCAAAGGAAAGAAAGAAAAAGTAACAGGTTATAACTCTTAGCATTAAAAAAAGAACTCACAAATCAATACCCCTATAAATAATTTAAAAAATAAATAGTGGAGATGAGAAAGTTCTTCCTTTCAGCATAGCTCCAACTGATAAATGTAAAAAGAATGATGGAAATTGAAAACAACTAGTGGGTGAAAAATATGATGAAATACAGCATATCTACAGTCTCAAAATGCCCTCCCAAACATACTTACTTCAAAGGGGAAAGCAGTGCTGGAAGATACCACCTTAACCAAGAAGCCACAGTGAATACCATTAGCAAGGGCCAAACTCAAATTGTATGCCTCTCAATATAAATGTAGAATGCCCTGAGAAGGTCATGATGTCACTTCCATGATGTTCTTGCCCCAAATTTACCACCTGAATTTAATCATGAGGAAATATCAGATGGAACCAAATTGAGGGACATTCTACAAAGCAACTGACCAATATGCTTAGAATGTTTCAAGGTAATGAAAGATAAAGGCTGAGGAATTGCTCTAGATCAAAGGAACTGTTGAGACATGAGAACTAAATCCAATCCATGATGCTGAATTGGATCACAGATCAGAAAAGGGACATTAGTGGGGCAACAAGCAAAGTTGGAATAAAATATGTAGGGATTAGTTAATAGAATTCTATCAATATTAATTTATAATTAAGATCATTGGAATAGAGGATAAATAAGATTTGGTGTGGAGAATCTCAGTGAACAACAGGGAAGAATTCTTTGCACTCTTTTTGCAACATTTTTGTAGGCCTAAAATTATTTCACAAGCTTAAATTTAAAAAAATTATTTTAAATGAAGTAACTTTTCCTCTATAGTGACTCTAGCCTTCCAGGGTAGGAGAAACCAGTGGGTCTTTAGGCAGAGGTTGAGGTGGATGGTGTTATCTACAACTTAGACACAGAGTGCAGAGCTACGGGGATTGTAGACATCATCTAAACCCTTGCTGTCAAAGCATGGTCCATGGATCTGCAGCAATGATATCACCCAGAACTCATTAGGAGGCTCTCATACTCATGTAACTGCTATTACTACTATTACGAGTCAACCAGAAGCTGCATTTTAATAGGATCTCCAGATGACTTGTATGTATGTCAAACTTTAAAAACCCCTGATTTATCTCAGTGGTTTCTGAGATAAATGTTATCATGGGTGCCTCTTGGAATCACCTGAGTAGTGAGTTTTAGAAACTCTTGAAACCTGAGCCCCTGCCCCCATTCTGAGACTCTAACTTAATTGAAGAAATGGAGGCTCAAAGATTAGGTGTGGTGAGTGATGAAGTACAAGAAATCTTTTTAGGGTAAGATTTATTCAACCTTTCATTTGATAGCTTTTTTATTTTTTATTTTTTGGTACCAGGGATTAAATCCAGGGGTGCTTAGCTACTGAATCACATCCAATCCTTTTTTAAAAATATTTTATTTAGAGACAGGGTCTCTCTAACTTGCTAAGGGCCTTGCTAAGTTGCTAAAGCTGGTTTTGAACTTGCGATCCTCCTGCCCCAGCCTCCTGAGTCACTGAGATTACAGGTGTGAGACACTGTGACCAGTTGACAGCTATTTTTGAGCTCTGGTCACATCTGAGTGAAGGGAAGGGGGTGATAATATTTCAGAGAGAGGGCATATTGAGGGGGATGGCAACAAGCCTAGGAGATAAATAAGATGGCAAGAAGGCCAAAGTGTGTCCAGAGTAAATTGTGAAGGAAGTAGAGTGACAGAAACTTTCTGAAATCTCACTGCAGGGCCTTGAGGATGGGCAAAGGAATTTAATTATTACACGTATGATGGGATACTAGTCAAAGGTTTTGAATGGAGGAATAAAATTTTATGACCCGTGTTTCAAGGATTGCTCTGGAATCTGGGTGAAAATGAACAAATGGACCACAGAGACACCGGAGCACAGATGGGAAACTCAAACAGGCCGAGGGTTAGGTGAGAAGCGACAGTGGAGATGGCAGGGGCAGTTAGGTTTGGAGTCTATTCTAAAGGTAGAGCTGATAGAAATTGCTGCTATGTTAGATCTGGGGCATGAGGGAAAGAGAAAAGTCACATGGGCCTCACAGACTCTGACCTTGGCCTCAGGGTGAATGGTCTAACAACAAGGACAACATGACCTAGTGTCGCTTCAACCCCAGGGCTAAATTTTTTTGTGAAGAGAAAAGACAAAACACCGAAAATGCTGCCCTTAGCTATTTCCAAGTGAATCTTGAGTTTTTCCAATTAGTGTAATCCCTACCTCCTCTTGCCCAGATGAAATGCTAGTCCTTTACCCTCTTCTCCGGTAAGGGTGAGTGACAGAGTTGGCAGGACTTATGAAGAGAAGGCATCTCTGAGTAGGAGGGACCTGAAGACTCATTCTTCTTCCTCTTTTCAGAGCTCATGGCAGGGACTGACTAGTATTTTCTTTTATCCAAAATGTTGTAAGCAATAAATGATGAATAATGAGCACATGTGAACTGAGATTAGTTGGATGATCAAATGACATTTCCGCCTCCAAATTCTAATACATTTTGTGCTATGCATAATTATTGGGCAAAATGGTGAGTTAGCATGCACGTCCTAAAGTTCTGTAATTAGGACTTTTCAGTCAAGCTCAGTGATTATCGAATCATTTCTGGCCTGATATTTGATCATTTCTGGCCTGATATTTGAGATATCTCAAGTGAAATCTTAGGAGAAGTTCCTGGTTTAACGAAGGAATACATCTTTCTCCCTTATTTTTCTTCAGGGAGTAGGTGAGTATTTAAAGGAGGGGTAATTTCAGAGAAGGGATGCAAGTTGAAAATATATTAAGTCAAAGCTGCAAGTGATACACCTAACCTACCAGAAATCCTAGCTTTAGCAACACAGTACACTTTAGAGTCTGGGTTGTTTTTCTTTGTGATCACATGGTAGACAGGGATTTGTTACTCACGCCTCTACCCAGCACCATTAGAGTTCCATACTGCCTATTACTAGCCTGGGAAAAGATCAACATTCAAAATTCAAAGTAACGGCTTCTACTGAATGTATCATCATAAAGTTAAAAAAATCATAAGTCAAGTCAATAGGAGTCAAGAACAATTTGTATAAGGAAACTGAGGCTTAGATAAAATCAGTATTATTTCCTGAAGGCAGGTGACCTCATTTGAGGTAATTCTGAGCTGCTCTGAACAGGTCAGGGTCCATTGGAATGTAGAGGGCCAAGAACAGAAGGTGTACACAGGAAGCAGAAGAGATGTGCACACAGGCAACTTTCACACAGTACTTCCATGCTGGGGACCCTGCATGGGCAGAACTGGCTAATCTCATTTCTAAAGTCTCCAACTAGGCCCTTTCCTTTCTTCCATGAGATCAGCAATTTTCTTGGCCCACCAGTCCATAACTTCTTTACCCCTAAACCCTCCACTGAAAGGTCTGATAAGACCATTTCTCTCTCTCTCTCTCTCTCACACACACACACACACACACACACATAATAATAATAATAATAATAATAATCTAGGTGTCCTGATCTTTAAGGAGAGGAAGAAAGGTCTTTAGGTTTAATCAGGGGTTGTTACCCCCTCAAAGCATTGGAAGAACTCCCATGACTCTAAATACCAAGTGGGTGGGAAGCCATGGTTATGTCCCAACAAAGGGCACTGGGAAATCTTTCCAACCACCTTCAACATTGATGTATCAAAAGCAAAGTTTGAGCGTTGAGCATGACTCATGTCTGTGGGAAGGGGACATAATGGAGGAACAGTTTCCACCAGTCATGAAGGATACTAGTAGGCTGGAACCAGATGATAAAAATTGCAAATGTCAGGTTGGTTGAGGGAGAGTCCAGGAACATCTGCACTTGAGCTCTAGGTCCTTCCTCTTTGTCATGGATTGAATTGTGCTCCCCCAAGATAGGCTAATATTCCTGGCCTTAAATTTTTGTAAGAAGATATGTAAATACATGGATATAGATATATAAGCTGACATGAGGAGCCTAGTCAACAGGGGGAAAGCAATCACTTTTTAATTGCTGATGTCTAGTTAGTGAATCAAAACTTGAGTCTCAGCTGATTTCAAGTCTTTAGTCCATATTGAGTTGGTTTTTGTGGATGGTGTAAGATAAGGGTCCAATTTTGTTGTTTTGTATGTAGATATCCAGTTTTCCTCACATTGTTCTGGGTATCTATACAAGAGAATTGAAATCAGGATCTTAAAAAGATATCTGCACTATGATGTTCACTGCAGGTTTATTCACAAGAGCCAAGATGTGGAAACAACTTAAATGTCCATTAGTGGAAGAATGAAAAAACAAAATGTGATCTATTCATGCAATGAGATATTATTCAGCAATAAAAAGAATCCTGCCTTATGTGACATGGATAGACTTGGAGGACATTATGTTAAGTGAATAAAGCAGCCACAGAAGGGCACATACTTAATAATATTACTCCTGTGAGGTATATAAAATGGTCAAGCATAGAGAAGCAGAAAGTAAAATGGTGGTTTCCAGGGGCTGGGGAAGAGGGTTACAGGTATCAAATTTCAGTTTTGCAAGATGATTAATTTTCTGAGCTCTGCTGTACAACTTTGTACCTGTAGTTAACAGAACATTATTGCATCCTTAAAGTTCTGTAAGGAGATATGTAAATACATGGATATAGATATATAAGCTGACCTAGGGAGCCTAGTCAACAGGGGAAAGCAATCACTTTTTATTGCTGATGTCTAATTAGTGAATCAAAACTGGAGTCTCAGCTGAAATTTCAGAAGAAGGTGCAAGGAGGATAGTAACTGATGTTCAAAAATTAGGAGAGTTGAACTATATCTTAATAAGATCAGCAGGACCCTGCAGAGAAGGACCAACAGAGGACAAGAAGGCCCTCTCCCTGTTACCTTGAAAACGTGTAAGCTCTTTTGGTGCTCACATGCCATCTGGGGGAAAGGAGGTAAGGAGAAGGCAGGTAGCCTGAAAAACTGAGCAATTATCCAAACAGGATTAAATTGACTGGAAATGAATTATAAAGCTAGAACATACCTAGTTACCTTGCATAGGTAAACCTAATCTACCCACCACCACTGCCTGCCAGAGAGACATGGAACAACTCATTCTCTGAGCTCATAGGCTTTGCTCAGCTGCTAGGAGTTTTCAGAATTCTAGATCAGTTCAAGAAAATAGAGAAAAGTACATTATTTTTCATGCTCGAATTGTAATGCATACATTTATGCCCTGCTATACCTAGTAAACCAACCCAGAATTATCTCCCTCCTATCCTTGAGGAACAGGTTGATCTGAGCTGGTGGTGGGCGCATACTAAGTGAGAGCAGTTTTTTTGGTATTCAGCTATGGGCATGTATCATTTCATATATAACTGTAGAATGTTTACCCTGTTCAAAGCATCACAGTAAGGAGAGTGCAGAGGAACACAGGCAAAATAGAGAAGAGTAGGACAGGACCTTGGTAGCAGAGCACCCTGCCCCACAGTTCCCTATATTTTGAAAAAGGCCTTCCATAAGTACTTAAAATTTTTAAAAAATTTCTTCTAATTAGATATACACAACAGCAGAATGCATTTCAACTCATTGTACACCAATGGAGCACAACTTCTCATTTCTCTGGCTGTACACAATGCAGAGTCACACCATTTGTACATAGGGTAATAAAGTCTGTCTCATTCCATCATCCTTCCCACCTCTACACCCCTTCCCGAACCCTCAGTCCCCTCTGCCCAATCCAAAGTTCCTCCATTCTTCCCTAGCCCCACCTCCCATATGGATCAGCATCTGCATATCAGAAAAACATTTGGCTTTTGATTTTGGGGGATTTGCTTATTTTGCTTAGCATGATATTCTTTAACTCCATCCATTTACCTGCAAATGCCATAATTTCATTCTTCTTTAAGGCTGAGTAATATTCCATTGTGTATATGTACCACATTTTCTTTATCCGTTCCTTTGTTGAAGGGCATCTAGGTTGATTCCATAGTTTAGCCATCGTGAATTGTGCTCCTATAAACATTGATGTGGCAATCAACCTAACAAAGGAGGTGAAAGACCTCTACAATGAAAACTACAGAACACTAAAGAAAGAAATTGAAGAAGCCCTTACTTAGAAGGTGGAAAGATTTCCCATGTTCTAGGCAGAATTAATATTGTTAAAATGGCATATTTCCAAAAGTATTACACAGATTTAATGGTATTCCATTAAAATACCAATGTAATTCTTCATAGAAATAGAAAAAGCAATCATGAAATTCATTTGGAAAAATAAGATACCCAGAATAGCCAAAGCAATCCTTAGCAAGAAGAAAGAAGCAGGAAGCATCACAATACCAGGACTTAGACTATACTACAGAGCTATAGTAATAAAAAGAGCATGGTATTGGCACCAAAATAGACATGTAGACCAATGGTAGAGAATAGAAAACACAGAGACAAACCCACATAAATACTGTTATCTCATGCTAGACAAAGGTGCCAAAAACATACATTGAAGAAAAGGTATTTTCTTTAACAAATGGTGCTGGAAAAATTGGAAATCCACATGTAACAAAATGGAAATTCGACCCCTAGCTCTCACCCTGCATAAAACAACTCAAAGTGGATCAAGGACCTAGGAATTAGACCAGAGACCCTGCACCTAATAGGCCCAAATCTTCATCATGTTGGATTAGGCTCCGGCTTCCTTAACAAGACTCCTAAAGCACAAGAAATAAAATCAAGAATCAATATGTGGGATGGATTCAACTAAAAATCTTCTTCTCAGTGAAGGAAACTATGAATAATGAGAAGAGAAAGCTTATAGAGAGGGAGAAAATCTTTACCACACGCACATCACATCAATTCTTTTAAATCTCAACTGAGTGCTAGGAGAAGGAAATAGAAGCCTGGAACTAATTTTTGGTGGCTTTGAAGGAAAGATACAAACTAAATCAGCTTAGGGTTCCCTCCATGCCTCCCTCTTACATACTCTGGATCTTTCCTTAAAAAAAAAAAGTGAACTAATATTTCAAAACAGCTTTTCAACCATCACAAATCTGATGGGATTAAAATAATTGAGATGAGAATAATCAATGGATAATATTAAATGTTGTGGGAAAGAAAGAGACAGACTGCAAAGGAGAGGGAAGGGACAGAGCTAACTTCAGACACAAAACAATAAAGGAGCCAGGTGCGGTGGTGCATGCCTATAATCCCAGCAGCTCTGGAGGCTGAGGCAGGAGAATCATGAGTTCAAAGTCACTCTCACTAACTTAATGAGGTTCTCAGCAACTCAGCAAGACCCTGTCTCTAATAAAAGGAAAGGACTGGGGATGTGGCTCAGTGGTTAAGCACCCCTTGGTTCAATCCCCAGTGCAGAAAATAACAACAACAACAACAAACCCAAACCCAAACATCAACAACAACAAAAGAATAAAGGAAATATTTCTTGCTTCTCCCTAGGGACATTTTGACAAGCCCTAAACCATCCTGAGTTGGCGGTATTCAAGCCTCAAGTTAGCCTGTCAGTCTTGCTGAAGCCAGTCCCACTATCAGAACTGTTTGCATAGCTAAGAGAAATAAAACACTGCAAAAAGCAGCTCAAAATGAGTGAAGAATCACACAATCAAGTGAAAATGACATGGGACAAAAGCCAAAGCATAATCGCAAATGAGTTTTTAGCATCCTAAAGTTAACCAGATGACATTCTTTTATAAAGCATCATTTTATTCAAATTTTTGATTGAAGATTGTGTCTCTAAAAGGGAAATGTGCATTTCATCAAAAGGATTGAACCCAATATTTTGGCTTGCTTAAGAAAATATGTTCTTCAGCTTATGTGATAAATACAGATTATGACAAGTCTATTTTAGGCATGGCAACTATAAGAATTCTGTACCTACAGCACAAGAATGAGGCATGCAATCTTTTTGACTGTACTGATGGCTATACTACGGAAAGAATATGAGCCAACATTTCAAATCCTACCTCATCAACCACAGATCTGTTGGGATTAAAATAACCGAAGTAAGCATAAGCAATGAGAACATTAAATATTGTGGGGGCGCTGGGTGCAGTGGTGCATGCCTTTAATCCCAGCAGCTTGGGAGGCTGAGACGGGAAGATCATGAGTTCAAAGCCAGCCTCAGCAAAAGTGAGGTGCTAAGCAACTCAGTGAGACCTTGACTCTAAATAAAATACAAAATAGGGCTGGGGATGTGGCTCAGTGGTTGAGTGCCCCTGAGTTCAACCCCAGGTACCAAAGGAAAAAAAATGTCTGGGGGAAGAAAGAGCTAGATTGCAAGTGGCCATTTCTTGAATCCCCACTTTAGTAATCATCATAAAACCCAAGGAAGGCCTTGACCTGAGCTGATGAGATAAGCTGGGTTCAAAGGAACTGGCTGCAACATTAAACTAAGAAAATTGTGACGAAATCATGCAACACACAGACATGAGTTTCTCAGATAGAGGGTGGGACTGCTCTGCAACCTTAAGGATTAGCTTCCACTCTGGAAAGCACTGGAAAAGAGAGCATGCACCCAGAATCTATTTTTATAGGGGGGACACACAAAGGAGTTTCCATAGAATGTTCTTCACCAAATAAGGCAGGGGATAAGGTTTCAAAGGGGGGTTGTCCAATCCCGTTGGGTAACACTGAAGTCCACGGCTAGAGCAAACTTCTTTGCTGAGTGAAGGTGAAGGCCACTTGCATTGCACAGCACATGGTGTGTGATGCGGACCAAACAACCCCCTTACTCAGGCTGAGAGGGGATGCTCAGTTCATGGGCAGGGCAGCCTCCTACAACCTTGATCCTCATTTCTAGAGATGATATAACAAAAGGAGATTTTTCCCAAAAATGGTATAAAATGGTATTGGTATTTCAGAGAAATATATGTATATATATTTGAACCCAGGGATGCTTTACCACTAAGCCGCATCCCCAGACCTTTTTATTATTTGAGGCAAGCCCTCATTAAGTTGCTCAGGTCCTCATGTAGTTGCTGAGGCTGATCTCAAACTTGTGATTCTTCTGGCTCAGTCTCCTGAACATCTGGGAATACAGGTATGAACTACCATGCCTGGACAGGAGAACTGTAAAATAAGCATTAGCAATAGCAACAGCATTGTAACAAAGTTTACTAATAAGAAAGAGAAAGCCGACATCTTTAAATTTACAGGTATTGTATTTAGGTAAACTAGGTTGCCTTGAAGGTCTTGTCATGTTCTAGATAGCTACATGGTTTTTCAGATTTACTAGGATTTTTTTCTGTGCATGAAAAATTGCTCTGATCATATATAAGATGGATTAAATTCATTCAATATCACTCCAGAAATCAGAATAGGATCCAAAGGGTCAATAAAAAATACTGAGCTGGTTAAGCCAGCTCACAATGCAGTAGGTAGCTTTGTAGTGAGCTCCATGTTCCATGGAATCTTTAGATACTCTGTGTGAAGTGTGTAAGTTGCCTTTTGGCCAAACATACCTGTGGCAAAGCTTTGATTATTTCTCAGAAGTAGTATCTTCTGTCCAGATAACTGTGTGATCTTCAGTGCAAGGTATTGCGCCAAAACAACATGACAATTTTTGTCAAGTAGCGGATTTTGCCTTTTCTCTTTAGACAATATGTCAAAGGTTCCTGTTTCAGTGGCAGGATTGATTACAGGTCACCACATGGTTCACTATAAAAGGCAGCCTGGTATAACATTTACTGGTTTTGAACTCTCCAGCTAATAACCAGGTGAGAGGACAATCATCTTGTTAGTGTCTGTGTCAAGTTTTATTCCGTGATGGAATCATTGAACTCAGTCAATGGAAAAGAAACAGGAACTTTGTGAGTAGAACAATGAGAGGCAGAAACCTGGAAGGAAAGGAAACATTTGGCCTTTAGAAAAGACAGGCATAGTAGAGAAGAGGCACTTTAAAGCTTTGTTCTATTAAAAAAATGACCAAAAGCAAGCTGCAGAATGATTCTTTTTTATTTATTTATTTATTTTGGTACGTGGAGATTGAACTTGGGGTACTTTATTACTGAGCCACATCCCCAGTCCTTTTTAATCTTATTTTGGGACAGGGTCTCACTGAGTTGCTCAGGGTCTTGCTAAGTTGCTGAGACTGGCTTTGAACTTGCGATCTTCCTGCCTCAGTCTCCTGAGACACTAGGATTACAGGCATGTGCCATTGTGCCTAGTCTGCAAAATAATTCTTTCAGTATATCTTTTAATGTAGAACAAAACCAAAAACAAACAAAAAATAGCCAGGTATGGGAGAGCACTTTTATATTCCCAGCTACTCAGTATGCTGAGGTGAGAGGATCTCAATTTTGAGGTCTGTCTAGGCAACATGATGAGACCTCATTTAAGAAAAAAATAATAAAATAATGCTAAATATCTTTTATAGGCATGTATATTTGTAGCCAGTGCAAAGAAACATTTTGGAAGGATTTAATCAAAGCTGATACTAGATTGTTAACTGGTACAGTTGGGAAGAGACTGGAATTAGAGAAATGGTCAGAGAGGATGTAAGCCTACCCTGTTTATTTTAATAAGAAAATAATGTTTATGCATTGCTTATATAAGTGAAAATCAATGTAAATAATGTGTCTGTACATATATGTGTATGTGTGTGTATATATACACATAAATTGGTGTATATATAAAATATCTCTGAAAGAATATTTATGAAGGTAAGAACTTTTTACTCTGGGAAGGAAAATCCTACGGCTAGAAGGTAAGGCTGGGAAGGAGACTTACTTTTACCTACAAGCCCTTTTGGGTCCTTTGCGTTTTACAATTGTATAAAACAATACAATTTAAAATAAATTTGAATTTGAGAAATTATTTTTAAATATTAATGACAATGAAATCTGAAGTGAGCTTAAATTCTATTGTAAGGATTTGGCACATTGTTAAAGGATTGAGTTTTGTAGGAGAGAATGTGGTAAGATAGAAGGGCCCCTGAAGCTAAACTAGGTCAGGGTCAAATAGCATGTAAAAGTCCAAGCTCAAGAGCAGGATCCTTGAAGCTGGGTGCCAAAAAATGCTTGGTATCTACACCAATCTCCAAGTGCCTAAGGCTAAGAATTAGAAAAGTTTAAGATAAAAACCTTGGGCTAGGGGTGGGTCCCTAAGTGGTTGGGTGCTTGCCCAGCATGTGGGAGACCCTGAGTCTGATTTGCAGCAGTGCAAAGCAAAACAAATAAACAAAAATCTCATAGACTTGAGCCAGAAAAGAAACATAAGAGAAAGAAAAGAAAAAAGAAATGGGGTGAAGGAGAGAAAGAGAGGGGATTCTTTTTTTATTAGAATAAGAAATTCTTGATTGTAAATGCACAATTTGTTTCTGTTTTTTAATTCTTTATTACCTATTAGCACCCCTCCCCACAACTGGGGCTTGAACCCAGGGTCTTACATATGGGAGGCAAGCATTCTACTGCTGAGCTGTATTCACAGCCCCAAACTAATTATCTAGTAGCTTTTAATGGATTTCCTCACACCAAAGTCCTAATAGCTAGAGGTTCATACATCAAGAGGGCTCTCTCTCCCTGGTCTGGCAGTTGTTACAGATGTGTGTGCTGGAACATAGCTGATAGGTTTGAGATGGGTAAAAAGTGAAAAATATAAATAACCTCCAACAGTTGAGGTGGGATAGGGAAAGAATATAGCTACACTGGAATTCTGCATCAAATCTGAATTTTAAACTCTTATGCAACCTCTATTAACTTTCTTGGGTGGCAGATAATTGTACAAGGCTGGACAGAAACAGCAGGTGAAGGAGAAGGCATTTGGCTTTCCTGAGTAGTACCCTAATTGCCCTTCACTTTTGACATCATCCTTCTAGATTTGACAACAGAAGGATAGGGGTGGAATATGTGTATTTGACTATAGATTCTCTCTGCCTGAGGCCCACTTAGCTTCAGGGAGGGAAGTGGATTCTACTATCCACATATGGAAGAACTTTCTAGTACAGGTCTAGGTTTTGTGGACATGGACATTCCTAATAGATCTCTCATGGATCTCCAAATTGAAAGCCGTCCTCTAGGCTGTGCCAACTTGAGACAACTTGCTAGACACCTTTGTCCAATCATTTGGATTTAGTGATGGCCTGATAACTGTGATAACTGTAAGTCTCCATTCTCTCACATTCCCAGCTGGGCTGGGAGGTGTGGGTGGGGAGAGACACCCCATAT
Organism: Marmota marmota marmota; assembly: GCF_001458135.2. NCBI lineage: Eukaryota > Metazoa > Chordata > Mammalia > Rodentia > Sciuridae > Marmota > Marmota marmota. The sequence continues at coordinate 24,125,858 of NW_026000142.1, read as the reverse complement.
GCCTGAGGGTGCCTCTCCTGTCCATCTTCTGTATATCCTCATGTTTTGGTAGATGTTTTTTTTTTTTTTTACTATGTATCACAGAGAATTTTCCCCCAACCTTTTATTTAATATTTAAAGCTATCTGCCACCAACTGAGATGGTTTCCAGAGAAAGTATTTTTCTTTCTTATATGTAGAATGATACAATTGACTTTCTATATTTTTAATGATCACACACAACATTCATACTTCAATTCACATCCATTGCATTCCTGAACCAGGGAAAATATTGTGGATTATCAAAGGGGGGGGATGTAGATGAGGGAGGATGTTTTCCTGAGCCTTTATACCTGTTGTTAGTATCCAGGGTAGTCTATCAAGAATGATAGTTTCCTATATTTTGTCAACAAACTAGGAAACATTTTCCTACTCTGCACGTTGTTCTGACTTTCCAATGTTTCACAGTCCTTGAGGAAAAAGGATAGGAAATGCCCAGGGAAAGAGCCACTTGCTTCACAAGGAAGAGTTCTGAACTTGTTACAGTTTTGGGGAACAGAGAAAATAAGGAGGCATGTAGCTCTGGGTTCTTTCTATTATCAGAGACACAGTGGTTATCCCAAGGTATGTGTGGGACTTGGAAAAATGCCCAAGGCATGCAGCTAGATGGTATATTTTCATCTCTCCCAAGATGAGGAATAGATCTTGCTAACTTTTAGCCTGCAAAGACAGGTGCACTCAGGAGTAGGGATTGGAATGCAAGCTCCTTGGATCTTTTTTTTTTTTGCTATGTTTATCAAATCTGAAGCTTCCTAAAAATTAAAAAAAAAATCATAAGGGGAACAACCAGGTAGAACAGATTTGGGAAAATGTACATAAAGCTCTGGAGCTATTAGAAACATTTGGATTGTTTGTAATGCAGTCCTCTAGAAGGATCAGACTGGCCACACACAAATGGAAGATTTAATTTTCCCAATAACTTATAAGGATATCATGAAGTGTTATTTTTTTTCCTTACAAAAAAGGGAAGGAAACTGTAGACTAATTTGTTGATTATATGCTAGAAAGGACTAAATTTTCTTTACAAGATTGCCAAACCCTCCCATGTTCACCTGCTTCCCTTCACTTAATCCTTACTATAATCTAACCCAGTGGTATTGCCTTTCCCACTGAATACTTGGAAAAGGGTAGTAACCTAGAAGGCTAACTGCTACAACAAGCAACCCCACATCCCAGAAGTTTAATATAACACAGGTTTATTTCTTGCCCAGGCAAAAATTCAATGCAGATGTTTCTGGTTGGGTGGTTATCCTGGCACCATTGATGGTGGCGGGGTGGAGGCTGACGAGAAGGAGCAAGGAGAATCATGTGGCAGGATTACCATCAGGCCTGAAATTTGTACCCACACTCAGTTGGATAGAACTCAGTTTCATGCACCCCATCCAGATTCAAGAGTGGGTTGGAAATACATATTAACTACGTGCCCAGAGGGAGAGTAAGGCTGGATACTGGCAAGTATTAGATGTCTCTGCAGTAAAAAAAAAATGACAAACCAGACATTAAATATTTATTACTGGTTTTCTGCCTCTAAGATCTAAGACAGAGCACATATGGTGGATGGCCAAAGTCACATAGTTGTTAAGTGGCGCAGCAAGGACCAGAAGTCTTGTTCATGTGGCTCCAAAGCCTGTGGTCTGCTCTGCTCCATACCATATGGTTTCTCAAGCTGCATACACCAGGGGAACTGGGTAGTGCGCCTTTGTAGACACTTGGTAGCCTGAAGCACACTTGCCTGCTGGAACAGGATGCATTCTCTTCAAAAGATTATTAGAGAAGACCAAAGACAATTCAGTTCAACCTTAAACAACTGGATCTGTTTGTGCAGGGCAGAGGGAGGGAGTCATTTAAAAGCAGAGTTGCAGCCTGCTTTGTTTCCTTCGTTTTAATTTTTTTTGTTTTGTTTTCTCAGAAGTCAATCTCCTCTTGTTTATACATACCACGTAGGCCTGTGGGTGTGCAGCCTCTTTCCCTTTTCCTCTGGGCAGAGACAGAGTGATTCCGGTGACAGTGCTTAACCTCTTGAAGTTTTATTCTTGGTAATTAAAGGCTTTAATTCCAGCCCCAGGTCAGCCGTACACAACACCAGCTCTCATATACACCTGGGAATAAAAGCTCACCATCAAAGACCACAGTTCCCTCTCATCTCAGCTCCAAAGTCATCCAGAGAATACCAGTCCTGAGGCCAGAAAAGGATGCTCCTTCTTTCCTTTTCTTCCCCCCAAGGGTGCCTGGGTTGTTAATTCAAGGTCAAACTGGGGACTTCAAAACTTAAAAGAACCTTTTCTTTTTTCTAAATAACCCTTTATTTGCAAGAGAAAAGTGAAAAGAAATAAAAATCCTCACATCTCTATGAAATCTTACACAAACACACACACACACACACACACACACACGCACACATTGTTTGTGTAAATTAGTTTTTCTGGAAAAGGAAAGTAATAGAGACTATTTTAATAGGGAAAAAAAAACCTTGGCAACTCAGAGTGTTTCAAGGCCATTATTCATGAGAAATTATGGAGACAAGAAGAATGTGGAACAACATCTTTAATGGACTGAAAGAAAAAAGCAACGGAATGCAAAAGAAGTCCCATGTTGGGGCTGGGGTTGTGGCTCAGCGGTAGAGCATCACTCGCCTAGCACATTAGAGGCCCTGGGTTTGATCCTCAGCACCACATAAAAATAAATAAATAAAACAAAGATCTTATGTCCCACTACAACTAAAACAAACAAACAAACAAACAAACAAATAAATAAATATTTAAAAAACCAAAAAGAAGTCCCATGTACATTTTTTAAAAAAGTGAATTCTATATTTAGTGAAAATAGTCTCCAAGACTACAGGTTAAGTAAAGAAATTTTCAAATAAAAGAACAATGAGAATTGTTGCAAGTACATCTGCATTCCATGAAATGCTAGAGGAAGTATTTCAGGCTGAAGGAAATTGATGTTAGATAAAAACTCAGATTTTAAGGAAGGAACGAAGCACATCAGAAATAGCTATCTGGATAAATACTAAAGGCTACCTGGATTTTATTTTACTTCTCTTAATTTCTTTATTATATGTATAACTCTGAAGCAAAAAGAAATGTGGAGCCTAAAGCATGCAGATATAATACATATAATAGCTATGGTGTAAAGGACTTTGGGGTTTTTATACATATTACATGAAGTGGCACAGTATTTATATTATATCATGGACTGTAAAAATTAAAGATGTATATTGTAATTGTTAAAAATATATAATGCTTATATAATAAGTATAATATAGAATACTTATATAATATATATCTATGGCAAGCAGTTCAATAAGAAAAATTAAAATGAACTGAAAAGCCATCCTAATAAAACAAAAAAAGAAAAATAACAGAACAGAAAACAGAGAAGATGACTAGAAAACAAATAATAAATAGATCCACATCAATCATATCAATAATTCTGTTAAATGACAATGTACTAAAACAGTCCAACTACAAGGTAGAATTGTCAGATTGAATAAAGATGCATGACCCCATGATATGCTGTTTATAAGAGATGCATTTTAAATATCAAGACCCAGATAGGCTGAAGATAAGTAAATGAAAAAAGAAAAATTTATACCATCAGTCAGCGTGAAAAGCCTGGATTGGTTACATTATTATCAGACAAAATAGAATTTTGTACTATAAGAATTATCAGATACAAGAAGGGGCATTTCAGAATGATTAAAATTTGGTTCATTAGGAAGAAAACACAAACAATTCATAAAATAATTAGAAATGTATGTGTATGTATCACACATACATTTTGTTTCAAAAATTTGAAACAAAAGTTAACAAAATCACAAGGAGAAACAGACAAATTTCATAATCACATTTGGAGATTTTGGTACTTCTCTCTTAGCAAAGATATGTACAACACTATCAATTACCTTGAGTTAATTGATATTTATTGAGTAGTACATAACAAAATGGAAAAAATACATGTTTTTGGTAAATGGTAATTTTACCCAAACAGATAAAAATGTGCTGAATAAGAAGTTTTAATGCACTAATTTATTAAATTTTTCTTTCATTTATCTTGGAGTGAAAGAAAATTTCCTCAGCCTGATTAGGGTTATCTGCAAAAAGCAGAAACAAAAATAAAAACAAGATATTTCGAGCTAAATTCATACTCAGCATTTAGTATTTCATTGTTTTAAACTTAAAGTCAGTGGAAAGGCAAGATATCCATTTTTAGCACTCCTTCCCCCACCCCCGCATTTTTTATTGATGCATGATAATTGTACATAATGGTGGGATTTGTAGTTTCATATTCATACAGCACATGACATAACTTGGCTAATATCATTCCCTAGTATTTCCCCTTTCCCACCCACCTCCCTCTCCTACTCTTACTACCTATGTTCAACATTGTACTGGATGTTCTAGTTGATGCAATAAGAAATAAAGACTATAAATATTACCAAATATAATATGCAAAAATTTAAAGACCCAGATAGGTTGAAGATAGAAAACAAATAAGAAAAAAAGTAAATAGTCTCTATTTGCAATGATGTGATAATGTATGTTGAAAATTCTATGGAATCTGTGTGTTTGTGTGGGTGGGTACTGGGGATTGAACCGGGGTGCTCTCCCACTGAGCTATATCCCCAGTCCTTTTTTATTTTATTTTTAAATTTTAAGACAGGGTCTGCCAAGTTGATTAGGGCATCACCAAGAAGCTGAAGTTGGTCTAGAAATTGCAATCCTCCTGCCTCAGCCTCCCTAGTCACTGGGATTATAGGCATGTGCTACAACACATAGTTGAGAATTCCATGGAACCTAACAAGCTTCTAAAACTAATAAGTAAATTTAGCAAGATAGAATACAAGGCAAGTATTTATGAATTGATTGTGTTTCTATACACACATATATAAGTATTTACATATAAGAATTTCAAAATTCCATTTACAATAGTATTAAAAATAACATAATTAAGAATAAATCCATCAAAAGATGTGTAAGATATGAACATTAAAATTTATAAAATGTTGCAAAGGGTAATCAAGGAAGAACTAAATAAATGCAGAGAAATATCATGTTCATGGATTGGATGGCTTGGTATTGGAAAGGTAATCATTAGAAGAAATGCCTGAATGAAAGGAAAGGAGACCCTAAGAAGGCTGGGAGAGCCATCAGACCAAGATAAAAGGCATTCAGGCATCCATCCCCAGCCCAAGCCATGTGAGGGATGGAGCCTAAGGCCTTGCACATGCTAGGACTCTGCCACTGAACTAAAACCCCAGCCCTTCAGTAAGTATTGAAGAAATCAGGAGTTTCTTCAAGAACTTAAAAGTCACTAGTCACAATAATACAGTTTTATTCATATAACTTATAAACAATGGAACAGAAAAATTGAAGAGCAGAAAAGGATCTTAGATACCAACTATCCTTGGGTCACACAGATGAGAGCCAAAGAGAATTTGGAAAGTGACTATGTGTTTTATAGGGTCTGTGCTGATCACAGCCCCTGGACTGGAGCAGACGGCTAGTTGACCTGTGTGAACTGAGACAGACAAAGGTTAAGAGGCTGACTCGGAGGTGCAGTTGAGTGGAAAAGGGAAGTCAATAAAGGCTCCATGCATCAAGTCTGAGAAGTTTTGGATAGGAGATGAGGCAAGTCTTGTTTTTCTCAGCATTGCAGAAAATCAAGAGGGAAAATCAAGAGAAAGGATGTCCTGGGTGGACTGAAAGAAACAAACAATCCAGTGCTCAGGTGGTGAACAGACGAGGGTTTAAAGGGGATTTTATTGTTTTGTTTTTTAAGATGGTTTATAGCACAGTCATAGGTTAGGTGGCTTCGTGTTACTGACAAATTCTAGAAAGATGAGGATGTGCTTAATTCCACACAGATTGATACCCTTTGGAGAACTGCTGTGATAAGCATTAGCCACAACCCAGTTTTATTAAAGAATGGCCAGTGGAACTGCAATCGATTCTATGAAATGTGTTCAGAATGAAATGTGTGCTGTTGCCATATATTTTACAGACTCTCAAGGGCTGATCTGAGTAATGAATTGTAACGTGAGTGAAAAGATTAAGATGATAGAAAAGAATGCAGTAACCTTTAAGGGCTGGCACAAAACATAAGGAGACTAAAAAATTAAGCCTTGGAATCATTTTTATAATATCGATTTAGGGCACTGAAGAATAGAACATTAATTATAACTCAATACAAGCGTCATTAGGAATAATGGTGCATCCATCAAATGAAGAATTTAAATAAGTTTTGGTAATGTTTTCTCATAATCTGAGCCTTTTCTGGAAAATAAAATGTACCTTTGTCCAAGAATTTTTTTCCATCGTGGAAGAAAATTTTACATTTTTTAAAGTTTTTTAAAATTGATTTTTTAAAAATAAATGACAGTGGAATGCATTACAATTCTTATTACACATATAGAGCACAATTTTCATATCTCTAGTTGTATATAAGTTATGGAGATTCCTTGGAAAACTGGGAATGGAACCACCATTTGGCCCAGCTATCCCTCTCCTCAGTCTATACTCAAAGACTTAAAAACAGCATACTACAGGGACACAACCACATCAATGTTTATAGCAGCACAATTCACAATAGCTGAACTGTGGTACCAACCTAGATGCCCTTCAGTAGATAAATGGATAAAAAAAATGTGGTGTATATACACAATGGAATATTACTCAGCAATAAAAGAGAATAAAATCATGGCATTTGCAGGTAAATGGATGGCGCTGGAGAAGATAATGCTGAGTGAAGTTAGCCAATCGCAAAAAAACAAAAAACAAAAAAACAAATGCTGAATGTTTTCTCCGCTATAAGGAGACTGATTCATAGTGGGGTAGGGAGGGGGAGCATGGGAGAAATAGAGAACTCTAGATAGGATAGAGGGGTGGGAGGGGAAGGGAAGGGGCAGGGGGTTAGCAAGGGTGGTGGAATGTGATCTGATATAATTTTTTAAAGAGGATAATTCTGGGTGAAATAAGGAGAGTGAGAGAAAACTGGAGGTGAGGTGGGTGGAATCTAGGAAGTTGTTTCTTGAATTTCTAGAAGAGATTATGGTGGTCTAAAAAAGAGACATTAAAAAGTGTCATGGGATGAAAAGGAGCAGGTTGTTTGATGATATGGAGGTGGGAGAATCATCAGGACTGGTGGGGCTTGGGTGGGAGCTAAAAGGGAAAAGCAGTTAAAGATGCCACCAGCAAGAGGTCTGGGCACCCCTGGGGCAGCTGCATGAGACACCAATAGGCAGCTGCTATGAGGGTCTGGATCTTTTTCCTTTCCATGGAAATGTGCATATTTTATTCCCTCTGTCCAAACCCTTTTCCTCAAGCTCACATCATGGGGGCCCATCCTTGTCTAATAGGTTCTTCTGTTCCTCTTTATGCTCTTTCATCACATTACCTAAAATTTCCCCCCAAACTTCTCAAGCATCATGCTCATTTCCAAAGTCCTGACAACATCATCTTTTCATTTTTTCTCCTTTTTAAATTGTTTTTTTTAAATATAAATGACAGCCACATTTTTACTAGGCAACTAAAATAAGCCTCCTGCACACATCACCTTGCACAGGAACATGACCTAATACACAGTCCTGTCTCCATTTATTTCATCCTGGAAGAATTGTCCTCTACCTCCTTTTCCAAAAAATGATCTTATTTAAATTTCCATACAAATAATGGATAAGTTCTTTTTTTTTTTTTGTTAAACTTTTGTGTACTGTAAGGAACTTTTCCCTTTTTGAATTAATCATTTTGTAAAACAAAAAAACATTCTTCCACAAAAAGTGATCTGAAATTTCATTCCTTAAAGAGGGACATTACTTATAATATTTAGAAAACACTTTCAATTTTTTCATTTTCAGTTTCATTATATAAAAATATTTTCCCATGAGGTTATAATAAATTTATCTTAACAAATTGGCACTGTACCAAATATGGGAAGGAAAAAACATTAAAAGATTAAAGTCTTGGAAGGAAAAATCTCTGGCCTACATGTCAGGGTTAGGTTCATCTATGGATAACAAGACCCAAAGAGCTGACTTGAACATGAAGTAAACTTATCTTTCTCTCACTCACAAATTTGGAAGTGGGCATTCACAGGGTTAAAATGGGGCCTCTGTTCTTTGAATTCCACAGACTCCTGACTTCATACAGCTCATCATTCTGCCACCTCTAGGCTTTTTCCTCATGGACTAACACGACATCTTGGGCTCCAGCTTTCACACCCATTTTTCCAACAGAAGGTTGGAGGAAGACTTCAGAAATAAATAAAAGTGTGCATATCAGACTATCTTTTAGGAAAAGTTACTGGAAGCTATCATGCAAATTTTATTTGAATTTAGTTTGAATTTAGTCCTATGCCATTCTAAATTGTAAGAAGTGCTGGGAAAGATAATTTTTTTTTTTCCCGAATGGCCATACACTGGCAAAAATGTAGTTTCTGTTACTAAGGGAGAAGGGAAAAATGAATTTGGGGGGACAACTAGTCAATCTGATATAGACCAAACTTCTGAGTATTTCATTGAAACAGATTCTTAGATTATGGAGTTAAAAATGTATGTATATTTTAAAAACCTATGGCTGAAAAGGCTAGCCACTCATTACAGTTGACATTCTCTTTTTCTGGGCAAGTAGATTATATTTCCCAGTCTCTCATAATAAGCTGTGGTCAGTTACTAAATTTTGGCGATTGGAATTTGAACAGAAGAGATGTGTTCCACTTCCTGGACTAGCTCTAGAAGTCTTCCATATTTCTGTCCTTTCCAGCTGGTCATAGTGGACATGTGCCCATGTAAACTTGGAAGCCATGTGTTAAAGATGGCAGAGTCAGCAGCAGCTGTTCTCCTGTTTCATATTTATAACATGTGCAAGAAATGAACTTCCCAATACAAAGGAGACCAGTAGAGAGAGGAAGGGAATCAGGGGAGTGAGGGGGGAAAGAAAGAAGAGGTTCTGGGGAATGAATTGAGCCAAGTATGTTATGTGCATATATGAGTATGTCATAATGAAGCCCACATTATGTTTAATTACAGTGTGCCAATAAATACATAAGAAAGACACGAACTTCCACTGTTTGATATATTATCAATTTGGCCATCTTTTGGGCATGACAGTTAATCTATCCTACATAAGACAAGACTTGACAAATACTGTAAAATAATTTCCAAAGTCTATCAAATGCCACTCCACCAAAAGGTAATTAATAAGCATTATCATGAAAGTTATGAGAAAGTTAGTAGTTAGCCTTCTGATTCACTGACCTGAGAATGGACAAAGTCTTGCAGTAGCTAACGGACTCTAGTGAAAGGCAAATAGAACCCAGGTTGGCCTCATAGTAGTAAAACATGAGCCACTATTAGTTATTCTAGGCCCATGGGCCAAATCCAACCCGTACCTGTTTTTGTAAATAAAATGTTACTGCAACCCAGCTGTGTCAATTTCTTCACATATTATCTCTGGTTGCGTTAATGCTACATAGCAGAGTTGACAGAGATTATGTAACCTGTGAATCTCAAAGTGTGCTTTTTGGACATTTGCCAGAAATGTTTGCCAACCCTGCTCTTAGTCTAGGACTGTTCAGGTTTTACACTTCTTGATTTTTCTTTGGAACTTTATTTCAAGGCCTTTATTTTATTAAAGTTCTTGGATTTTTCAGCATGGACTTTTCATACAATTCCCCTGTCATCCTTTTAATGGCTATAGAAACTGTAAAAACATCCCCTTTGATTCCTAGTGTTGTTAATTCATGTCTTTTGGTTTTTCTCAGTAAGTGTAGGAACAGGTTCATAAATTTTATTGATATCAAAAGACCAGCTTTTAGTTTCACTGATATCCCCTTTTTCTGTTTGTCTGTTTTCTATTTCATTGGCCTTCATTCTATTTATCATTTATTTTACATTGGTTTTCCTTTATTTGCCTTTCTAGCTTGCTTTCTTTGTTCAGATCTTTAACCTTTCCTAATATGTCAGATATATACTACATTGGTTATAGAGCATAGATTTTGGCATACTGTTATGATTATCATTCAGTTAAAAGATTTTTCTTGTGAATTTTTTATGGTCTGTGAGTTATTTATGTGAGTGTTGTTTCACTTCCAAATATTTGAGGCTTTTAGAGGTATCTTATTGTTATTAATTTATAGTTTAATTCTGTGTTAAAAATCTATCTGTAGTCTCTTATAAAGCATCATGTTGCCCATCTTGTAGGACATTCTGTGTGAACCTGAAAATAATGTGCATTCAGTCTGCAACCGTTGGGTAGTGTAGTGTTCTGCAGGTGTTAGGTTAATATGGTTAATAGTTTCAGTCAGATATTCTATATCCTTTCTGACTTTCCTGCACATTTTCCTACCAACTGAAAAAAGGTGTCAAAAATCTCCAATTCTTAATTGTGTATTTATGTATTTCTCCCTTTAGTTTTGCTTTCTAACTTCCTGAATTTCCTTTGTGGTATTAGCAATTTGTGTTTTTCCTCTTTTTCCCCCTTGTTTATTCTGCTAGATATTTATCAATTTTATTGATCTTTCCAGAGAATCAACCAACTTCTGTTGATTTTTTGTTTTCTAGTTCTCAATGACATTGATTTTAACACTAATTTTTACTATCTACTTTATTCCACTTGTGTTAGGCTTAATTTTTCTTCTTTTTCCAATTTTCTGAAGTAGAAGTATAGTTATTTATTTTTGAATTTTTTTCTTTCATAACACATGCATTTAATGTTATAAATTTCCATCTAAATACTGCTTTCACTGTGTCCTACAAATTTTGATAAATTGTATTTTCACTTTAATTTAGTTCAAAATATTTGTCTTATTTTGTCATTTATGAAGTATAGATTTTTGAATATAAAATTCTGTGTTGGTTCATTTTTTTCTTCCAGAACTTTGAATATGTTTTCCAGTAGCTTCTGGATTCTACTATTTCTAATGAGATGGCAGCTAATAATAATTGCATTGTTCCTCTGTATATAATGGTTTTTTTTCTCCTTGATTTCAAGATTTTCTCTTTATTTTTAGGTTTATTTATTTATAGCTTACCTTAGTTTTTTAAATATTTTTCCTGGTTGAGATTTGCTGACATTCCTGGACCTAAAATTTAATATTCTTCACCAAGTTTAGGGAAGGTTTTTATTATTTCTTTAAATACATTTTTTTCCTTTATGCTTGCTCTTATTTCCTTCTAAGACCAAAATTTCACCTATGTTGGACAACGTAAGTCCAACATAGCTCTATAAGTCCCTGGGACTTTTTTGTTTTTCTTTTTCTTAATTATTTTTGTTTTCTGTCATTTAGATTGGATAATTTTTATTGATTTGTCTCAAAGTTCACTGATACTTTTATCAGTTACAACCTGATATTGTACTTATCTAGTGAATTTTTCATTTCAGCTATTGTATTTTTCAACTCTGTATTTATCCTTTAGTTACTTGTATATAGTTTCAGTTTTTTTATGTTGAATTTTCTTATCTGTTCACTAATTAAGATTCTGCCTTTATTTAATTCTTTGAACATATTTATGTTAGCTGCTTTGAAAGATTGTCTACTAAATCCAATATCTGGGTCCCTTTAACATCAATGTTTTGTCTTTTTTGTTTATATGGGTCAAACTCTCTTGTTTCTTGCAGGTCTAAAGATTTTTTTTAGTTGAAAACTGGACAACTGAATGGTACATTGTTGCAACCCTATAATGTGTCACGCTCTTCTAAGGACCAGTGTTAGTGTTATCTTACTCCTAGTTGTAGTTCTAGCAAACTGTAAACTTGTTGACTCAAACTGTTTCACCCTATACTTTGAAGCATCTGATATTTCAGTTCAGTTCTTTTAACTCTTATCCTGATACCTAGAGGTCTTTTCTCAGCCTTGGTAGTTTAGTGGTCAGCCTAAGATCTGGGGAGGACTTGCACTCAGATTTTACGATTCTCATGCTGTTGTCTGCCTAGAACTCTATTTTCTCACATAGGAAGGGTGCTGGGAAAGTACTCAATCAAAAAATAAAACAAAACAAAACCCCCTAGCAAACTCACAAATATACCTCAGACAGTTGTCCTTCAAGTGTAGAATGAAGACTTCTTGCTGGACGTCTGCCTTTTTGTTTTCTACAGAAGACTTTGGGATTTTCCTGGTGCATATATAGACTAGCAGTCAGTAGGGATTTGGTCAGAGTTTACACTCCCATTTTGGGCTTCACCATTTCCTGGCTCATTACTTTCAGCATTTTTTCCTCCCACTAAATTTCTGGATTTTGTTGGCCACAAACTTCTTTCTTTCTCACCTCAAACCAATAAGACTGTGGTTTTCTGCCACTGAAACTATGGGAATTGGGTACCGCCTTCAGACTAAAACAGCCACCACTCTGCTATTTTTATCCATTGTACTTGTGATCTTTTAAGGGTAAGTCTCCTCTGGTTTCCATGCATTTTTTGGTCATTTTCCAATGCCTTCAAATAGTTTTAAAAATATTTTGTCCAGACTTTATATGTATTATCTTCAAGAAGTTTTGCCTAACAAATTCAATTCATCATTACCAAAAGCCAGACACTCCTACCAGTTACTTTAAAGGGCTCTTTGGCAGTGTCTATCTTCATAGTTTGTTCTGGATTAAAGTATTAATAGCCACTAATAAATGATCTTTGATTCCAGGGTGAGTCCCAAAGTCATCAGATGTGTTAAGAAGCAGTCCTCTGAGCTGAGACCTACACTTGTCTAGTCCTACCTATTCATGACTGTTGGTCATCACCCTGAACTCAGAGCTATTATTGTTTGGAAAGATTGTAAAGTAGAAAAATGGTAGTGTTAATCTGTAGCTACATGTGAATGAAGAAAGTTCACCCTCATAAATCTTTCACGGTAGGAGACACCATATGAGCAAAATAATATTCTGATATATGTGAACTTGAGAATAAATTAAGGTGAAAGTATATTCAGAAAAATTTTCTCCAATAGTATGTAATACTCATCTGTCAAGTCAGGATCTTGAAGAAGAGAGAAAGGCATCCCTTAGGTAGATGGGAAAGCCAGGGCCTAACAGAAGGTAGAGTTTTGGACAACTCTGATCATCACTGTTCCATTCTGGAGCCCCATCTAATGGATTTGATGAATGATTAGATTAGGCACCTAAAGATGGGTTAATTCACCAAACAGCTTCTGTACCAACATAGCATAGAGACCACCATGTTGGTTTCCCATCCAAAGACTCCTGGATATTCCAGAACTTTGGCCATTTTTCAAGAAACTCCTTTGTTTACCCTGTTTGGGCAGTGAGATAATCTTACCTTCCCTTTTGCCCATTCTCACTTCTAGTCAAAGACAGTCAGCAGGAGGGAGAAGCAATGAAATATTGAGATAGCTGTTAAGGTCTGTAAACAAGTCAAGATGGCGCCTGGCATTTTGCCAGAGGGAGTGGTTTGTGAAGTATCGCCAGCCAGCCATTAAGTGTGGAGATTCCTTATTGGTTGACTGCTGTATCTAGTTTATGTTAATTAAGATAAGCTGTGTGTAATGTATATATACCCCTCCTGTCCTACAATAAAGGGCTCCCACTCCTGCTGTATCAATGTACACAAGTTGCTCGCCGCCCCCCGGTTAGTTTGCTCCAGCCAGACTGNCCCCGGTTATTTTGCTGCGGCAGATAGCCACAAGCTCTCTCTCTCTCTCTCTTGAATTCCAGTTCTACCCTTATTTGCCTCAGGGTAAGAGCAAATTGCTAATGAAAAATAAAGAAAGCACAGACTAGCATATTACAACTCCATTTGGACACACTTAAGTAGGTGTGCATCATGTAAAGTAACTCAGGGACCTTGATGAAGTTACAAAGGTCAAGGTTGGGGTGGGGGTTGTTGCTGAGCTGTCAGTTTTGCCAGACTCCTCCTAATGTGTCATTTCGTGGCTGAATGACAGCTTGACCAACAGAAAGCAACTGCAGTTACCCTTGGCATCTTGATCCAACAGATTTTAATGAGCACCACTTGCACTTGGGCCTCTGCTGAGGGTAACTGTGATGAGGTCAAGATCATACTAGGCTGTGTTTATATAGCAGGAGCCCATGAACACAGAAGGAGAAGGACTGAGACATCCTGAGCCTAACCTCTTTCTCATGACTTCACTTATTCTGATTATTCCCTGGATATGACTAATTGGAATACTCTTCTTGGCATAGTTTTGTTTGTTTGTTTGTTTTTGAGGCTGGGTCTGAATCTTAAACTGACATCTTATAATGCTTTTGTGCTCAAAAAATGCTCTATTGAAATTATTTGGTTCTGAAACCTTCAAGTAGTTGTTTGGAAACATAGTAAAACAAGGAAGAAGCTAAATTTTGTGTTTCTAAAAATAAAGCAACAAATGTTTAGTTGCTTTTTTCCACACTTTTGGCTGAGCATTAGGGACTTTTTTTCACAATGATATTAGTAAAAAAAAAAAAAGGTATTTTAAACAGTTTATTTTGTCAGTGAATTATGTGTATACATTACTTCATTGACATTAATATATTGTTTCTTACATTTGCTTTATAAAAATACACATGCTTCAGTACTGGAGATATTCTAAGATAATTAAGTGATGAAAAATCACTCTACCTAGTTGATTCATAGCATAAACACTGAATGAACTATTTGCCTGGATTTTCTATTTGCCAACTGGTGACATTTGTACCATATTTATAAAATTCCAGTTTCCTGATTTATCCACCTATGGCTTTCTTTCAAGAAAAAGTGCCCGTCAGAACAGGCATTGGGATAGGCTCTGAAACATGGCTTCCCACAGATGGAAAAGCTTCTGTTCTTGGGACCATGAGACTGATGATAGGTATGTAGATAAGTGGATTAAAAAGGAATGTTTCAGATAATGATAAATGCTTCAGAACACATGGAATAAGATGATGTAGTGAAGAGTTCCTGGTAAACTAGTTCTCTCCTGTGACAGGGGAGAGAGAAATGCCCTGGGGTAGGAATGCATGCGGTTGAGTTGAGTCTCCAACCAAGATCAAGCGGCCTCATTCATTCATCCAAGGAGTATGACCAGAGTCCCCAGCCTGTCCCAGAGACTGATTCCTCTCTGGAAAATTAGGGGAGTCACTCTCTTCTAACTTCTTAGCTTTAGCCATAAAATATCCATGGTCATACCCAGAGTTCCATCTGGGATCTTCTAGTTCCTCAAGGAAAAATCTCTACATAATTTGTTCTGGCTTGACTTAGCATCTATGCATTTCTCTCCTTGCTTTCCAAGAAGGACTCCGTGTATGCACTTCACCTCCAAGCACCAGTGCATTGTCAGGTTGCCCACTTGCCAGGCCCTTAGTAAGGCTCTCCACTTAACTTTCTCACTCTTTCCTCATAAATCGATTATTATTGCCAGTTCAATTTACTTTGACAAAGATTACGTTCAATGCATTAAAAACACAGACCTTCCAAACTTGGGGAGAGTGGCACTGTCCTTCATGAGATACATGGCTTCTGTGGTCAAGGGACCTGAAGCTCTGCTATAAGGATGCTGGACAATGATTTTGGAAGATCTGAAAGCTTCTGAGACTCTTAGAGTCTTAGTTGCTCTCTGAAGTCAGAAACCTTCCAAGTAAAATACCACACCTTTTCTGATAATTCTCAAGAACTTCAACATTGGTTCTTTGGTCAGTATAGGACTTTGGCCCTCTTCCTTTGTCTTGGCTGGGTGACTTTGGAAACCACTCAGCAACCAGAATGTCCTCTTCAAAATGCAAGTCTGACTTTTCCCTGCCCATTAGCTCCTCTTTTCTCTATGATTAAGACAAAATTGAACTCCTGTGTGTTCCAGCCCTCCCTACCTCTCCGCCCTTCCAGACCTATTTCCTTGTTGTGCCACCCTGGGCAATTTACTTGACTCCTCTGGGCCACAGTTCTTTTAGCTATAAGATGGGGGAAATGACATCTATCAACAAAGGAAACAATGTATGCAAGTGCTCATCACATATGCAGGACTGAGGCAGCACAAGAAAAAGAGGATCACTGAGGATGGAGATAGCCTCCTTCCCCAGCTCCATGCAGTTAGTTCCTCATCTCAGCACCTATTCTGAGCTAAGCAGCCATGGCCTCCCAGGGCTGAGGACCAGCACACATGAATACAGGTCTGGCCTACAAATTTTGAATCGCTGGGTTTTACTTCTGACCACATTAGGTGAACTCCCATGTTCTGCTTCATCTCCCTTCAGCAGCCAGGAAGCCCCTACCCTGGACCAGGCTTTAGTGTTTTCCAAAGGAAGACAGCAGCCCAGGCTGCCAAACACTCTTTTCTGAAAAGGAGGGAGGGTGGAGGAGCAAGTGCTGTGTGGTCACACCTGGGACATCAGCCCACAGCTTATCAGCTTCCCTCTCCTTGGGCCTCCTGTCTCCAGATTGCTGGGGAGCACCCTCAAGCGCACCCTTGGCCTGTAGGCTGAGCAGTCATCTTGGTTCTACAGTCATTCTCTCTGTCCATGTCAGACAGCCTTGAGGAGCTGATGAATGGCGAGGCAGTCAAGGCTCTGTTTTAAGGATAACCAAGTCAGAGCTCCTTGTCAAGGGTGAGCTCTCTGTTGTTCTTGGGTGGACAAATTGTCTCTGGCATCTTGTAGCCTCCTAATTAATACTTTCTTTCTTTCTGCTTTCTCTTGGGGTTAGGGCCAACCATCTTTCCACCTAAAATAGCAATGTGCAGCCAGTTTCTTCGTGAGGCCTGACCTGCCAAGTGATAACTCCCCACAAGCATCCAGTCCTGGAACTAGCAGGGACCTTGCAGAGGATGGACGTCTTACTGTGACACCATGAAGAACCAGCTTCAGAATCTTAGGAGGACACTACATATCCCAGCATTGTAAGTATAAGTGTCCATGCTTAAAGAAATAAATTTCCAGCATTTTCTACTTGCCAGATGCCATACTAAGCACTTTATGAATAACTCAATCCTTATCATAAACCTGTGAAGTAGAAACAGTTATAACTTTGCCTTTACAGATAAGGAAATAGCCACTAAGAGATTAAATGACTTATCTGAGGTCATGCAACTAGCAAATGACAGGGCCTGACTCTGGAGCCTACACTTGTACTTTAGTCACCATGCTACCTGATCTTAGAGCCCCCTTTCTAGGCTCCCTGACTACATGAACTGAATGAGTTAATAAGTTTAAAGCCCTCAAAAGAGGCATGAAGTAAGTGCACAGTAAGTGCCCCTCTATACATGGAGGGATGATGGGAAGAGTGGACTCTGAGGAGGCAGCTGGCTCTGCCATCAGAAATGTGATCTTGCCTGCTTATATAGCTTTCTGCCCAAGTCCCTCATGTGATAACTGGGAATAGTGCTGGTACTTATTTCCTACCATGGATATGAGTATTACATGGATTATTATTTGGAAAGCCCTTAGAACAGAACCTGGAACTTCCTAGATGCTGTGTTTGTTAAGATAAATGCACATGTATAAAACAGGGTGGGCATGACCTTTTGTGCCTCCAGAGACCTGCATTTCAAGTCCTGATTCTTTTTTATTATCTGGGTCTTTGAATAAATTACCTGAACTATTTAAGCTTCAGTTTCCTTTTTTTTATAAAATAGAATTATAATACCTATCTATGGAGCTATTAGAAAATGAAATGACATAAGGTATACTATTGGACTTCCACATCTGCTGGTTCTGCATCTGTGGATTCAACCAACCATGGATCAAAAATATTCCCCCTGCCCCAAACTGCATCTAGATTGAACATGTACAGATATTTTTCTTGTCATTATTTCTTAAATGGTACAAACAACAACTATTTGCATAGCAGTTCCATGGTATTAAGTATAATTTAAGATGATTTAAAGCATATGGGAGCAATGTGTAGGTTATATGAAAATACTACACATCTTATGCAAAGTTTTGAGCATTAAAGGGTTTGGTACCTACAGTGGCCAAAGGGACTATTATAAATGAAAGTACAGAATCAAACACATAGGAGAAATATTATTTCTTCTTCTCTTCCTAGAAGATCTTTCCTTATAGCCTCACAAATGCATATGCTGGTCTCTGTTCACAACCTTTTGTTATTGTCTTGCCTACAATAGCCTGTGGTGTTCTGCTCTCATTTATCTCCTCTGTTTCCTTAGGGATGCTTCCAACTCCAACTTTCTAAAATGTCCTGGGGATGTTGGAAATTCTTGAAGATGTTTAATTACAGAAGTTTTTAATTTCTATTGGGGCAAAGGGGACTATGGATCTGTTGGCATTTTCCTAGGACTTTCCACACCTAAAGAAAGATAGGAGGTTATAGGAAGGTATATGGATGTTAGAAGGGCATAGTTTTCCCATGACAGAACTAAGCCAACTACAGACATTCTAATTCTGGCTACAATTCTCAGTGGGATCCATCTAGTACTAGTGTCTCTCAGTACAGTCCAAAGAACTAATTTTACTTTGGGCTTATAAAAATGATAAAAGTCTAAGCAAAAAGAAGTGTTTTTTTAATCTTTATTTTTCAGTTTTCAGTGGACACAACATTTGTATTTTTTATTTTTATGTGGTGCTGAGGATGGAACCCAGTGCCCCGTGCATGCCAGGCAAGCACGTTACCACTTGAGTCACATTCCCAGCCCAAGAAGTGTTCTTTCTCTGACACCTGCCTTGATTCAGTATCATACTGCATGCTCCTTGTTCAGAGATCATGTCTTTTTCTTATTCATCATTCACATTTAGTCAAGAGATACCCAATATTCATCAATCTTATGTAACCTAACACGATTAACCCATGAATTCTTAAAAGCTGGGAAAGATGCTGGTGCTAAGTAAGATTCTCAAACTTGGAGGAGTTCAAACTCTTCTGATAAAAGTCAGGCTGAGTTATCATTCCAGACCTATGGTCAGGCAGGGGCAGCTATGATTTATAACCAGGGATCACAAATCTTGATGGATTTAATTCAACTTAATTAATAAGGGAGATAAACTCCTATCCAGTGAACTGGCACCAAGAAGGAATGACTTGGGGGTGCCTGAAGTCACACTCCTAGACATTACTCCCATAGCAACAAATAACACTAAAGTTGTGCACACCACACCTATGAGAGATCTCTCATTATAGATCACTCCCATATCCTTTCAGACCACACATTGCTGACAAGACTGAAGTAAGGACAGTGGGTGCACCCCACACACTTTGTTGTCTACAGTGCACCTGCCTGAACTACCAGAGGGCCCCCACTCTTAGAAGACCTGCAGAAAAAGCTGCTCACTCAGGCTCTAATAACAGCAAAGAACCCACTGGAAAAATATACTATGAAATCCAGTAAAACTTAGCACTACACAATGAACAGATACCACAGGGCACATCATCAAGAGAAGGCTGCTCCCTAAAGAGGCTTTCACATACGTGTGGAGGAGATATTCATCTCAACAGACAGACAGATTTCAGCACAGAACACAAGAAATATGAATAAACAAGACAACACGACTTCTTCTCTAAAGTTTGTGACTCTAGTAACTGATTCCAAAGACACTGATGTAGATGAATGCCAAAGAATTCAAAATAATGATTTAATAAAAATGATCAGTGAATTCAAAGGAGATAAAAATAAACAGTTGAATGAATCAAGGAAGCAACGTACGATCTGAAAGAGCAATTCAACAAAGAGAGATTCTGAAAACAAAACCAAGAAATTTTGGAATTGAAGAGATCAATAAATCAAATAAAAAACTCAGTTGAAAGCTTTGCCAATAGACTAGATGAAGTGTAGGAAAGAATAACAGGGCTGGAAGACAAGGTTGATGCATTATCACATTCAGACAGTAATAAAGAAAAAATAATTGAAAAGAATAAACAGAACATATAATATCTATGGGATACCATTAAAAAACAAACATGTATAATTGGAATAGACAGAGTCAAAGACCTACAGGTTGAAGACATAGAAAACCTTTTTAGTATCCACATATCAGAATTACTCTACTCCATCTGCATCATGTACAAATACAAGAATAGGATCCTGTTTAGAATAAATTACACTCCATGTATGTAAAATATGCCAAAATACATTCTCCTGTCATGTATGTCAAATATGCCAAAACACACTCTCCTGCATATCTAAAAAGAACAAAATTTTAAAGACCTTTTTAGTGAAATAATAGCAGAAAAATTTCTCAATATTAGGAAAGATATAGATATCCAGTTAGAAGGAGCATTTAGAACCCCAAATAGATACAACCAGAAAAGAATCTCTCTGTGACATATTGTAGTTAAACTCATTGAAAGTATAAAAGAAAGAATATTAAAAGCTCCAGGACAGAGCTGTCAAGTCATATATAAAAGCAAACCCATTAGAAAAACTACAGATTTCTCAACAGAAACTCGAAAGGCTAGCAGGACATGCAACGATGCATTTCAAGCACTGAAAGAAAACAACTGCAGGAGTGTATATCTAGTTTACTATGTCTGGCAAAATTTTTCTTCAGAATTGAAGGAGAAGTAAAGATCATTCAAAATAAGTATAGACTAAAAGAATTCATGACTACCAAGTTCACATTAGAGATGAAGCTAGATAAACACAATCATGAGAGCATGGGAAAGAATAAAAGTCACTAGAAGAGTAGATATGCAAATAAGAATTAGGAAAGAATAAAAGATATTAATTCAGTCTGGGCATGGTGGTACACACCTGTAATCCCAGCAGTTTGGGAGGCTGAGGCAGGAGGTTCTTGAGTTCAAAGCCAGCCTCAGTAACAGTGAGGCACTAAGCAACTCAGTGAGACCCTGTCTCTAAATAAAATACAAAATAGGGCTGGGGATGTGGCTCAGTGGTTGAGGGACCCTGAGTTCAATCCCTGGTATAAAAAAGTTATATATATATATATATATATATATATATATATATATATATATATTCATATATACATACACACATACATACATTCAATGAACTACTAAACCTATGAGTAAAGAAAAATAAACACAGATTAATTAAAACAACCAAAAGAAAACAATAAAATAAAAAGAACTAGTATAAATCTTCCAATAATAACCCTGAATGCAAATGCTTGTCATTTTACAAAATTAAAAGATATAGATTGACTGGGTAGATTAAAAACTAGAGCCAACAGTTGCTACCCACAAAAAATTTACCAAAGATGTATACAGATTGGCCAAAGACATAAGCAGCCTAAAAGTGAAAAATGGAAATTGATATTCTGAGCAATGGAATCTGAAAGCAAGCAGACTTCAATTCAAAATCAATAAAAAGAGACAAAGAAGATCATTTTATATTAGTCAAAGGAATAATACATCAAGAAGATATAATGATTATAAATATATATGTACCAAAAATTAGGGCACCTAATTTAATAAAACACACACTACTGGGCATAAAAGGAGAGATAGATACCAATTTGATAATAGTGGGGAGCTTCCATACCTGACTCTCACAAATAACTAGGTCATCCATACCAAAAAATATCAACAAAGACAACATCAGAATTAAGTTACACTATATATCAAATGGCCTTAATAGACATCTACAGAATTCTCAACCCCAAAGCTGCAGAATAGGTATTATTTTCATCATATCTATGTTCATCAAGTATATTGGTCTATAGTTTTCTTAGTTGTATCCTTATCAGGCTTTGGTAGTGAGATAATACTTTCTTTGTAGAATGAGATTGGAGGTTTTGGAACTCTTTCCAAAATAAATCAGACTAAATGATAATCAGATTAAGCTAATCTCAGTAAATTTTAAAAATTAAAATAATCTTTTTCTGACCAGATTAGAATGGAATGAAACTAGACGCAAACATCAAGAGAAGCTCTAGGAAACACATGAACCATGAAGAAGACACTTTTGCATGAGCAGTGGTTCATTGAAGTGAGGGGGCAATAAAAAATTCCTAGAATCAAGTCAGAATGGGAGCACAACATATCAGAACTTGTGGAACACAGTGAAAGTGGTACAAGGAGGGAAGTTTACAGGTAAGAGTATGTTAAAAAAACAGAGAGATCACAAATAAATAATCTAATGATACTTCCTAAGATCTTAGAAAAACAAGAAAAAGTTAAACCCCCAATCAGTAGAAGATACAATAAAGAACAGAGCAGAAATAAATGGAATAGAGACTAAAAGAATGGTACCAAAAAAACCCAATGAAAACAAAGCATTTATTCTTTGAAAAGATAAACAAAATTGGCAAACCCTTAGCCAAACTAGCCGAAAGGAAGAGAAAAAAGACCCAAACAAATAAATTTTGAGACAGACAGGGGATATTGTTACAAATAGCACTGAAATCCACAGGATCACTAGGGAATATTTTGAAATAGGTAAACAAAGCAGAAAATGTAGAAGAAATGGGAAACTTTCTAGTTATATATGACCTACCCAAATCAAACCAAGAGGATATAAAAACCTAAGTAGCTCAATAATAAGCAGTATGATTAAAATAGTAATAAAAATGTCTCCCAATAAAAGCCCCAAACCAGAAATATTCACAGGTGAATTTACCAGACTTTTAAAGAAGAACTAATAGTAATGCTCCTCAAGTTATTCCCCAAACTAGAAAGGTAAAAAAACAAAACCTCCAATCTCATTCTACAAAGAAAGTATTATCTCACTACCAAAGCCTGATAAGGATACAACTAAGAAAACTATAGACCAATATACTTGATGAACACAAATATAAAATCCTAAACAAAGTGCTTGCAAATAGAATTCAACAATATATTAAAAAGATCATCACCATGGTCAAGTTGGTTTTATTACAGAGATACAAGGATGGTTTCATATATGCAAATCAATAAATGCAATACAACACATAAAGAGAATGATGAATGGAAATCACATGATCATCTCAATAGATGCAGAAAAAATATTTGATAAAATTCAACATCCCTTCATAATAAAAGCTATGCAGAAACAAGGTAAAGAAGGAACATACCTCAAAATAATAAAGACTATGTAGGACAAATCCATAGCCATGGGAAAAACCTGAAAGATTTCCTCTGAAACTCATTAAGAAGACAAGGGTATCCATTCTCACTACCGTAATTCAATACAGTACTAGAAATTTGAGCCAGAGAATTGGGAAAGGGAAAAAAATAAAAGGATTACAAATAGGGAAGAAGGAATTTAAATCATCCTGGTTTGCAAATGATATGATTCTATACTTGTAAGACCCTAAAGACTCCAGCAAAAGACTCTTAAAACTGATAAATAATTTCAGCAAAGTAGCAAGAAACAAAATCAACATACAAAAATCAGTGGCTTTTATGTACATCAATAATGAACCCATTGAGAAAGAAATCAAGAAAGCAATCCCATTTAAGTTAGCCTCAAAAAATGAAGTAAACTGAAATAAAATACCTAAGAATAAACCCAACTTAGTAGGTGAAAGACCTCTACAATGACTATTATTATAAAATAGTAAAGAGGAAATGAAAGAAGACAAAAGAAGATGGAGACTTGAAGAAGTAATATTGTCATAATGCCATGCTATCAAAAGTAATCTATAGAGTCAAAGAAATACTCATCAAAATGGCAATTGCATTCTTCCCAGAACTAGAAGAAGCAATCCTAAAATTCATATGGAAGCATGAAAGACCTGAATAACCAAAGCAATCCTGAGCCAAAAAAATAAAAAATAATACCTGATTTCCAAATATACTCCAAAGCCATAACTACAGAAACAGTGTGGCATTGGCATAAAACAGACATGTGCCCCAGTGGAACAGAATAGAGGACCCAGAAATAAAACCACACATCTATGGCCATATGAATCTCCACAATGATACCAAAACCATACAAGGGGGAAAGCACAGCCTCTGCAACATGTGGTACTAGGAAAACTGAATAATCACATATAAAAGATTGAAACTAGATCACTATCCCTCAACATGTAAAAAAAATCAACTTAAAATTGGTCAAAGACTTAATATAAGACCTGAAACTATGGAAATATTAGAAGAAAACCTGGGAAAAACACTTCAAGATATTGGCATACACAATTATTTTCTGGATATTTTGACTTTAATAATTCAGAAAATAAAAGCAAGAATTGACAAATGGGAATATATCTAAAGGCATCTGCATGGCAAAGGAAGCAATCCTCAAAGCTAACAGACAACCTATAGAATAGGGGTAAATCTCCAGCAGCCATTTATCTGACAGAGGATTAATATCCAGCATATATAAAAAACTTAAAGAACCTAACAACAACAAATGAATTAAATAATTATATTAATAAACAGGCACTGAATAGACACTTTATGAAAATACAAATGGCCAACAAATATATGAAAGATGCTCAATATCTTTAGCCATCAGAGTAATGCTAAGCTCCAATGAGATTCTATTATAGACCAGTTACAATAGCTATCATCAAAAAAGAAAAAAGAAAGAAAGAAAGGAAAAGAAAAGAAAAAGTATGGCTGGCAAGGATGTGGGGGGAAAAGGAACTTTTATACACGTTGGTGGGAACGTAAATTAATAACAGTCACTATGGAAGACAGTATGGAGGTTTCTCAAAAATCTAAAAACAGAACTACCATATGATGAAATTGTCCCATTTCTTAGTATATAAATGAAGGAAATGAAGATAGCATACAAAAGAGAACCTGCATCCCGTGTTTATTGAGGCACTATTTAAAATAACCAAAATATGGCATCAGCCTAGATGTCTGCCAACAGATGAATGGATCAAGAAAGTGTGATGTATATATATATACACACACATAATGGAGTATTATGTAGCCATAAAGAAGAATGAGATCCTGTCATTTGCAGGAAAATGGTAGAACCGGAGATTATCATGTTAAGTAAAATAAGCCAGACACAGAAGTCAAGTATTGCATGTTTTTCTATGTGGAGATGAGGAGGAGGGAGAGGAGGTGGAGAGGGGGGAGGTAAAGAAGAAGAGGAGGATGAGAAGAAGAGGAGGAAGGAAGAGGAGGGGGAAGAGCAGGGGGAGGAGGAGGAGGAGCCCTGAAAATAAAAGACAGATGATTAAGGAAGGGGACTGGGGCAGGACAGCAGAGGGCATGGAGGGTAAGATAGGGTAGAAGGGAAGGTGAATACAATCAGAGCATCGTATATGCGTGTGTGCAATCATCAGAGTAAAACCCATTATATAGTACAATTAAGATGAATTGATAATTATAATGAAAGAAAGGAATCCTATAAAATTCAAAAACAAATATTTATAAAACAAAATGTATCTCCAACTGGATTCATTCTGTCCAGATCTTGATTAGGCCCATTGAGCTCAGAAGAGAGGATTTCAAACCAAGCAAGGACATTTGTGTGGCTGGCTTCCTTCTATGGCACCTCTCTTGCCTTCCACCCAGTCTTTTATTCCTTAATTATGGTTCTTTCACTTTCTTTTCTTAAAAAGTGGCCCTTTTATGGCTGAGACTTTCATGTCAAGCTCCTGTAAGTTCTGTTTTTGGAACTCAGTTGGATTTAAGGCATGTACAATAACCTGTGTCCCTAAATTCAGCTGCCTGCAGTGAGACAGGACCTTAGTGAGAAACACAAAACGGTGACCTCTGGACTTCCCCTAATCCACTCTGTGGCTGCCTTAACCACACAGAGGCTCACATCAGTTTTATGTCCCAAAGCCTGAAATTCTGCAGAAATTTCTCATACATATTGACCACCACTGTCCTGTGGCTACATGTGGTACCTGCTACTTTCTCCCTCACCTGCTTCTGCTTATAGGGCTGAGGTCTCCATTGCTACTGACACCAAAGTAGCTGTGTGAAGGCATTACCTTCCTGCCTGCACCCTCTGCTGCCTTTGCCAAACCTGCATTTGCCGAGGGTCAAGGGTGTTGATGTTGGCCTGGCTTCTGAGGTCAGCTGATGCTATTATTCACTGCTTTCTGAAGTCTAGGAATGTTTTAGTACAAACTATTTTATTTTATACTTACTTGTCTATTCCAACACCCTCACCTTGGGACTCAAGTACACATCCCAGGGGACTAGACCAGAAGACATCAGAGTGCCAGACACTATGCCAATCTTCAAGTGCCACCAGGACCACCCTGCCCTTCACCCTGATCCTGGGCCATCACAATTGAACCTAGTGCCTTCACTTTCTCCTCCTGTGGAGTGAGTCCGTCCTACAAGGCTCCATCACTCAGGTGGAACCACGGCAAGTCTGCCCCATCCTGGCATCCCCAGACTTCAGTGCACACTGTAATGGGGAGGAGGAAGGAGGTACAGTAGCCTCAGCTTGGGCTCCACATACAAAGGAATGAATGAATAATTGAACAAGCTCCTGAACAAAAGAGGTCCAGAGAAATAGGTTAACAAGGAAAAAGGGAGGAAATTTTTTAAAAAGGAAATATTTTAGAAAGCAGATCTTAATTCAAGTCGTATTCCTTCCCCCCTCATTTAATCATGGTGGGACAGGGAGGGCTGAGGAAGAAGTTAGAGATTTTGTCACTTGGGTACAAGTATCATAGCTAAGTGATGGGGATGAGCAAACTAGAGGGCTAAGGTCTTGGGGTGAGTAAGGGTGCATTGCTCACTCCTGGCTCTCAGGAAATGAGAGGCTCCTGGGGAAGCCTGGCAGACAGAGGCGGGACGTCAGCAGGATACCTTCTCTCTCCAGCAAAGAGCTTGACATTTGTGCTTCCCCAGAACATCAAACTACCATGACTTTTTAAAAAGCTTAATTTCATATATGCTGCTAGGAAGCTAAACTTCCTGTAATACACATTTTAGATATTCGAGCAGTAAATTTGAGATGCCAGAGCCTCTCTTTAACACTGCTCTGTAGCTCAGCAACTCCAAATTAGCGCAGCTCCATGTCCAAAACCTGGCAAAGGTCAGAGAAGAACAGAAGCCCACTCTTGGTGAGTCCACAGTGGTCCCCTTGTTACCGAGGATGGAAAGGACTGGAAAGGAGAAATCTCACAGGCTCTTGTCCCTTTGACCTTTGTGCTAGGTTGGCCAAGATCTCAGGCTTTCTCACCTGTGGTTGGGTTAAATATGTGGGAGCACAGAGGCTCCCCAACCCCTGGGGCTGCAGCATCAGCATGCACAGTGCACCTGAACAGCAGGTGAGCCTGAGCCTGTCTGGAGTCACCTGCCCCATCTGGCCTCTGCCTGGCTCAGATAGTTAGGGGAGGGGTGGGCTGCAGGCCCTACCTCACCTCTCCTCCACCTGCCCTTTGCTTCTTCTAGAGTTGCATTTGCTCATATTGTGGGATCATTTGCTCGCTTCATCCTGCTTCCTTTAGTAATGGTCAGACAACAGCAACAGAGTATTAGGTTGCATTTGGAAGCTATTTGATGGATGAAAAAACAAATGCATAAGTGGACAAATGAACAAAGTGAGGTCTAGATAGTCAGACATGCATATTTTAAAACTATTTCTCTACTTCTATGGCATGGGGGAGCAGAAATCAATGGCTTTCTGATGTTTTTTTTTTTAACTTGAGAGTTAAGGAATATATTCTATTGTACTTGATTCCAATGTTAAAACAAAATAAGAAGGAGTTTTATGTGGCCTGAGTTGGGGAAGGGGATAGTTCAAAAGGAAAGGGAAAGAATTCAAGAGGGGAAAAATTCATCCTGTGGAGTGGGGGTTGATAAATGTCATTCTATCCCAAATCAAACATTTCTGAGTGTCATTACCCAAGGAAGGCTTGATGGAGGGATGGTGATACTGATAATCCACAAGGCTTTTCCTCCTCTGACATCCTCCTCTTCCTCACTCACTCTTCCCTATTCCTTTCTAACCCAATTTTTGGTTCATACTGAAAAGCCAGTCTGGCATGGCTTCCTGAATGGATCAAGGGTGCCTGAGTTCCAGAACACATATCCCCTTGATAATAAAGCACCTACATAAAAATTAGAAACATGGGTCACAGCTCCACAGGTACATGGTAAGTGAATGAAGATGCTGCTTTGTATTAATGAGAAAAATATTCAACATCAGTCCTGGTTCTGGAAGGAAACAGATGAAATACTCACAATTACGAATAATTGAGAAAAGTATAAGTGGGAGCTACCATTTGCAAAAGTGTGGGCACAATGTAGAATGGTACAGTATGCGGGGTTGGCAACAGTGGGGAGCCATTGTTCTCCACTAACCTTGAGGGACAAGAGGAGATAGCCCTGTATTCAGAACCCAACAGGAACAACAGCTTTGGGAGATGTGACCTTCACCAAAGGGAGTCAATCAGTGGCCACCCAGAAGGGAGGGAGTCAAGAGAGATTCTTCCCTTGGGTCTTCTGCCCATGGCTCCCATTGGTGGAACCAGCCATGAGCTGTAGGGTGAGGGACAGAGTCCATACCAGTCAGCTGTCTGGAGCATAGAGGAGGGTGAAGGGTGGGGAGTGGATGTAGGGAAAGAGGCCAGTGAAAAACATTAGGCCATCGTGGCCCTTTCTCTAGGGAGATGTAGTCTAGGCCAGGTACTCCCAAGAGGTGGAACAGGACTTCCTGTCATCTTTGCTCAATCTCCTGGGCCACATTCTTTCTGCAGAAAAAAAAACATATATGACAGCCTGGGGAGTTTCCCAGCCTTTTCATAGGTGAGAATATTATAAAAGGATCTCATGTCTCAAAAATAAATACAGAAAATCAAAACAACCTAAGTAGATGCCTCTACCAAATATGTCTCTACTCTTCTTCCACTTTGGCTTTATTTTCTCCCAAAACCTCCTTCTTCTGTTAGCAAATGGCATATCCATGCACCTGGTCACTGGAGACTGAAACTTGAATTTCTCCCTCACCTTCTGAGCCCCATGCCTGGCTCTGCTTATCATCAGATCTGTAAGTGCTTGTTGAAATGAAATGAGTTGTAACAAAATAAGACCTTCCTGGGTTGGCACTGCCTGACTTTAACTGAGTTAATCTGTAATCACACTATGTCTGCTTTATTATTTGTGGCAGAATGTAATTTGCCTTGCTTTCCTTTCCCCATAGTCCATACCCTTTTAATACAAAGAGAACCCTACTTTTTAGTTCTGAAGGATTTCTCATCCAACTTCTGTTTGTGTATCTTATCAAATACTGGAAAAGACCAGAGGAATTGAAGCCATTAAGGAGTTGCATTTCATAGGCAAATAAAGCTTCTCTCACCTCATAGACTCAATGAATTCTTCAAGTAAGCTTTTAAAAAATATTTTGCTAGGTGAGGTGGGGCACCACTATGATCCTAGCTATTTGGGAGACTGAGGCAGGAGGATAGTAAGTTTGGGGCCAGCCTGGACAATGTAGTGAGATCCTGTCCCAAAATAAAATTAAAAAGGGCCGGGGATATAGCTCCGTGGTAGAGCACCCCTGGATTCAAACCCAAGTAACTAGGGGAAAAAAAGAAAAAGGAAAAAGAGAGAAAATGACATGTCTCTTCTGTCACCATTCACTTTACTTCAATCAAATCTAACTGGATGTGGCAAGCACCTGAATGGAACTGTATTTGTTTAATATTGCTGCATTGGTAGGGGTCTCTACTAAGAGGCTGGGATGCCTCTATTTACTTCCTATTTACTTACTCACCTAGCTCACATTTTTTATTTAATTGTGTGCCGGGCACTTTTTTAGCTGTATAGACAAAAGATCATTTTAATGGCCTTAACAAGTAGTATTTGTTGATAGGAAATTCCCACACAAAACATCTAACTTTTTGCAAGCTTAAGAGGCAGATGTTATTCTCGTCTCTGGTTTGTAGATGAGGGTATCAGACATCTCAATTTTGAACCCTTTCCTTCCACCTTTTTACTCCAGTGGAAATGAAATGAGTTGTAACAAAATAAGACCATGCAGGCTTGCCCAGCTACACTCGGGGGCAACTGGTCAAGGTCTGGCCACACTCCTGCTTCCTGCCCTGGGAAGTCCCAGACACCTAAGATGGAGGGCCTGTGGCATCCACTGGAAGCTCATATATCCACAGCTAAGAAATGGAAGAGATCCACGCTCACACAGGCTCCCGTTACCACTGGGGGAAGGACCAACAGAAAAATGCTTCTCTGAGTCCTCCGAGACCCTTTCATAGGCTCTTGCTGAGGCCCCATGGCCCACTGCCAACTCAGCAGTGCATCCTTGCATGGGCCTTTCTTCTTCCCCATTCTGCTTCCTATCCCTCACTTCTACTCCTGGGATCTCTTCTCCAATCAGCTACTTGCACACCAGACTTTCTACCTTAGGCTCTACTTCCAGGGAACACAGATTAAAATCATGAGATTAGAAGGTTAAATATCGCAGAGTTTAAGGAACTCTGGGATTCACATTCAGTCCCTCTGACTCCAAATTCCGTGTGCATTTCTCTTTGTTCTACTTGTATTGAGCAAACTAATGGTCGGTGTGCACAGAGGCCTGGATACACCAATAACTAACTGCAAAAGGTAAGTGTCAAATGGAAAGCAGGAGCTATGACAGTAGGTCTCGTGTGTGGGCTGGTCAGGGAATGCTCACAGAGCAGGTAACAGAGAGGCCTTTCCTAACAACATTCCATCATTTTTATCTCACAGCATCATCGTTTTCTTCTATCCTTTATCACAATGTGATAATACATATTTCTTTCTGTTTACTCTCTCTGCCCTCTCAGGGTAGGGATCATGTCAGGTTTGTTCACACAGAAATATAATATCCACAGCATCTAGCACAATGCCCAGGACATAGATGGCAAATCAAAAACTCAGTCATAATTGTTAAACAAATAAAAAAATTGTTGATAAAGAATAAATGAATGCCATTAAAGGCAAAATGAATAGTAAAAACAAGAAATGAAAGAGTATGTAAATATAACCTGTTCAGAGAAAGTCTGTGACTGGTTATGTAGGATGAATTTGTGGGGAAGGGTTGCAGGGAGTGGCTGCAGAAAATACATCTTGCAGTAACACTGAGGCCAGATAAGCATTATAGTCCCATTCTTTGTGATGAAGATAAGATTGTCCGGTAACTGGTTACATAACTTGGGTTCTCATGTGTCTGCTATTGCCTGCATTCAAGTGTGCTTTCTTCTCCACTTGGCAACTGAAACAGGACCAGACCTTGTTTACAGGTGTGGGTCTTTTAATTTCAGGTTTGCTTGATCTAAGCTTGATTCTTTCCTGGCAGTTACCTGATGCATTTTGTAAAGTTGGGTGTTGGCAAAATCCTGTCCTAAATCTCTCCCACAGATGGTACTACTGGCTCTGTCTGCTTTTGAGTTACTTGTCTAGGAGTCTTGCTGTTCTGTGCTCTCTGTCTTGCCTGTCCTATCTGAACTTGTTACAGTTTGGATGTGAGATGTCCCCCAAAAGCTCATATGTGAATAGTGCAAGAAGGATCAGAGGAGAAATGATTGGGTTGTGAGAGTCTTTACCCAATCAGTGAATTAATCCCCTGAGAGGGATTAACTGAGTGGTAACTGAAGTGGTAGGGTGTGGCTGAAAGAGGTGGGAATTGGGGGTGTGACTATGGGATATATTTGTATCTGGAGAGTGGGGTCTCTCTCTGCATGCTTCCTGACCACCATGTGAGCTGCTTCCCTCCACCACACTCTTCTGTCATGATGTTCTGCCTCACCTAGAGCCCGAGGAATGGAGCTGGATTTCTATGGACTAAGACCTCTGAAACCATGAGCCCCTAAATAAATCTGGTCAGGTCCTTTAATCACAGCAGTTAAAAAGCTGACTAAGAAAACTTCTACAGCATCAGCCTTCAGGATCTTACTAATCACACAAGGTGGTATAAGATAGTTTTCATTTATCCAAACATATGGTAAGACTGTCCTGTGGTCGCAGGCCTCTCCTGGTTGACTTGTGGTTCTATGAACTCAGCACTGTTCAAATACTTGGCTGATATTCTGATGATTGGGAGATTCATCCCTCCATTCTTTCAGCCCTAGTTTGCTGAGGTGGGCTCATCAAGACCAATTCCATTCCAATGGACTCTGTGTGCTAAAGGACCTGGAAAAACATACTAGATGATAGAATTGTTTCCTGCTGTCCTGCCTTTAGCTAAATTTAAAAAAAAACAAAACATATTCCAGCTATTCAGCAGTTCTCACACTCTTTCTCTTTTCATTTGCAGAAGCCCGATTAGAAGCACACAGACACCTGTTCCTTCCTGGCTCCTTGGGAGATAGTTTCTACCCTTGGTGTACTGGCATTTTAGGAACCAATGAAACTCACCTTTAACACTGTTTATTTTTAGTGTCCTGCATTTATATTTAGAAGGGAAGATCTGTCAGGCTTCCAGGATCATCATTCCTGCAATTTTTGCTGGAGCATGGGGACACCATGAGGAGGGAAATTTAGTCATGCATGTAATGCCCCAATTTATTTCCTGGAACTAGTGACCCAGCACAGGCACATGTACCAAACCTACAAGGAGAGAGTGGGCTGACCTTCAGTTGCTTAGACCTGGCCATTCACCAACACTTCCAAGTTAGGACAGGCCTGCTAATGGACTTGGAAGTTTTCTAAGAGAAAGAACAGGTAGAAATTTGTGAGGATCAAGAGAGGCTGCTTGCTAGCCTGGCAAGGTGGCACACATCTGTGATCCCAGATACACAGGAAGCTGAGGCAGGAGGATTGCAAGTTCAAGGCCAGCCTGGGAAACTTAGCAAGACAGTCTTTAAATAAATAAATAAATAAATAAATAAATAGGTCAGGGTATGCAGCTCAATGGTAGAGTGTCCCTGGGCCCAATCCCCAGCACTGCACACAAAAAATAAAAATCAGAAAAAACTCAAAAGGAGAGAGAGCAATGCTTGCAAAAAAGCAGGTAAAATTACTTCCATCCTGCAATCTTGCCCCTCTTTTCCTTTTAGTTCCTACAAACTGTGTTCCTGTGCATTTAAATTTTTAAAAAAACAAGTGCTATATATATTAATATAAAATTTTGAAGGAAGAATTGATACAACATATCATAAGGACCTATATTTCTAATGTTTGAAATGCTCTTAAGCATCAAGTAAAAAAGGGCAAAAAAACCCTGTAGGAAAAAAATGATTAAGATAATTTTTAAAGAGATGTAAATATGCCTTTAAACATATTAAAAGATGCTCAAATTCATAATTAAGGAAATGAAACTTAAAATTCCATCTTTAAAAAATGCTATACCATTTCTCATCTATAAAATTTGTAAAATTTCAAAAAGCATGACAGATGACAGCAGTGTCTTGCTGAGACTGTAGGAAACAGGCATTTTCATACACTGTGGTGGCAAATTGGTAGACCCTGGATGGAGGCAAGATCAAAGTTCCCTGTGTACTTATTTTCAATCCAGAAATGCCCCAAATTTAGGAATATACCCTGAAGATATTCCCAAGAGCAGAAAAATACCTTTTCATAAGTTTATTTATCCCAGTATTATTTTCAAATACAAAGTATGGAAAACAATCTAAATGCTCATGCATAGGAGATTATCAGAATCCACTAAGAAAGTCACATACTGGAGTGCTATTCAGTTATATAAATAAATGTAGGAGATCTCAATGATCTGATATGGAGATAGTTCCAGAATACATTGTTAAATGGAAAAAAAGTGCAAATGAGTACCCAGTATGTTACCTTTCATGTAGGAAAGGAGGAGCAAAAGTATATACATACATTTGCTCAGTTACACACAAATTAATACAGGGAGAATAAGCCTGAGACTGAGATTGGCTCCCTAGAAGGAAATCAGGAACAAAATAGATAAAAAGAAGGAATGGAATACAGGACAAGGGGTATGCCTTTCTATAAGGGTCTGACTTTCAGAGTTATAATGATGTTGCACATACTAAAAAGAAAAGGAAATGAATAATTAAATAAAAATCATTCTGGAGATCCATAAAATAAAATATAAATAACAACAAATGAATCCAACTGGATTACAAATGGATAGCAGAACCATAGTGCAGAAGGTAGGAAGGAGAGAAGTAGGTAATTCTAGAAACAGTATCTTGGCTACATTTAGTAAGACTAAAGTAAAAGTATAGCTGAATACAAATGGTATATACTCTAGTCTGTAATTTTACTTTTTATGGAGATATTGATTAGCAATTCTGAAGCTATTTTGGGTATTCTAGGATTGAGCAAATAAGTAATATGGATAATGAAAGCCAATTTTCTCATTCTAATAGAAAGGAATTGTAGATAAGAAGAGCTGAAAATAAAACAGAATTGGTGTTGTGGGTTTAGATTAGAGATGCTGATATAAATTTATGATCAATATGAACTGTGTATGTATATCTCCATACACATATGTCTATATTCTTAGCTCTGTCTGCTCTAAGGGACTTAAAGCAATCACGTTCCAGTACCAAAGAACATATTTACTGATTAAATATTGGTTTATAAATAATGTTTGCTTATGACAAGAACCAAGGATCTTTGGAGAAATGGCAGATTCCAGGTCTGGGCAGGAAGAATATAAGAACCAGGAATATCTTGTGGTGCCATGAAGTGAGGAAGTACTCAAAATATGACTGGGACATGTGAAAAGGACATACAGGTCAAATTCAAGGGTCTCCCAATGGTCAACCGTGTGATAATCTGACTAACAAAATATCTGTCAACAATAATAGATTATAACAAACAGAATAAAATAAATATCCATGAGTCCCTAGTGATACCATTAAATAAATAAGTTTTTAAAATGGAGGAGAGACAGCTTTCGCTCGTAGTAGAATTTAATCCACAAGGGTAGAGGATGATGAAACTAGAAATTACTAACTGGGAAGCAATTAGTAATTAATATTATAGGCAAGAATCATCAATAGGAGTTAAAATTAAATTAAATGTTATAAATTATTAAATGTTAGAGGCAAGAATCATCACTAGGGGTTAAAATTACTACCATAAATATGCTGAGAAAAAAATATTTGCCTGGTTTCTATGTGTCTCCCCACAATGGAGAAAAAGAATAACTTCAAAGAAAAGAAACCCCAATCTTAACCAGGCAATCAAAGTTGAGATCACCAATATGGAGACACCACAACATCAGATTTCTCCTGATGTGCTGTGCTGCTTCTGTGGGGTTCATGCCAAAAATATGTTACCTGAGTGTCTTCAGAAGGAAACATCAGATAAGCCCCCAAATGCATGCATCCCACACAATAGCAGGAAGGGTACCCATCAAGGTCATGAAAGACCAGAAAAACTGAGGACCAGCTGAGATTGGAAGATACTAAAGTGATATGAAAACTTTATCTTGGAACAGGAAAAGGACAACTAATGATACAACCAGAGACATTTGAGAAGGTCTATACACAGCTAATAGCATCATATTAAGGTTAGCTTCCTATAATGTGGTGATATAAGGTGTTAGCCTTTGAAAGATACAATAAGTCTTACATATTTTTTGTAACTTTTTTCTAAGTTCTAAATTTTTTCAAAGTGAAGAGTTGAAAACATTTTAGTTAATTAATTGATTAATTTTGAAAGGAAGAAAAGGGTACGTAATGCCCTCACCAACATACTCTCCAGGAATCAGTTTTATTCTAGCACATAGTTCTTAATAGTTTCTCATATATCCTTCCATAGATTTTTCTACACAAATAAATACAAGTATATTCAT
Source organism: Marmota marmota marmota (assembly GCF_001458135.2). Classification (NCBI taxonomy): domain Eukaryota; kingdom Metazoa; phylum Chordata; class Mammalia; order Rodentia; family Sciuridae; genus Marmota; species Marmota marmota. The sequence goes on along the minus strand of NW_026000142.1, from coordinate 24,090,375 downwards.
CATATATGTTTAGGCATATACGTACTAGAGAGCCTCCAATGAAAGTATACATTGTTATTTTAATGACTACATTATATTATATAGATAACCTGTGTCACCTGTTTTAATTTCATCAGTAATTGACATGATATTTCTAATATTTTGCTATTATGAACAATATTGTCATGAATGCTTCATTTCCTATATATACTTGCATTTACAGTAAAAATGCTTGGAATTAAAATTTCTGGTTTAAAATGTATAAAGATTTTTATTTTTATTGACAAACTTACCTGTAGAGAAAGAAATGCCTATTCTTCACATTCTCATCAACACAGTATATGAAATTGTCTTGGCCAATATGATGGGTGAAAACATACTTAATTATAGTTTTAATATGTGTTTCTCTTACTGTGAATCAAGTTACAGAACATATATGATGATAAACACATTATGATGAATATATATGTATTTATTTTTGTGGAAAAATCTATGGAAGGATATATGAGAAACTGTTAGGAATTATGTTCTGGGAAAAAAAAACTGATTCCTGGAGAGTATGTTGATGAGGGCATTATGTACCCTTTCATTCCTTCTAAAATTATTCCATAGATGTACACTGCATCTGTGTTTTCCCCCAGGAACTTTGTCTCTTTGACTATATCTTTGCAGTAATTTGAATTTATCAACTGCCTTGCAAAAAGTTATTATTATTAGTTATTAATATTCCCAGGTTCATGGGGTCAAGAAATTCCCAAAGTTAGAACGCTATTTGTAAAGAAATTGAGAATCCCAGTTTGCCTAACTTTAACTGGAAAAGTTTCTACAACCTTGTTTCCCAGGTAAACTAAAAAAAAAAGAGGGGGGGGGGCTTTCTCAAATTGTCAGAGTGACAATTTCATTATAGTTACAGGTGAACCTTTGTCCTCTCTTCCTGAAAGAATGCCAATGGTCTTTCACCTTTTGGCTGGTTCTTCTTTGAATTTTGAAGCTAAAATGTTGTGGTGAGCCGCTTCTGCCGTTTATGCAAATTATGGTCGCCATTACAAGATGGCGCTGGCTCCGCTGTGGTCTGTGACAAACAACTCCTTATTTGGGAGAGTTGGCGCATGACTTTTCATCACCCTATGAGAAAGCTCCACGTGGCTGCTTTGCATTGGGGCTTGAGATGCTTTATTAAGGCTGGGAGGGGCATCCGAGAGAGAGAAGAAGAACTATCAAGGGCCTGAAATAAACTACTGAAAGAATATTCCTGAGTGTTGCGTCTTCCTTGCGGATAAGAAGTCGCGACAAAATGTTACCAATTTTGTGTTGGAGACTCCAACTCTGTTTATTTATACAAACAAAAGATGAGGTCAGAGGAAGACATGGAAATTTTAAAAAGGTATCTGGAAATCTGGTACAAATTACCAAATACATTAGAGAACATGACCAAGTTCCCGTGCAAGCCTTTGATCAATGCTTTTCCAGGTGTGGTCAGCAAACATCAGAGCATCAGAATCTTGGAGGGTCTTGTATGAAGTGCTCTACCCCATTCTTATGGAATCCTTATCCCCAAGTACAAAATATCTGCAATTCCAAAACATCCACTGGGAATTCTTATATATACTAAAATTTGTCTACCAAGGCAATACCATATAGAAATATATATATATATATATATATATATATATATATATATATATATACACATATGAGTTAATTATGAACACACTATCTTGCTATGCTGGCTGACAGAGCTAGAACAATGAGCTTTCTGCAATAAAAGGAACCAGGGCTCCTTGGAGAAATGGCTGATTGAAGAACTGGGTAGGATTTATAAACATGAAACTGGAGTATCTTATAGTCCCACAAGGTAAGAATGAGAAGGAGGAGAAGGAAGAAGAGGAGGAGGAAGGACAGGAGGAGGAGGAAAGAATAAGGAAGAAGATAAAGGAGAAGAGCAGAAAATAGAAAGAAAAAAAATCCATCACAATAATACAATGATGGGCTTTATAAAAGGTACACAAGAGCCAATACAACTGAAAATGCTCTTTATGGCCAAGCCTGGAACTATTTGAGCAACAAAATAAAGTAGATCTGAATATAACAACAACAATAACAATAATAATTTTCTGCACTCATAAAAATTTAAATAAATTATTGAATAAATAACTTGGGAGGAGAGAAATCTACTATGTAAAAGAATTACAAATAATTTATGTAAATCCTCTCACCTCAAGAAGGTGACTCATAATCTTCCTAAGTGTGGGGGTGCACATGGTGACTTCCTTCCAAAGAGTCATGTGTGGGGAAGGTGAAAAGGAGTAACTGTACAGTGGAGAAACCTAACAAACTACCTCAGTTAGGTGATCAAGGTCCACATCAACAGTAGGTCTGATATAATGTGATGGAAACAGCATTTCACCTCTGTGGTGTTCTGCCTCCAAACCTAAAACTAATGTATAATCCCTTTATACATGAAAAAAAGTCAGACAGATCTGTTTAGGGATGTTCTACAAAATACCTGACCAGTACTCCTCAAAACTGTCAAGCTTGTCAAAGATAAAGTCTGAGAAATTGTCACAGCCAAGAGAATCTAAGGGGACATGACAACTATATGTAAAGTGGTGTCCTGGAAGAGAACCTGGAACAGAAAAAGGACATTAGGCTAAAAAATAAGAAATCTGAATTATGGATTTAAGTTAACAATAATGTATTTATCTCGGCTCATTCATTATAATAAACAGATATTAATACTACTGTAGATACTGATAAAGGGGAATTAGATAAGAGGTACATGAGAAAACTCTGTACTACCTTCTTCTCTGGAAGTCTAAAACTATTCTAAAAAATAAAAAATTTATTTTAAAAAAATGGAGGGGAAATCTATGGTTTAAAAGAAGCACAGAGATACCAATCAAACAAGAAAGTATGGATGGTGGAAGAGTGGGAAACACTCACGTGGCTGCAGGGAATGTAAAGTGGCACAAGTATCTTGGAAAATAATTTGGAAATTTTGATTTAAAAGTTAAATACATGCTCTCACACACACATACACATACAGTACGACCCAGCCATTCCACTTGTAGGCATTTATTCAATGACAAGGAAACCTTACGTTCACATAGAGACTCCGTGAGTGTTCATGGCAGCTTTATTGAATAGCCACATGCTGAACACCACTCATCATCTACAAGTGAAGATGGATAAACTGATAGATCCATCTAATGGAATAATACTCATCAATAAATAAAGGGAATGAACCATTAATATATGCTACTATGTGAATCAATCTCAAAATGATAATATAAGCCCTCCAAAAGAGAAGGAATAAAGGGATTTAAATAAAGCTCTATGAATAGCAAACTACTATAGTGACAAAAAATAGAGTTTGGAGACTGAACCTAATACCAGGAAACATGGGGTCTTAGGTGACATAGGGAACTAAAAATTGGGTCCCCTACCACACAAGTGGAACCCAGGAGAGATCCCTGGGTTAAAGTCTTCCAGCATGGACCAGCAAAACTGGGCACTGGAGGTGCCCTGGTTTAAAACCCCCAGAACAATTGGCATTTGGTGAGGAGCCTGGAACCCACCTAAGACTAAACCCTGCTTCTAGGAATTCCACCTACCTTACTACCTCTCTCACTCCAGTAATCCAGAGGGTGGAGCATCACACTCCAGACGTCACACCTAAAACTGCTGAGAAGAGAAGCTGAGAATGCAACAGAAAGAATTTTTGAACTTTTCATTGAGTTTTAAAAAATTCTTTTTCTCTATTTAATTGTGACTTTACTGGTACATGAACATTTATACATAATCATATTTGGTTTTTTTCTCATTTCTAGCATTTTTGAAGCCAGTTATTTTTCATGGATTAGTTTTTTGGGAACTGGAATGTTTTATTAGTATATTTTAGTTTTGTTTTATATTTTTATTTTAAAATTTTAAATAATTTTTACTTTATATATATATACATTTTCATCTGTTTCCCTTGATTCTTTTCTTCAGCTAGTAGCCAATATCTATTGTTCCTTCTTTCATTTTCCTTTAATTTTTTACCTCTTCTCTCCTCCTCCCTCATAATCATCACATCCTATATCACTTCTTTTCTCTCCCTGGTACCTCCAAAAAGAAAATAAATGGTATAAATACATGCAATTAATGATACCTCAATAAAGATATTAAAGAAAACAACAAACCCTCAAAAACAATCTCAACACCATACAACTTTTCATTAAAAATTCCTTTTCCATGACTCTTCATAAAACGTTTCACTGCCTAATTCATGTTGAGTACCCTCTGCAGTCCCACTTGTATTGCACTCAATTATCTTACTACCTTATGTTCATGAAAAGAATGCATTCTGTTTCTTTTCCATTCATTACCATTCCTCTGTAGTTTTATTGGCTTGGACAGTGAAAGAAAAGACAATGGGTGAATATTCAGAGTCTATTTCCAGGATAAACTCCAAATACAGAAAATGTGGCAAACTCCCACTGACATGCAGTGATACACCATCTTCTCCATTCAGTCCTTTTGTTCATTTAGCCAGAATAAACATTAAATGAGCACTTACATTTTATAAACATTAAATGAGCACATTCATTTAGCAGAATAAACATTAAATGAGCCATGAGCTTGGTCTTCAGATGCCCTGAGGAAAAGGTGTTTCTGCCTTTATCTTTACAGTCTAGAGGATAGAGGCTCATAGGCCAAGAGATTGTGTCATTATCACCTGGTCAGTGCTATGATAAAATAACCACATGGATCAGTGGGAGAGTCTTACAGGCTAAGTAAGGACTGGTCACATAGGGTGAGGTGGGTGTGTCAGAAAAATGAGAACATCCAATGCAAAGGTACTGATGCATGAATGAGATGGGGTGGGCAGGATCTTAACTATAAACATTCCATCTTGATCCTACAGTTAATCTGAAGGCAGGATGTGACAGGAGGTGTCCACAGCAAGGTTGGACTCAAGTCTACAGAGAAAACTTGGATTAAATTTGGTGTGTGTGTTGGGGGAAGTGGAGGATCTCTAAGCCTTGCTGAGGAATTTAAAAATTTTGACTTCATCTTATGAGGAGTGGACAGGCTCACATTAAATTTTATTTTAAAGAAAATACCCTAATGATTATTAAAAGAATAGATTGTCCTGGGGTGGGGACAAGGGTGACAAGAAAATATTCAAGGCAGGGAGACTGGCTAGAGAGTTGTTCAAATAATTCAGGTCCAAAGATGATAAAGCAGGAGGCTAAGGTTGTGGCTCAGTGGTAGAGCACCTGCCTAGCTCATGTGAGGCACTGGGTTTGATCCTCAGCACCACAATAAATAAATACATAAGCAAACAAAATAAAGGTATTATGTTCATCTGTAACTAAAAGAATATTTTAAAAATTCCTGACACATTTCAGGTTGAGTCAGTTGGTTTTAATGTCTCTGCACTTAGATGCCTGTCTTTTCTCATTGTCCTGGAGGATCCCATCCACACAAGCACAAGGATGACCAATCTTCCTAAACTCAGAAATTTTCAGAATTCTCTGTTGTACTGTACATAATGCACTTCTAACATTTTCAGCATAAGCACTGTGAGCCATGCAGGTGGGTACACTGTTGTAATTCAAACACGAGAGGTAGTTAGTTATCCTTAGAAGAAACCTAATCACAAACACTACAAGGACATGAATTGGCATTTGGGATATTTTAATGAGATCAACTCATCGAAGGAGATGGCTATCTCACCACTCCTCATGCAAATGCACCGGAGGAGGAGGAGAGATTAGCATAAAGAGAAATAGAAATACAATTGGCCCTCTTTATCCATAGGTTTTACATCCATGGATTCAACCAAGAGGAGATCTGAAGTGTTTTGGGGGTGGGGGGAGGGTGGAGTTGCACAAGTAATGGATATGTACAGAGTTTTTTCCTTGCCATTATTCCCTAATTCACCATGGAAACTATTTACAGCCAATTGGATATTATAAGTAATCTAGGGGTGATTTAAAGACTATGGTAGGATGGACATAGATTATATGCAAATGCCACACTATTTTATATAAGGAACTTGAGCATCTGTGGATTTTAATATCTAAACAGGTCCTGAATTCTCTCCCCCTGGATGCTGAGAAATGATTGTTTCGTTAGTGAAACATAAGTACATACACATTGACTAGACATTTTGCGCCTGTATGAATTAGGAATAAGAAGTTGGTGGAAATAGGGGCCTAACTCTGTAGGCAAGGGTTCCCTCTGGTTTTATGTTATGTCATTTAAGACAGTCTGTCTCCCAGTCCAAGTAGGAGTTTAGCATATTCTCCTGACCCTAAAATGCAGTTACATATTTTAAGTGAGTCTTTCATGCAAAGCACTTGTCAAGTGCACAAAAATTAGAAGGCTGGAAGTGAGTTTACCAGAGCAGGTGTGGTATGCGTGTCCTGAATGCTGAGACAGGCTTTTTGGTGAGGCCCAGTGCCTGCTGCCTTCACTGTAGCCCAACTCTAGGTAGAAGGTTAGGGGAGAAGGGACCAAAGGCTCCCACTTACCTCTGATCACTGGAGATCCAGAATCTTAATCCAGTGACCATAGATCAGTTAGCAACATTTCCTTTCCTTTCAGAAACCTGCAGACTTCCAATATTGTCCCCTCCAAACTCTGGCCTCAGAGTTGGCCTCCCAGCCAGTCTTTTCCTGGACAGAGCTTTGTGACCTCTCAATCACCAGGCAATTTACATAGCCTAACCTTCTCTGGGCATCTTGAGATCTCTGAAAGTTCCATCTACCAGCTTAGCTGCTCATCATTCTAAAGTTATTTCACATGAGTTAACCTGGCCTCTCCAACTAGCTGACAACCTCTTAGGAAATCAGAATCCCTCCCAGTCCCTTTCTGCCTTCCATACTTTAAAAACTTACTATCCTTAGCACAGGGATACCCAGTTCTGGTGAAGGAGGCAGACACAGTTCCTTCCATAAAAGGATGCACAGTTGAATTCTGGGAAATACATAAGAAAATGGGTAACCACTATAGATTGTTAATGTATTAGGAATCCATTCAGTTATTCACTCATTGGCTTATTGCACAAATGTATGTTGCAGTGATATTATGTTAGCCACTGAGAGAGACACCTGCTGAAGGCAGACCATCTTCTCATTGATCAAAGTACAGGAAAGGAAAAGTTCATCGTGGAAGAGCTAAAGGTGGGTTTCTGCTATCAAAGGTGCTTCCTGGGAGAACTCCATCCTGGAGAGGGAGATGTCCCTCACTGTGTATGCAACCTGACTCTGTCAAGTGACATAGTATAAATATGGGAAGAGGAGACCTGAAAGAGGGGCAGGTATTGTGACGTAAGATTGGTACTTGCCAATTACTTGATGCTGAGCAATGCTTATGGTTGCACTTTATCTCTCATACAGGTTTGTTCATGAAGAAAAATAGAACCAAGAGACAAACTACACAGCATTAGCACATTGGCCAGGTTGTATACACAGTGAAGGGCACCTCACTCTCCAGGCTGGAGTTCTCCCAGGAAGCACCTCTGATGGCAAAAACCCCCCAAGAATTGACCATCTTGGGGAGGGGATATGGCCACATATTCTTTTGAAGAGCTAGGTATTATTTTTGCCCTGGAACCTGCAAAGAAGCCCCAAACTATGTTTATACATAACCCCTAGGGGCCCCTTTCTCTCTGAAATGATAACTAATTGGTCAAAACATTTCTTAATGGGGATGAACTAACATAACACAATGTAACAAAACGAGTGGAATCACCCTTCAGTCCATCCTCTCTGTTCCCAAGCTCCCGGAACCTCCTCACCTTGTTAGAAGGTGGAGGCTGGGAGGTGAAGGAGTCCTGCATCTTGGCCTCTGCCCCACCAGCCCAGAGGCTGGAACCCTGCTGTCTTGTACCAAGCTCCCTCTCCATCGTCCACTGGTTGTTTCCAGGACTGGGCAAGAATTCTACTGTGTGAAGATGAATTGGCAGAATTTTGCCAAAGGTTGTGGTGGAAGGAGTCACCCCCCATGGCCTCTGTGTCATGTCTGAGCAGCTAGAGAGTCAGCGCTCTTGTCACTTGGCAGAGCCTCCAGGTCCCTGGAGTTTTTTACCTGAGAACTGCCTTCTGGTGGGGCAGGGAGGAATAGGGCATGAAGGCTCAGGCCTAAAGTGACTGGATGCAGGACATCTTTGAGTTCTGTCCCAAGTGTAGGAATGCTCAGGAGAAAGGGTGCCAGTGCGACTTCCATAGACCAACTCAAAATGCTGGGCGGAAGCACACTCACCTGCCCGACTCAAGCAAATACGCCACATACACTTTCTACAGAATAAAAATGAGTTTTTAGAGGTCATGAGATTTACTTAGAGAGGTGGAAGCCACCCTGAGGATAGAGTAGGGGGCCTCTGTTTTACAAACCATTTCTTCCTCTGTGATCGATCTGACATAACACAAAGTCCTTTTTCTTCCAACAGTTTTATAAATTCGTCTTTGTTTTTTCTTTTTATGGGATACATTTAAAAAAGCAAAGGAAAGCCGTAGACAACACCAGTGTCTCCTGGGGGACAGTAATTCCAGTCTTCTCTCACCAAGGTGAACTATCAAGTCGATACTTGGATTCCATCCTCTCTCACTACCCCCATCCCCTCCCCTGGTGATGGTACTAACAAGCCAGGAAACTGGACTTTAAATCTACATATAATAATAAAACCCGGACCACCGGCAGAACAGGCCCAGCGGCCTGCTGAGGGGCAGAGCTGCCCCCTCGCCCCGCGCCTGCAAGGTAGGCGGAACTGTGACCACCAGCAGAACAGACCCAGTGGCCCGCGGAGGGGCAGAGCTGCCAACCCTGCCTGCAAGGTAGGCGGGCCTGCGACCCACCAGCAGAACAGTCCCAGCGGCCTGCTGAGGGGAAGAGCCGCCCCCTCCCCCTGCACCTGCAAGGTAGGCGGACCTGCTACCGACCGGCAGAACAGGCCCAGCGGCCTGCCGGCGTGGTAGGCACACTGCCCCAATTGGAGGAGGGGCAGAGCCGCCGCCTGCGCCTGCGAGGGAGACTTTGCAACTATACAAGAGCAATATAAATATATAGGGGGAAAATTCAATAGCACAACAGTTTCACCAAGTAGAAAG
>NW_026000142.1:24005680-24078279 GCF_001458135.2 Marmota marmota marmota | reverse complement strand
GGTTATACAAAATTTCATACAAGAGGAAGTGAGGGGAAAGGGGAAAATAATACAAGGGGGAGAAATGAATGACAGTAGAGGGGGTAGAGAGAGAAGAGGGGAGGGGAGGGGAGGGGGGATAGTAGAGGATAGGAAAGGCAGCAGAATACAACAGACACTAGTATGGCAATATGTAAATCAATGGATGTGTAAGTGATGTGATTCTGCAATTTGTATACGGGGTAAAAATGGGAGTTCATAACCCACTTGAATCAAAGTGTGAAATATGATATATCAAGAACTATGTAATGTTTTGAACAACCAACAATAAAAAAATTAAAAAAAATAATAAAACCCACCTTATGTTGGTATGACACTAAATACTTTACAGATCACTTTTAAAAACGTGTTTCTCATTATGGGGCTCACAGTGTCCTCCTGTGGTGGTCAAGGCAAGGATGACCTCATTTTTCAGATGAGGAAACAGATGAGATGTTACATGATTTAGCAGGACTCACATAAGGGACTCTGAAAAGCCAGGTCTCAAAATTCTATGTTCTTTATTCCATCATTAGGATTTGTTTTGTTAAAATGAGCAGCAAATAGAGGAAAAACTAAGGATGTGGATAATTCAGTGGGATCATAGGTCCACTAAAGAGCTTAAGTTTGTTAGATTTTTCATTTTGATGTTTCTTTCCATTTAAATTGTGATGGTGGGCATGGAACCAACCATATTCACTACTGATGATCACACACACACATAAGGAAGTGTGTAAAGGGGCCAGGGTAGGATGTGTTTGAGTTCTTAATGACACGTTAGCTTAACTCAGCATATTTTTCTACGTTTTGTCCTCAGACATTCCAAAATATTTCTGCAATTAGCTCAAGTGACAATATTGATGGCTGTTAGGGTGCTGAAAACCCTCAGGAAGAACAGTCCTCCCTCATTAAAGTGAAAAAGCACAGCTCAGGAAGTCCAAGGCAGAACAGGGACCAGGAGGGTGCAGAAGATGTGAATAGGGGAATCATTGCCCTGGAACAGATTCAGTTTCCAGATTTCCTTTTTGTGCAGAGAATAAGGTACTGGTTTCCATGTGCTCCTGCAGCCTGGTCCCCTCTCCTCCTGCCTTGGAGCTAATCTGCTCACCCTGGCTGCCCCAGGGCCCCTAAGGAGAAAGAGATTAATAGTATTGATCCATCTAATGACTTTCTACACCTAAAACCACTGTTTTCCATCCATTTTCTTATAGTCCTGTGGATGGCTGGCCTCTGTACCAGAAAAGACATTGTGTTTTCCTCCCTTAACATTTTCTGAAAATTTATTTGGAAAATAACACTCCTTGAACATTTGAAGAGATTATATTTAGTGGGAAAGACAGATGTATGTAATCTATTATCTGTACATCAGTGGGACAAATTCAGTGCAAAGAGGTTTAGCACAGTGCACTAAGGTCAGACAGGCAAGGACAGGCAGGGTGCTTTCCACTTGAGGGCATCAAGCAAGCCCTTCCATGAGGATTGGATGTTGGCCAGACACAGATAGGGAAGAACAGTTCCAAGGAAGGGAACAGCATGGGCAAACTCAGAAACACTGGAACAAGAGGCATGTTTGACAAATAGCAGAAATGTCTGTTGTTGAATTAATAAGTGTGTGTGTGTGTGTGTGTGTGTATGTGTGTGTGTGTGGTGGGTATGGGTCAGGTGGCAATGTTGCTTTGTGCCATCTTGGAGTCTGCATTTGATCCCATAACCAAGGAGGTGGGCTTTTAAGTAGGAGGAGATGTGGTCATCCTGACATCTAGGAGGCAGTTCTGGCAGGAGGTGGGAAGGGGAGAGGCTGCAGAAATGAAGGACAGGGTGGAGCAGCTGGAGTTGTCTCAGAAATTGTAAGGGACCTTAGTCCCAGCCAGCAATGACTGGGTATGGGCACTAGAAAGGAAGACACTAGCGGTAAACCTTTCGGGTGTTTGACAAAGGCAGGAGACTGAAATTCCCCGAGTGCTGGGAGTTGGTTCTGGGGCTTTTCTGAGAGACCTTTGCCAAGGAAGGCTTGAGGCAGCTACCAAGTGTGATTTCTGATCATCAGCCGCACCACATAAGCAGAGCAGGGTAGGATGTTCCCTTATCCACTTCTGTATTTCACTTCAGCTGAAGAAATTTCTCTACTGCTTTTGTACTCATTTTTTTTTCTCCTGCAATTAATCTGCCACCTCGTGGCCTAATGAGAAATTTCAATTTTCATGGATTGGGAAGGGAGGATTGATGAAGCAGAAGTCAATGTTCTTTTGGCTAATACCAACATCAACACACTATTGACTGTCAAGAAGAATCTGCTGGTGTGGGAGCGCCTCTTCTAATGACATAATGCCTCTCTTCTCTGCCTTCAGAGGCGGTTCATGATAGAAATTCATGGAATAATAAGAAACTGCTTGAGTCACAGATGCTGCTACATCTCTATGCTTTTGCTTTCATAAAACAAAAACTAGAATATATTCTTATATTTTATGATTAATTGCTCTAAAAGCCACATAGCCCCAAAAGATTAATTTCAACCTCCAAAATATTTTTTAAAATAATAATGTGAATTTGCAACATAGATAAAACTAGGATACTGAATAAACACTTAATAAGACAAAAATTTAAAAATGAACATAAGCAGATTAGTGGAATCTCTTTTCTGTAACTGAGAGACTAGTAAATTGTAAATGATCTCCTTGAGAAACTGAGAGGGCTGCTTTGGTGGAACATGGGTGACCTTTCAATCAGATCACTTCTTAGAGCAAATAAGCAACACTCCATTGTGAACTAAGTGCCATTAATCAGGAGTACAGTATAGCAGGGAGGATCAGTGGGCAGCCCAGAGGCAGGCTAGCATAGTTGGGCTGAATTTTGGTTCATAGAGTTCAATCTGGCCTCAACCTTAGAAATGTTACCTAAATAAAGATGCCCGTTAGTAGTTACATTCTTCTAGTATTATATTTGAATATTAAAAAAAACATGGATAGGTTCAAAGTTTATATTTACTTTTTTGTAAAGCAGAGGTGTGCAAAGCAAATTAGAAGCATAGATTGGATTCTAAATGGAATTTAAACCATCTAGGTACTAGTAATTTTTAAGTTTCCATTTTTGTATCTTTATTTTGACTATACAATTGCCATTAATTCTAACAAAAAGAAAAATCAGCCAATCCTCTTTTTTTCTAAGTCTATATACATTGATAGTGATAACTTAGTGTTATCTTTCTTAACAGTTAGATGTTGAATTTGTTAGGTATCTTAAAGAATTGGCACATAAAATTCTTTCTGAATAGCTATTTATTATAGCAAGATTTACTTGGTAACAATTTTTAAAGAAGTTTCAATTATCTTTTAATACATGAAAGAAATGCAATGTGCTTAAAATATTGTATGCTTCTGATTTCTTTTTTCTTTCTTCTTTCTTTTTTTTTAACTAATTTAGAATACTGGCTTTCCCCTCAGTCCAGATTTTTATTATAATAATAGTTATTATAATTACTATAATTATACTACAATTACTATATTCTTACTCTATTTACAATATATCAAAGAATGTGAGAGCAAGATGTAGTGGTAAACTCCTGCCATCCTAGTGGTTTCGGAGGCTGAGTCAAGAGGATTACAAATTCAAAGTCAGCCTCAGCGACTTAGCAAGGCCCTAATCAACTTAGCGAGACTCTTTCTCAAAATAAAAAAGGGATGGAGATGTGGATCAGTGGTTAAGTGCCCCTGGGTTCAATCTCTGGTACCAAGGGAAAAAAAATATGAAAACTACAGAAAGGTAAGTAAGTCTATAGCATTGGTATCTGAGTTAACTTGTGCCTCTTCTAAGTTTGATTGTGATGCATTCTTTCACACTCATTGATAGAGCAGAAAAAGATACTACCATGTATAGACTCATGGGGAAAGTAAGTACAGATGGTCCTCCATATCCATAGTTTCCACATTCATGGACTCAGCCAGAAATAGATAAAAATATTTAGAAAAAAAAGAACTGCATCTATACTGAACAAACACAGACCCTCTTTTTCCTTGTCATCATTCCCTAAACAATATATTATAACAACGATTTGTAGCATCTACATTGTTGTTAGGTGTTATACGCGATCTAAAGATAATTTAAGGTATATGGGAGAATGTATGTAGGTTATATGCAAATACTATACCATTTTATAAAGTACGTGAGCATCAGAGGATTTTTTTTTAATGTGTGGGTAAGAGTGGGGGTCTTGGAACCAATCCTCTAAGGCAACCAAAAGATGACTATATTACACAAGTAAAAATAACAATACTTTGTCCTTCTCAGAGAGAAAAGCGAGAGCAGCAGGAATGGCTTCTGAATCAACCAAGATGGCAGATGTTGGAGTTGAGTCCTGGATGCTGGGAGCAAGGCAGATAGGACTGTCACGAGGAACCAGAATTAAAGGCATTCAGAGGGTTGGAGTAGTATAAAACCAGGAGACAGGAGCTCAGGGTAGAGCAGTTTAGTTTTGGAAGGACATTGGGTAAGTATATGAACCCATCACTTTTCTTAGAGCCTACAATCTGTTGGGAAGATAGGGGACAAGGGTGAGTGTGCTGGTGAGGGAGGAAGGCAGGAAGTCAGCTTCTGCCCTCAGCAATGTATGATGAAGTGTAAAGTTCAGTGGGGATCTGGGAAGTGGAGTAGAGCAGCCGTTCTTTACCTTGGCTGCATTTGAAAATTACCTGGGGGACTGTGAAAAATCCTACTACTCAGATCCCTCCTCCTGCTGTGCAAGTGGGACCCAGATAGTGTTTTATAATGCTCCTCAGGTAATTCCAATGTGCAGCTACAGTTGAGAATCACTAATATAGAAAACACTCTTAGGAGATGTCTACTCCTAAGCAGGTGCAAAGGTTGTGTCACCTAATGAGATGAGACATAGCTGTTGGCCTGTGGTTCTCTAATCTGCAGGTTCAGCTTTCAATAGCACTTAATCTAATTCTGACCAGGCCCAGGACTACATTAGGAGCTCAGTTCTCACCACTGACAGGGAGCTGGAATTAATTTTTTTTCACCCTCAACTGCTGTTCCCCTGTGCCATTCTCAGAGAGTTCTGACCTATTTCCTTCTCCCAGGATCCTTCTGCTTTCAGATTCTGGTTTTCATTTCTGTACCTACTGAGAATATAATTATTTTAAGCATCAATGCCAATTTTATTGGGCCTTCCTTCTCTCTAGAGATAGACTGTGACCCCCTGGTCCCTGGCAACTGGAGGAGGGCCTATCTGAAACCTGATAGTCCAATCTGCTCTTACCAGATTAGACATCACAGGTACCAATTTCAACATGATAAAAATTTTAGGCCATGGAATTCAAGGGGACAATGCAATTTGTACCGCTGGTCTCTCCCCTTGGGGGTCAGTCCTATAGCTGGGTTATTTTCTGGAGAGTAGTAAACATCTGGGTTGTGTGGCTGCCTCCCCTTTTTTTCATGAGCCCATTCCTACCTCAACTCTGAGGCCAAATGATCAGAGCTTAAATAACTGAATCAAAATTGTGCCATGCAGCTGGTGGGAGGGCAAAACATCAGCACTCCTCAGGAGGTTCACATGGTTTGGTGGCTGAGAAGTCTGTGAGAAGGTTCTGGAGGAACATATAGTATTCCTTCATGAATTTATCACCAGGAGCTTCTAAAAAGGCTCTCAAAGGAAAGGACAGACGGGGGTAAATAAGATATTCAATATGAAGATATTAGGAAGAGGTGGAAGGAAGAGGGGTGCTCTGCTTCGACAGTTGTTTAAAGCAACACTGTCATGTGCATGGCAACCAAGGCACTGATGGACCTTCCCATGTGCACAGCTGTTATGGTTTGGATCTGAGGTGTCCCGAAAAAGCCCACAAAATACAAGGCAGGAATGGTCACAGGGGAAATGATTAGATTAAAAGAACTGTAACCTAATCTGTGGCTTAATCCATTTGATGGATTAATAATTTGAAAGGACTATTGTATTGGGTGGTAAATGTGGGGGCATAGCTGGAGGAAGTAGGTCACTAGGGGTGTGCCTTTGGGTTTTATATTTTGTCCCTGGTGTCTTGCTCACTCTCTGTGCTTTCTGGCCACTATGAGTTGAGCAGCTTTCCTCCACTACACCCTTCTACCATGATGCTTTGCCCCACTTAGGGCCCAGAACAAGGGAGCTGGCTGACCATGGACTGAACCTCTGTAACCATGGGACCGAAGTAAAGTTTTCCTCCTCCAAGTAGTTCTGTCAGGTATTTTGGTTATAGTCATAAAAGGCTAACATGACAGCTGACCTCTCTCATTGATTGGACATTCTTGCTAGTTGCACACCAAGTGGGCCTTAAAATATCTCAATATAGCTTTTCAGTGTTGCTCCTAATCAGAGTTGTCATGCAAGTTGAGAACTATTAGTCAACACAGACTAAATGAAGATGGACCTTTCTTCTCCCTAGGCGGCTATAACAACCTAGGCATGTATAGATGAGAGCAGGTCTGAACAGGAAACAGGAGAAGCCCGGTAAACTTATTTTTTTAAGGTTTTGTGGTATTGAAATCTACTATTTTTCTGCTTAATGCCCATTCACACAGTTCTTTCTTCTCTCTCATTCCCCATTTTTCCCAGTGCCACTTCCCTTCAGTAGAATCTCTCCCATAATCCTCCCAACTTTCCTTTTTTTTTTTTTTTTTTCAAAATTGGCTGGTGTGATGTTGAATTGAAAGAATGGAGGAGTCTGCCTGAAAGTCCCTCCTGACCCTCGGGCAACCCTCCAAGCTAAGACCAGGCACAGAAAAGGTGACTGGGGGGAGTCTTTATAACTCAGGAAGCCTCTTGATGCTGAGTGGCTATTTGTCCCTATTTGAATTTGATTTGTGCTCCTTTTCCAACCCCTGCAAATACTTTAAGTTCTGCAGGCACCAAATGTTCCAAAGCACGTCAAACAAAAACACAGGAAAAGAACAGAAAGTTGACATTTCACCCAACCTTAGGACAGAAAGGGAAAACACTTGAAGCTGAAAATTGCTTTTAGTGCATGCAGTTCTGGGAAGGTTGGATTCAATTAAATGTTCTCACCGTGACTTCAAAAATCTAACAAGTGCAGCCTGGCTTCCATCCCTAATGAAAGCTGGTCCCATATCACCGACCATTGGCTAAACATACCCACCTGAATGTGCTACTGTCACCTGTGAGTTACCACCCTTCTCCTGCTTTCCCAAGAGAAGGAAACCTCAGAGCCATTATTGCTGCTGCTTTCTTCTTAATCTCTACCATGTAACTGCCCCACAGATTCCCCTCTCAAAATGTCTCCAGGCCCATTCCCTTCTCTCTCCATTCATCACCCTTTTGTCCCTGACATTGCTTTATCCTTGGGTTACTGCAGCCCTGTTGTCTGACTCATCCTCTAGCTGCAGCTCCCTCCATGCCAGACCAATATTCCTGATACTCAAACTCCATTTTTTTCATGACTCCACTCAAATAACCTCCAGTGGATTTTCCTGCAGAGATACAAAGTCTACAACTCTCTGGGCTCCTATGCAAATCCTCAATATCCAGACACTATATTTCCCATCAACATTGTTTTTAATCAATTCCTAACAGTATTACTGCCTCCAAAAATGATCAAATTTCCATCTAAGTGAGCCACTTGCTTGGTGTATGAGTGGGCTTCTGCTTTTTTTTTTTTTTTAGCTCCCAATGGGTGTTCAAGTGCAACCCTAAAGCTCTGTTTCTGGCAGGACCTCCCCGCAGCCCACCTCACCAGTAACATCAAGGTTTGTCGAGAGCCATTCATGGGCTGTGTGTGAGCTATATGCACATGAGGGGACTGGACTGACATTGCTGCTCTGACTGGCTTCCTGAGTATGTGTCCTTTTCTCTTCCTCTGTCTATGATCCCCACAAGGCACCTGAGATGGGTGTGACTGTCCAAGGTGTCAGTCAATCTGCTGACCGCAAGACATCACTTGAAACCCAATCCCTTGCCTTATTTGGGTTGAACTTTCTAGAATGTCTTCTCCCAATAAATAGAAGGGTTTCAGTTGTGCTCTCTCTCTCTCTTTTGCCTGCCTCTTTTGCCTCCTTTGTAGGAGCTGAGGTTGAGGAGCTGTCACTGGACCCCAAAAAAGGTATTTTATGTCTCTGTGTTTTTATTTCACCTGGAGTGACCCTGACCAATTCAGTTGTGTGTCGAGGCAAAGATTATTTTCATTCTTCCTCTTAGCACTGTGTGTGTTTATTTCCTCAAAAATCCTAAGTCTCCCTGTCCACCCCTTATCTTCCAGACCGTTATATCCATGTGACCCTACCCATCCCTCTTTTGATGCCATCCTCTTGTCCTTCAGGTCCCTAAACAACCTTACTGTCCCTTTTAGAACTCACGGTCTCCCAGCAGCAACACCTTCTCCTTGCTCAGCTTCTCTGCATGCCTCCCTGGTGGCCTCTCCTTGAAGCTGACGCTCCCTGAGAATGAAGTTGCCCTTGCAACTTTCTCAAATGGCAGCTGCTTCTTCTGCCCTGTCCCTCTGGGCCATTCTCCCTCCTTTCTCTTCAATGGTGTCTACCTTTCATCACATTATGTTGCCCACTACTGTTCCTGGTGATGGTCTCCTATCAGTCTATTTGTACATTCAATCATTCCCTGAAGACTTTAATTCCTGATTCATTGTTACCCTCCCCAATTCACTTTTATTATGGCTCTTGATGATGTCACTGTAAATTATCCTCCTAAATCACTGATTCCTCAGTTCCTTGAACTCATCTCCTCCAACGGTCATAGCATAGTTTTTATTTTTAGCAATAACTTTAATCTTCCATATTATCAATCTCCAACCCTCCTTATCTTTCTAGCTTATTTCCTGTAACACCTGGAATCTTCCAAAACACCAAAACCTACAATAAATTGTTTTTAACTACCTTTTGACTGACTCTTGCTCCTATCTTTTAAAATATTTTTTCTAGGTTTATTGAGGTGTAATAGTAATACAAATAAACTGAATTATATAAATAGTAATACAAATAGAATTGTATGATTTGAAGGTGTACAATGTGATGATTTGATATACTTTATTTTATGAAGTAATTATCCTAGTTACCATGCTATATATAAGATTTGCTAAATTTATTCATCTTATAACTGAATTTTTATACCTTTTGATCAAATCTCCCTTTTTCTCCTACCCTGCTTCTCTTGACAACACCATTACTCTGTTTCTATGAGTCTGACATTCTTAGATTCCAGATGTAAGTGAGATCATACAGTATTTGTCCTTCTGTGTCTTCTTTCACTTGGCGCAATGCCCTCAAGATTTGTGAGTTTTGTTGCAAATGCCCTTATTCTCATTTAACTCCTGACCCATATTAAATTCTATGGTCAATTGTTATATTTACTTCCTTGCCTACAGTCTCAATCCCCTTTCTCCTCTCTCATTTCATTGTACTCCTTTGTATAAAGTATAATTTGAAAAAAATTTAAATCCTGATCAATACACATATGAAATGAACACAAACTGAATATTGTATTCAACTCATTAATTAAAGAGAATTAGTAAGAAGTTATGTCTTCTTTTGAATAGCATTAAAGAAACTAGGTCATACCAGGATAAAGATTCCTAGGTTGGATAAAAAAACAGCTGGCATTTAATAGGACCGTAAACTATATGTTCCCTGAGGCAGTAATTATTTGCATCTCTACTGGACAAAAACTGTAATTCTGTATGTAACTTTGCATATTATCTGGGACTTTTTCATTAGTTAACAGTGAGTTTGAGGAGGAACATCCTCTGAATAACTCACATGACAAAGAAAGATATCTGAGCCTCATATGTTAATCTTTTATTTCCAAGTGACAGAAATCTGGTGAATTTTGTAAAATCACAAACCTGTTAAATCCAGTGTTTTATTCTTGCTTTGCACTGCATAGCCATGTTTGGTGATACAGTGGATAGAACTTGATTGCTGTGCAGAAGTAAGAGTCTCCTGAAACTAGTGATCATGAATTTGAAGTCAAACTTGGTTGCTGTGCAGAAGTAAGAGTCTCCTGAAATTCAAATTCATGATCACTAGTTTCGGGAGACTCTTACTTCTGCACAGCAACCAAGTTCTATCCACCTGTTCACGTGTGCTTTCACTTTCTTCTGTGATTATGCCAACTTTTCCTCCCCTTGAACCTCCTCCATCTCTTTTCCTATCCTGCTCTAATTTGATGATTTTGCTTTTATTTTATTGAATACATAAAAGCAACAAGAAGAAAATTCTGCCAACTACTATCACCATATGTACAAATCTGTACCTGTGTCCATATATTTTACCTTCTCTTTATTACTATTTCTCATAGCTAGAAAAGATAAAAAGCTCACAAATTATAGAATCAACCCAGAGGCCCATCAATAGAAGAATGGATCAAGAAAATGTGAGATACACACACACACACACACACACATACAATGGAGTTTTACTCAGCCATAAGGAAGAATGAAATAATGGCATTTGCTAGTAAATGGATAGGAAATGGAGAAAATCAGGCTAAGTAAAATAAGCCAGACTCAGAACATCAAGGGTTAAATATTTTCTCTCATATGTTGAAGCTAGAGCAAAATAAGGGAAAGAAGGCAGTTGGGTGGCATTAAATATCATAAAGGTATCATAAAGTCATGGAGATAAAGGAAGATTAGTGAACTATAAATAGGAGAATGAGAGGGAGGGAGGGAGGATGGGAAAGGGAAAGAAACACGGAATGAATTTAACAAAGTCATGTTATATGCATATCTAAATGTACCAAAGGGAATTTTACCTTTAAGTATATGTAGAAAATACCAATTAAAAATAAATAAATAAAGGTGTGAAAGGAAAATCAGTAGAGGAGGGAGAAAGGAGGAGGGACAGGGGAGGAAAATTGGGGGAATGGGTACTGAATCAATCTTTGCATGTATGAAGTCGTCAAAAGGAACCCAAATACTATGAATAATTATGCTCTAATAAAAAAGAAAGAAAAAATTCCTACCTCTTTAAAAAAAAAACAAGAAAAGAAAAAGGTCAAGGGCTGAACTTCAGGCATCTGGATGTGAAGGGGAATACAGCTAAGCTTAACCTTCTACCTCAAACAACTAGAAAATGAGACAAAATATATGCAAGAGCAGTTTGTCGTTTGAAAATAGGCAGCACAGTTAGCAACATTAAAAGAAGGGAAACA
This sequence comes from Marmota marmota marmota, assembly GCF_001458135.2. Lineage (NCBI taxonomy): Eukaryota > Metazoa > Chordata > Mammalia > Rodentia > Sciuridae > Marmota > Marmota marmota. Next base: position 24,067,112 of record NW_026000142.1, on the reverse strand, counting down.
AATGTGACTAAGATTATGATTGACACAGCTTACAGTGCAATGAGTTTCTAAACCACAGTGCCAGGAGGAGAATACCAGAGTTCAGGAGACATAGACTGGAATCTTCAGAGGCCAAGGCATCTAGTACAATAATAGTAAGGAAATGTAAATAGAAATAGCTCTAGTGATCTATAGAGAAATTTCCTTGAATCTCAGACTGAACACTAATGTATATATTGTATAAGGTAACTATCCAAACATAGGGGAAAACAACCACAGAAAAAGAGAATTTGAAACAATCCCTAGAGTTGATAGATTTTTTGTTTGTTTGTTTGCAGGTCAGAGGAGAAAGATCTCCTAGTATGTAGAATATCTGGAATGTCCTTGGAAGCGCATTACCTTAGTAATGGTACCAAATTAGCCCTAGATGAACGACTTGAAAGGATCAAACTAATTTCAAGTAACTCAACATGTCTAAGAATGAATCCCAAAGATATTAAAAACACTAGATTAAATATGATACCCAATTCACAATATTTGGCATCTGATTAACAACCCAACCAACTAGTAATACACAGAAGCTAGAAAATATGACCTATAACCAGGAAAAGAGCTATCAGTAACAACAGATTCAGGAGTCATACATAATAAAATTAGTTGATGATGAAATTAAAATATCTGTTATAAATATACTTCATACTCTCAGGAACAAAATCCAAGCGTGTATAGGAGGATGAGGAGAAAAAAAGAAAGATTTTACGACCAGGCATGTAGAGAGCTTGATTAGCATGCATGTAGCCCCGGGTCCAATCCCAAGCACAGGAAAAAAGTATTTAAATGACTCATATTGACTTTATAGAAATAAAAAACAGAATATTTGAATTGGAAATATACTGAGTGGCACTAATAATAAATTAGACAATGCAAGAAAAAAATCAGTGTACCTACAGACATAGCATGAGAAACTATCCAAATTAAACACAGAAGTAGAAAAATAAAGGCACTAAACAGAATCAATTACCTTCAGGACAACATCAAGCAGAGAAATGGAGAAAATATTTGAATAATTAATGGTAAAAAATTTCCAAACTTGATGAACACTATGAACCCGTGAACTCACAGTCCCAGGAAACTCAATAAATTCCAAACATGAAGAAAAACCACACGAGGCATATCATAAGCAAATGGCTGAAACTCAATGAAAAAGAGAGTGAAAAAAATTAAAAACAGAGGAACAGACATATTTTTCCATATTTTTATTGGTGCATTATATTGGTGCATTATTTAATGATGAGATTTATTGTTACATATATGTACATGTACACAATATAATAGTATAACCTGGCCAATATTCCCCAATATTTCCCCTTTCCCATTGGGCTTTTATTCTAATCTATTGATCTCCTTTCAATTTTCATGAAATCTCCCCCGTGACCACTGCTTTTCCTTTCCTGTCTATCTTCCACATATGAGAGAAGACATATGACTTTGGCCTTCTGAATTTGACTATTTTGCTTAACATAATATTCTCAAGTTCCATCCATTTCCTGCAAATGACATGATTTCATTCTTCTTTTTGACTGAATAAAACTCCATGTGTATATATATAAAACACATTTTCTTTATCCATTCATCCACTGAAGGACACTAGGCTGGTTCCACAGTTTGACTATCGTGAATTGTGTTGCTAAAACATGGGTGTGCATGTATCACTATAGTATGATGACTTCAATTCTTAGGAATAAATACCAAGGAGTGGTATAGCTGGGTCATATGGGGGTTTATGCCTACTCTTTTGAGGAACCTCTATACTGATTTCCATAGAGGTTGTACTAATTTACAATCCTTCCCCCCACCCCACAATTCTGAATCCTCTTCAGCCTTTATTATCAATTGTATTTTGATGAAAGGCATTCTGACTGAAGTGAGATGAAATTTCAGGGTAGTTTTGATTTGCATTTCCCCGGTTGCTAATGATGTTGGACATTTTTTCCTAATATTTGTTTGTTATTTGTATTTCTTCTTTTGAGAAATGTATACTTAGTTCATTTGCTCATTTATTAATTGGGTTATTAAACTATTTTTGTATTGAATTTTTTGAGTTTTTATATATTCTGGATATTAATCCTCTGCCAAAGTAAGTAGCAAAGATTTTCTCCCATTCTGCATGTTATCTCTTCACATAAATACACATTTCATAGAGACATAATTGAAGACAAAAAATATAGCAATATTGCTTCAGACTTGTAAGCAGGATGATATCTGTAATAGACATCTGTCAATCTAGAAAGAGTGTCAATCTAGAATTCTACACAGGCCAAAAATACCTTTGAAAACTTAATCAAAGCCCAAGAGAAATGAAAGCATATTTCCAAAAGAAGTCATGTATACAAAAAAGGTTTACTACAGCAGCTTTATTTTCAATTGCTGAAACTTAGAAATGATATATACAGCTATTAACAGATGAATAGATACAAATTATGGTATAAAATTGATTATTAATACATGCAATGTGAATGAAACTCAAAACAATTATTCTGAGTGAAAGAAGACTAACAAAAATGAGGGCATACTGATTACCACTCACCCATGGAACAAATCAATTAAAACATGGGAGAGTATTAAAAAGCACCTACATGACTCCCTCAAAGATAATATCACCATTGATATGTTATGGGTCAGGCTATATGGGCAATAACCATTTTGCCCTGAGACTCCATGTCATGTAATAAATGCTTCTCCCATAGGAACATCCCACCTCTGTATCCATCAGTAGTTGCTTAACATAGCGTGTTTGGCAATACAAAATGTCGATTCTTATACAATGTAAAATTCTTCTCTCATTGGTTCTCATTTTTCTTGGACAACGTACCCTGTCAGAGATTGATTGTCTAGACGTTAGTCACCATTCTTCAACTTGTACTCAACTAGGGTCATTTTTACCCACTTCCCCTTCTGCTTATGATTTTAGATCTCACGAGGTGTTAATGGTTTTGAATCATAGCAACAGCCACTTATGATTTACGTGGTTTTGGACTATAAAGGTGCATTCTAAACCTGAGGGAGTGTCGAAGGGTGTAGACTTGCAGCCTACTCCTTGGCCCTCCAGCTTGTGGATCCATTTTTTAAAAATGAGTAGGTACTGTATGATTCAATTTACATAAAATTCTAGAAAACAAACTAATCTGTTTTCATAGAATGTAGATCAATTCTTACTCAAGGAAGCAAGGACAAAGAAGAGTAGAAAGGAGGGAGGTCACAAAGGAAAATGAAATTTGGGGGGATGATGAATACATTCTTTTTTTATTGTGGTAATGGTTTCATAGGCATAAACACATGTCAAAGTTTGTTATATTAAATCTGTGCAGCTTATTTTATGTCAATTATACCTCAATACCACCATTTATCATATCTCTGTTTGTATATAAGGTATGTTGACACCAAACTCACATCTTCAATTGTATGCAAAAAAAAAATAAGAGAGCTCATGTATAATGGCATAATTTGGTGTGAACATACTTTATATACAGAGTTACAAAAATTGTGCTGTGAATGGATAATTATGAATGTAATGCACTTCACTATTGTCATGTATATAAGAAATAAATAAAAGAAAGAAAGAAAAAAAATTAGACCTCAATGAATCTATTTAAAAAATGTAAGGCAAAACAAAGAATTTTTAAACAAAAAGACAGTTCATTACCAAGAGATCTATGCTATAAGAAATGTTAAAGGAAGTTCTTCTTTTCTAGAAGAAAAGTGCCACAGGTGGAAATTTGAACCTACACAAAGGAATAAAAAGGTATCAGAAACACTTAGTATGTAAATAAATATATTTATTTTTCTCATTTTAAAATACTTGAAAACATAAGGACCATCTAAAGTAAAAAATAATATGGCGAGAGGCTCATACATAAATAGAAGGAAAGTAAATACAAACAGCATGAAGAACAAGATGGAAAAATGAAAGCATACTTTTGTAAGATTCTTACAATTTATGTGAAATAACAGAATGTTTGAAGGTAGACTTGGATAACATAAAGACATACACATTTGAAAGAACACAGGAAAAAGAGAGAAAAGGGAGAATAAAAAGCAGAGGGAACCAATAGAAAAAATATAGCCGTATAGTAGATTTAAATTCAGTAATAATCACATTAAAGTGTGATTGGTCTACACATTTCATTTAAAAGGCAGGACTTTTCAGACTAGGTAAGAAGGCAAGATTTTACTTAATATCATCTACCAAGAAATCCACTTTAAATAAAATGACATTTAGAGCTTAAGTGCAAAAGGATAGGAAATGATATACCAAGCTAACATTAATCAAAAGAAACTGAAGTGGTTCTATTATCCTTAGAACACAGAGTTCAAAACAAGGAAAGTCATGAGAAATAAAAATATCATTTTGTAATGACAGGAGGAGTAACAATCCTAGTAAATGTCAACCCCTATCTGTGAACTGGATCTTATCCCCATCGCCCTATTGAAGGACAACTCTTAAAACCAGAATTCCATTTCCTGGAATTTTTCCTTTTTATTGGAACTCTTACATTAACATATAAAGAAGCTTTTATTTCTTCTATTAAAAATATACAAATTCTCTCTTGACCCCAGAACCTCCTCCAACAAATACTCAACTTTCTTTTTCCATTATACAAAATTTTTAGATAGTTGTTTGTACTTGCTTATTTCAAAGTCTTTTCCCTCATTCTCTCTTAACTCCACTCCAGTTAGATTTTTGACTAGCAATTCTACTAAAACTGTTCTTTTCAATCTATGAATTTCACCTAATTAAATGTAATAATCAACTTTCTGACATACTTGATCTAATAATAGAATTTGACGTAAGTGATCATCTCTGCCCCTTCCTGAGCGTTTTTAGCTTCCAAGACTCCACCCTACATTGGTTTTTCCCCATCCTCTTCTCAGTCTCCTTTCCTTCCTGGCTTATTCCTGACCTCTTATTATTACAGTTCTCTAGGGTTGTTCATGGCAGTGGTCCAGGGTCACACTGTGTTTCTTGGCTCTTGTGTTCTTGCAAGAGAAAATTTCAGGCAAACCACAGAAAGTGGTCAAGGTTTAGCAAAGTCTATTAGGAAAGCACTCTTGAGAAGAGAGAGGGAGAAAGTGGATCTTCTCTAAGAGGAGAGAGCATCTCACAACCTCTTTGTTCTATAGTTTTACTTGGGGGTGGGTTCTTAGAGAAGTTTCTAAAGAGTTCTGCCCATTACCACCTCTCAAATTTTGGTTGACAGTAGGATTGCATCAGATTTACGTCCTTATTGTGTATTGTCTTACCCATATATACTCAAGAAAAACCCACAGGGCAGGGATTTTACTATTGTAATGAGACTAAAATCATATGCTAAAGGTCTAAAGGTCATTCTCAGTCATCTTGCCCCCCCCACTTATTATCATTGAAACTTTTTTTTTTTTAAACACAGCTTTTATGGTTGGTGGGCTTTCCTTTACATTATCTTCTCTTCCTCAGTCTTGGAATCTTTGGTCTGTATAAGGATTACAAAAGCCCCCCCCCCCTTTAAGGACAATTTCTTTTCTTTTTTTATATTTATTTCTTATTATAACTGGAGACAATATCTTTATTTTATTTATTTTTACGTGGTGCTGAGGATCGAACCCAGGGCCTCGCACGTGCTAGACGGGCACTCTACCGCTGAGCTACAACCCCAGCCTCAGCAATTTCTTTTCTTATTGGCAAAGATGAGTCTTAAATTCCTAGACCTGCAGATAACAGGTCTTTTTACAAGGAATGGGACACAGTCTATTGACTTAAGCCTAGGTAAGGGCAAGAGTGGCCTCAGATCAATAGCTTTTTAAAAGAAAGCATGTGTTTTGGGGATTGCACATCATTCATACCCAGTCTATATAATTATCCTCTTTCCTTCATATTCCTACTTCTCACATCTATCTGCTGCCTATCAGGTCTTCTTTATTTCCTTATTTTCTGTTTAACACACTTTTTTTAGGTATCATTTTATCTATTAATTTTTAACTACACATTCTGAATTATTTTCTCAGTGGCTGAGATTATAATAAGCATACTAATAACATATATGTCATGTTAATTTTGATGTAATTTTTGTAGTAATCTGCTTCAATATAGATTTATTTCCTCCCTCAATGTTACTATTGTCATTATATCTCTATATGCTATAAACCAATAATACAGTATATAATTACTGTTACATGCAACCATATGTTTTTAAAAAAATTAAGAGAGTTATCTTGGAATGTCTTTATTTTGCCTTAATTATGTGTGTCTCTGTGTGTGTGTGTGTGTGTGTGTTTTCTTGTACTGGGGATTAAACTCAGGGATGCTTTACCACTGAGCCACATCCCTACTCCTCTCTATTTATTTTTTAAATTATGAAATAGGATCTCTCTAAGTTGCTCAGGACCTTGCTAAATTGCTGAGATTGACCTCAAACTTACAATCCTCCTGCCTCAGCCTCCCGGGTTGCTGAGATTGCAGGCATGTGCCATCATGCCTGGCTTGCTTTATTATTATGTTTTTTTGAGGGGTAATTTTGCTTAATGTAGAAACTGTCAATGTTGACAGTTGTTAGGCTTTGAATCTTGTTCTCATTGTTTTCTAGTCTCCAATATTTATCATGAAAAGTCAGCCCCAAATCATTGATTTTCCTCTCCACATGATAAATCCTTTTCTCTTGGTGCTTTTAAGAGTTTTTTTTTTTTATTTCTTTGGCTGTTAACAGTTATAACCGTAACATCTATTTTATTCTACTTGGGGTCTTCTGAGCTTCTTATATCTACACATCAATTGTTAAATCAACTTTCTTTTTTTTGCTATTATTCCTTCACATGTTTTTTCTGCCTCTTTCTTTCCTTTCCTCCTGAGACTCCAAAGTACAGATATGTGTTGGCATTCTCTGTATCGTCCCATAGTCTCAGAAGCTCTGATCTTTTTGCTTCAACATTTCTCCAACTTTTTCAGATAACATACTTCCTATTGATCTGTCTTCAAGTTTCTATAACTTGTTACTCCCACTATCTTGAATCTATTTTTGAGACCATTTGTTGACTATTTCATTTAGGTTACTATAATTTGGGCTATGGAATTTCCACTTAGCTATCCTTTATAGTTGCCATTTCTTTACTGGGATTTCCTATGTGGAAATTTTCCTTCAATTCATTAAACATGGTCTTATTTAATTCTTTAAACAAATTTATACTCAAATCTTTGAAGATTTTGCCTCCAAGTCCAACATCAGAGTCAGTTTCTGGTGATTGATTTTTCCCATAACTTTGAAGTCATACTTCTCATTTCTTTGCATGTCTTAGAATTTTATGTTGGAACTAGACATAATTCAAATGATACCCTAGCAATAATGGATTCCATTTATTTTTACCTGTAAGGTGTTGTTGTCTTGATAACGTGCCTAGACTTAATCTGAAGACTCTCCCTCCTGCAATGTGCAACTCCCCATTGTCTCTGCTCAGTATTTTTATCTTGTGGTAATTTTTAAAAATTCTGGCTTTTCAGGAGTCACATTTGTTTGTGCATAGCTTAATGGTCAGCCAGTGATAGGAAAGTAGATTAAGTTCAAATACAATCCCTCAGGAATCAACCCCTGTTGATGGAGCTGGGCTTGGGTTGGACTGTACTTCTACAAAAATTCAAACTTTTGAGTTTTTCCTATTTGTTTCTTACCAAGTTTGCTATTTATGTTGATATTGACACAGGTCATGGATTTTTGCTTTCTGTTCTCAATTAAGTTAGTTCCCTCTGGCTGTCAAGCTGCTGGTTTCCACAACTAGCTCTACCCTGGAAAACTTAAATTTTCTTACCAACTGAGTTGAAGGGAATAGGAAAAGAAGGCGAAAAATTTCCTCTATTCTTATATAACTTACTAGTAAGGTTTCATGAAAAAATGCTTCTTAAATTTTTGTTTACTTTTGATAACTTCTAAAGCCCTTGTTTTTTTGATAATTTTGACCAGTTTTATACCTTTTTTGCAGAGACATTTTAACCCTTCATTCTATCATAACTGGAAGTTCTGTATCTCAATATATTTTTTATCATAATTTTTCATTAAACTAACTTTCAGCAAACACTATCTGTCCATAAGTTGTTTTATACCTGAGGTAAATAGTGAACCATGATTATCTGTTCACTCTGCTTTTTTTTTTTTTTTTTAAGTAAAAAAAATGCTTCCTGGGAGTACCAAAATGGCAGAATAGAGAAGGTTGCTTTTCTGGTTGCTCTGTGGTATGAAACCAAGCAAACAGACAAGCAGCTTCTCAGCAAGGTTGGTGGAGGAAAACAACAGAGGGTGGGACTTTATTGGAAATTAATTCTGGACATTTAAAGCAGATCAGGGGCTCAGAATGTTGAATAAAATAAAGAAGATATCCCTGTGGCACTGCCACATCAACAAAGGGGCCTGCCAGAGTGACTCCCCCCTAGCAAAAATAGTGGATGGATAAGGAACCCACATTTTTAGGAGGCCTGAGGTGTGTCTGGGTATGGAGAGATCAGAGATCAAAGACACTGAAAGGTGGGCTGCACAATATTATGGTGTAGGAAAGATACTGTATCTTCTATATCTTTCCCAGCTGCCCACAGAGGACAAAGGAAGGAACCATTGTGCAGGTGGGGCACAAGGGCCAGTAGCTAGGGAAACCAATTCCTGGCAAACTGAGCTTGGCCCAAAATACAGGCCTGGCAAACCCAAACCTCAGGACATAGAGTGTGCTTAAGTGCCCATGAGAAAATCAAGACTGGAGAGGGGTTTACATGGGGGAATATGATTTGGGGGAAATGCACCTGGCTCACTACCTCCCCCTCCAGACTGGCCGCTTGAAGGAACAGATGGGAGAGATGCACCTGGCTAGAAATTTGAAAGGGCAGGGGCAGGATTAAGTTTGGAGACTGAATCTGAGAAAATAGAAAACACAGGGTCCACAGGTGATTAAGGGGGCTTAAGACTGTCTCCTCTGCTATACAAGTGGATCCCAGGAGAGCTTCCTGAGGTCAGTCTCTCAGTGAGGATCAGCAACTGCTGGGTCCTGGAGGTGCACTGATCTAAAATCTTCAGACCAACTATCATTCAACAGAGAATCTGGACCTACTTAAGTCTAAACTCCACCTCCAGGAGTTCTACCTATGGGATTTCCTTTCACACTCCAGCTACCCAACCTCATAGGTGAGAAGGTGAATTCCAATTGAAATAATTCTTCAACTTTTCATTAAGATCATTTTTTTTAAATTTTATATTTTTCCTTTTGTCTATTCTCTGTTCAATTGTGACCTGACTGGTTCATGGACAATTTTACATATTAATATGTGTTTCTTTTTTTCTCATTTCTAGCATTTTTGAAGGTAGTTATTTTTCATGGATCTGTATTTTGAGGACTAGGATGTTTGACTAGAATGATTTTGCTTTGTTCTTTTATTCTTTTAAATTTTTTTTTAAATTTTTATTTTTTGAAGTTATTTTTAACTTATGTTTCCCTTGATTCTCCTTCTCTTTTCTTCTGCTAACAAATAATCTCTGTTATTCTCTCTTTTACTCTTCCTTTAATTTTTTACTTCTAGTTGTTCTCCTCCTCCCTCCTAATCATCACATCCTACATCATTTCTGTTCTATTCCTGTTCAGCATTTGAAATTGTAAAGCCTTTTGTAAACTTATTGTTTTTACCATGGATAATCATATCCTTTTTGTTTATTATGTCAATTAACATTGTAGATGCCATAGAATAAACTATTTGGTTTAATGTCATAAGTTGTTTGCACTGTCTCCCCCTAAACTATGAGGTACTGGAAAACTTCAACAAGACTATAAGTCCACAGGGGAGAAACTACTGCCTCAGATCCATACTGTTAGATCAGTAGACACAAAAACAACATGAAAAAATCAAGGGAACAAATTGCCCCAAACAAACCAAAATACTTTAATAACAGAATCTATCAACACTACAGTGGAAGAAATGTCAGAGAAGGAGTTTAGAATATTCATAGTAACACTGATTGGCAAGGTAAAAGACTATGTAAGGAGAGACCTCAGAGAAAAAAATACAGGAAGTGAAAGATCACTTCAAGAGAGAGAGAGAGAGAGAGAGAGAGAGAGAGAGATTCTTAAAAAAAATCAAGCAGAAATTCTCAGAATGAAGACATCAATAAACCAAATTAAAAATTCATTAGAAAGCATCACCAGCAGATTAGAACAATTGGAAGACAGAGTTTTAGGCAATGAAGACAAAATATATAATCTGGAAAATAGAATTGACCATTAAGAAAAGATGTGAAGATACTATGAACAGAACTTCCAAGAAATATGGGATAAGATAAAAAGACCAACTTAAGATTTATCAGGATAGATGAAGCCTTGAAGATATAATCCAAAGGAATATACAATCTTTTCAATTAAATAATGTCAGAAAAATTTCCAAAGCTTAAGAATAAAATGAAAAATCAAATACAAGAGGCATACAGGACCCAATATACAAAATTACAACAGACCCATACCAAGGCACATTATTATGAAAATGCCTAACATACAGAATAAGGATAGAATTTTAAAAGCTGACAGAGAAAAACAACAGATCACATTTAGAGGGAAATGAATCCAGATTTCAGGTGATATATCAACCCAGACACTCAAACCCAGAAATTCTTGGATTCATATATACCAAGCTCTGAAAGAAAATGGCTGCCATGTAAGAATATTATACCCAACAAAATTAACTTTCAGAATTGATGATGAACTAAAAACCTTCCATGATAAATAAACAAAGCTAAGAGAATTCATAAGTAGAGTGCCTGGCCTATGAAAATGCTCAATAAAATATTTCATGAAGAAGAAATGAAAAATAAATTTAAAACCAGAAAAGGGAGAAACAATACTAAAAAAGAGTCAATCAAAGGAGAAACTATTTCAAAATAAAAAGCAGAAATAAATAAAAATGATAGGGAATGAAAACACTTCTCAATAATAACATTGAATGTAAATGGCCTAAATTTATCAATCAAAAGACAGACAAAAACAAAAACAAAAAATGTCAGACTGGAAAATTGAATTAAAAAACAAGACCCAACAATAGCCTATCCCCAAGAGACTCACCTCATAGGCAAAGTCATCCCCAGACTGAGTGTGAAAAGATGGGAAAAATCTTAACACTCACATGGAGCTCATACACAAGCAGAGGTTTCTAGTCTCATATCAGATAAAGTGGATTTCAAGCCAAAGTTAATCAAAAGGGATAAAGAAGGCCATTTCATACTGCTTGAGGGAATTATACATCAACAAGACACACTAGCTGTAAATATCTATGCCCCCCAAATGTAGCATCTACTTACATCAAACAAATCCTTCTCAATTTCAAGAATCTAGATATATATGACCTACGAAATTGAACCAAGATGACAGAAGTTTAAACAGATCAGTTTCAAGCAATGAAATTGAAGATGCCATCAAAAACCTACCAACAGAGATGTATCATCAAAAGCCTCAGACAAGACAGATTCCAAGATGGAGGGCCAGAGGGAGGCAGTATCCTGTGTTGCTCTGACCCAAATCTCACCTAGTTGGAATACTGCATCTCAGAGAGTGTAAAAGGACCCCTATACCATTGATTTTAGCAGAAATCACCAGTGCTGTGACCCCTGTGCAGGGCTCAGAGCCTCAGCATTCTAGCAGGCTCTGGACCCCCGGCACCTGAAACCCAAAGCCCGCAATTCTAGCCCACACATAGCTCTCAAGCGCCTTAGCAGAATCACCTATCAGCACCTCTGCAGAACTCCAGACTGTGCTCCTCTCCCATGTAGGTCACTTGGCTTACTACCAACCCACAGCACAATGCCATTTCCTGGCTCCCCCAACCTCACCAGACACCCCGGTTCTGGAAGCAGTCTGCCTCCATCTTGGAGAAACTTTCTTGCCATATTTGGTGGGGGCAGCTCTCAGATGGGATCACCATCTGGCCAGGTGCCAGGTATCCAACTCCCCCCACCCCCCAGTGGTGATAACTCAGCACAGTGACTACTCAACACAAAAACAGCTCCCAGTTGGGCAGGTGTGCAGTGCGACCAGGGTACCGCCCACTTGGTGTGAGCCTGGCTGTGAGAGGTCCCACACGTGGGAACTGTTAAGTGGGAGGGGATAAGACTAAAGTTTGGAGCATAACAGAGAGACCAGAAGCTGGGAAATCTTTAGGTAAGCGAGGAGGACAACTCAAATTTCCAGCATATGTGATGAAAAAGGTAATATTATAACAGATACTACAGAAATACAGAGGATAATTAGAAATTATTTTGAAAACTTATACTCCAATAAAACAGAAGATATTGAAGACATCGACAAATTTCTTAAGTCATACAATTTGCCCAGATTGAATCAGGAAGATATACGCAATTTAAACAGACCAATATCAAGTGATGAAGTAGAAGACGCCATCAGAAGCTTACCAACCAAGAAAATTCCAGGATTGGATGGGTTTACAGCTGAGTTCTACAAGACCTTTAAAGAAGAACTAAAACCAATATGCTACAATTTATTTCAGGAAATAGAAAAAGAGGCAGCACTTCCAAACTCATTCTATGAGGCCAATAACATCCTGATCCCCAAATCAGGCAAAGACACATCAAAGAAATAAAATTTCAGATCAATATCTCTAATGAACACAGATGCAAAAATTCTCAATTAAATTCTGGCAAATCAAATACAAAAACATATCAAAAAGATTGTGCACCATGATCAAATGGGATTTGTCCCAGGGATGCAAGTTTAGTTCAACATACAGAAATCAATAAATGCAATTCATCACATCAATAGACTCAAAGATAAGAATCATATGATCATCTCAATAGATGCAGAAAAAACATTTGACAAAATATAGCACCCCTTAATGTTCAAAACATTAGAAAAACTTGGGATAACAGGAACATATCTCAACATCATAAAGGCTATCTAACACTAAGCCTCAGGACATCATTCTAAATGGAGAAAAACTGAAGGTATTCCCTCTAAAAACTAGACCAAGTTAGGGATGCCCTCTTTCAGCACTCTATTCGACATAATTCTTGAAACACTGGCTAGAGCAATTAGACAGATGAAAGAAATTAAAGGGATATGTATAGGAAAAGAAGAACTTAAATTAGCACTATTTGCTGATGATTATTCTATACTTAGAGACCCAAAAATCTCCACCAGAAAACTCTAGAACTAGTAAATGAATTCAGCAAAGTAGCAGGTTATAAAATCAACACACATAAATCAAAGGCATTTCTGTATATCAGTGACAAAACCTCTGAGAAGGAAAACCCTATTTATAATAACCTAAAAAAAAGATACGTGGGAATCAATGAAAGGGGTGAAAAATCTATACAATGAAAACTACAGAACCCTAAAGAAGAAAAAGCCAAAGAAGACCTTAGACGATGGAAAGATCTACCTTGCTCTTAGATAGGCAGAATTAATATTATCAATATGACCATACTACCAAAAGCACTATACAGATTTAATGCAATTACAATCAAAATCCCAATGACATTTCTCATAGAAATAAAAAAAGCAATCATGAAATTCATCTGGAAAAATAAGAATAGCTAAAGCAATCCTTAGCAGGAAGAGTGAAGCAGGTGGCATCACTATACTAGACCTTAAACTATACTACAGAGCAATAGTAACATAAACAGCATGGTATTGGCACCAAAACAGACTGGAAGACGAATGGTACAGAATAGAGGACACAGAGACTAACCCACAAAATTACAATTATCTTATATTAGACAAAGGTGCCAAAAACATGCATTGAAGAAAAGATAGGCTCTTTAACAAAAGGTGCTGGGAAAATTGGAAATCCATATGCAATAAAATAAAATTAAACCCCTATCTCTCACCATGCACAAAACTCAGCTCAATATAGATCAAGGACATAGGAATTAAACCAGAGACTCTGCATCTAATAAAAGAAAAAGTAGGTCCTAATCTTCATCATGTGGGATTAGGCCCAACTTCCTTAATAAGACTCCTATAGCACAAGAATTAAAACCAAGAATCAATAAATGAGATGGACTCAAACTAAAAAGTTTCTTCTCAGCAAAAGAAACAATCTGTGAAGTGAACAGAGAGCCTACATCCTGGGAGCAAATTTTTACCCCTTACACATCAGATAGAGCACTAATCTCTAGTGTATATAAAAAACTCAAAAAGCCAAGCACCCAAAAAACAAATATCCCAGTCAAGAAATGGGCCAAGGACATGGACAGACACTTCTCAGAAGAGGAAATACAATACATATATGAAAAACTGTTCATATCTCTAGCAATTAGAGAAATGCAAATAAAAACTACTCTAAGAAACCAACTCACTCCAGTCAGAATGGCAGCTATTACGAAGACAAACAACAATAAGTGTTGGTGAGGATGTGGGGAAAAAGGTACACTCAAACATTGCTGGTGGGACTGCAAATTGGTGCAGCCAATATGCAAAGCAGTATGGAGATTCCTTGGAAATCTGGGAATGGAACCACCCTTTGACCCAGCTAGCCCTCTCCTTGGTCTATACCTAAAGGACTTAAAAACAGCATACTACAGGGTCACAGCCACATCAATGTTTATAGCAGCACAATTCATAATACCTAAACTGTGGAGCCAACCTAGATGCCCCTCAGTGGATAAATGGATAAAAAAGTGGCATATTTATACAATGGAATTTTACTCAGCAATAAAAGAGAATAAAATCATGGCATTTGCAGGTAAATGAATTGAAGAAGATAATGCTAAGTGAAGTTAGCCAATCCCCAAAAAACAAATGCCAAATGTTTTCTCTGATATTAGGTGACTGACTCATAGTGGAGTAGGGAGGGGGAGCATGGAAGAAATAGATGAATTCTAGATAGGGAAGGGGGTGGAAAGGGAGGAGACAGAGGATAAGCAAGGATGGTGGAATGTGATAGACATCATCATCCATAGTACATGTATGAAGACATTGGTGTCAATATACTTTATATACAACCAGAGATATGAAAAATTGTGGTATATGTGTATAATAAGAATTGTAATGCATTCTGCTGTCATTTATTTTTTTTAAAAATCAATTAAAAATAGCCTCAGATGAGATGTATTCTCAGCCAAGTTCTACCAAACCTTCAAAGAATAACTAACACCAATACTCCTCAAATTATTCCATGAAATATAAAAGGAAGAAATCCTTCAAAAGTCATTCTATGAAGCTAGTATCACCCTGATACCAAAATCAGACAAAGACACATCAAGGAAAGAAAATTTCAGGCCAAGATCCCCAGTGAAAAATTCTTAATTAAATATTGGCAAACCTCATACAAAAACATATTAAAAAGATAGTGCACCATGATCAAGTGGGGTTCATTACAGGGATGCAATTTTGTTCAACATAAGGAAATCAATAAGCCAGCACATCAATACACTTAAGTACAAGAATCACATAATTATCTCAATAGATGCAGAAAAAGCACTTGACAAAATAGAGTATCCATTTATGCTCAAGACACTAGAGAAACTAGGGAGAATAGCAACATACCCCAACATTGTAAAAGCTATATATGTTAGAGCCAAAGTCAACATCATTATAGATGGAGAAAAATTAAAAGCATTCCCTCTAAAAACTGTGACAATACAGGTGACCACTTTCACTACTTCTATTCAACGTAGTCCTCAAAACTCTAGCCAGAGCAATTAGGCAAAACAAAGAAATTAAAGTATATGAACAGGAAAAAGGACTCAAACTATCACTATTTGCTGATGACATGATTCTATATTTAGAAGTGCCCCAAAACTCCACCAGAAAACTTCTAGATCTCATACACAAAATCAGTAAAGTAACAGGATATAAAATTAACATCCATAAATCAATTGTGATCCTATATATCAAGGATGAATCAGTTGGAAGAGAAGTTAGGAAAACTATCCCATTCACAATAGCCTCAATAAAAAATAAGAAAGAAAATACCTGGGAATCACACACACACAAAAAGAGGTGAAAGAACTCTACAATGAAAACTAAAGAACACTAAAGAAAGAAATTGAAGAAGACCTTAGAAAATGGAAAGATCTCCTATGTTCATGGATAGACAGAATTAATATTGTCAAAATGGCCATACTACCAAAAGCACTATACAGATTTAATGCAATCCCTATTAAAATTTCAATGATGTCCTTTGAAGAAATATAAAAAGCAATCATGAAATTCATTTGGAAAAATAAGAGGCCCAGAATAGCCAATCCAATGCTGAGTGAGGAAAGTGAAGCATGAGGCATCACAATACCATACCTTAAATTATTCTACAGAGCCACAGTAACAAAAACAGCATGGTATTGACAACAAAACAGACATGAAGACCAATGGAACAGATAGAAGACACAGAGACAAACCCACAAAAATACAATCTTCTCACACTAGACAAAGGTTCCAAAAACCTACATTTGAGAAAAGATAGCATCTTCAACAAATGGTGCCAGAAAAACTAGAAAGTAAACCCCTATCTCTCAACCTGCACAAAAATCAACCCAAAGTGGATCAAGGACCTAGGCATTAGACCAGAGACCCTTCACCTACTAGAAGAAGAAGTAGTTTCAACTCTCCTTTATGTCAGCTTAGGAACTGACTTCCTCAACAAGATTCCTAAACTGCAAGAAGTAAAATCAAGAATCCATTAATGACATGGTATCACACTAAAAATCTTCTTTACAGCAAAGATATCAATTAAGAACATTAATAAAGAGACTACATAATGGGAGAAAATCTTTGCCACCTTTACCTTAGATAGAGCATTAATCTCTAGGATATATAAAGAACTCAAACAACAACAACAACACACACACAAAAAAAAAACAAAACCACAAATAATCAATAAACATACAAAGGAACTGAACAGGCACTTCACAGAAGAAATACAATTGGTCAATAAATATATAAAAAACATCTCCAGCAATTGGAGACATGCAAATCAAAATACAATGAGATCCCATCTCACTCCAGTCAGAATGGAATACAAATAAGAATAATTTTGGTGAGGATGTGGGAAAAAAGGTACACTCATACAATGCTGGTGGGACTGCAAATTGGTGCAACCTCTGTTAAGCAGTATGGAGATTCCTCAGAAAACTTGAAGTGATACCATCATTTGTCCCTGTTATCCTCCTTCTTAGTACATACCCAAAAGACTTAAAATCAGCACACTACAGTGACAAAGCCACATCAATGTTTAGAGCATCTCATTGCACAATATCTTAGTTATGAAACCATCCTAGGTGCCCTACAACAGATGAATGGATAAAGAAAATGTGGTGTATATATACACAATGGAATATTATTCAGCTTTGAAGAAGAATAAAATTATGGCCTTTGTCAGTAAGTGGCTGTAACTGGAAACTATCATGCTATGTGAAATTAAGCCA
This sequence comes from Marmota marmota marmota, assembly GCF_001458135.2. Lineage (NCBI taxonomy): Eukaryota > Metazoa > Chordata > Mammalia > Rodentia > Sciuridae > Marmota > Marmota marmota. Next base: position 24,049,710 of record NW_026000142.1, on the reverse strand, counting down.
ATCCCCCCAAATACAAAGGCTGAAAGTGCTCTGTGATATGTGGATACTAACACACAAAAAGGGGGCAGGGGTGGGAAGAACAGAAGTATATTGGATTAGACAAAGGGGAATGAAGGGAAGGGATGGGGCGTATGAATAGAAAAGACAGTAGAATGAATCAGACATGATTTCCTATGCTCATATATAAATATAAAACCAGTGAACTCCACATCGCATACAACTACAGTAATAGGTGTCTAAATAGAATAAGTTATATGTATGTACATTATGTCAAAGTACACTCTACTGCCATGTATATCTAAACAGAACAAAAATAATCCTTCACATTTTCATTTGTTTAGATTAGATTTTTCCCAGGCTATTATCTCAAAATTATTTTGGTTTGTTCATACCTATCAGATAAACTATCACTCCTTTTTTTTGTTGTTGTTGTTGTTGTTCGTCTTTTCCTTGAGATATTTCTCCTGGAGACCTTCCTTCCTCTATTATAATTTGGCTGGTTCTTCTCTGGACAGCTTTTATTCTGAGAATTTCCTCTCTCTACAGTGTTGGGTGCAATGTTTCTTGGATTCACTGTCATTGTCCTGGAGGTCATGTCACATACTGCCTCAGAACATGGGATCTGGAGTTAGCCCCCCTGAGCCAGAGTCCAGCTCCTATTGTCACCTTGGAGACACTGCCCAGGTATGACTCGATTTTCCCATCAGTAAGAACTGGTGAAAAGAAGCATATTTGTCTCATTCAGTTGTCCTGAGGATGAAATGAGTTAATATATAAATTCTAATATCATCATTTTGGAATGTTTTGTGGGAACATTTGGAGTTTTTTGGGAAATATGTACGAGTATAATTTTTGAGGCTTCACATAGCTAATAATTCTACTAACACTTGATTATCTAAGTATAGAATTCTTGGATGACAGTTATTTGTCCTCAGAATTTTAAAGGCATTGTGCTATCCCTCTTATAACTTCCAGGGCTGCCCTTGTAAAATTGATTGTCATCCTTTTGTGTCTTTTTATTTATTTTTTTTTAATCTTGGAAACTTTTAGAATCTCTTATCCTTGGTGTTTTGAAGTTTCATTCTGATGTGTCTTCCAGTGTGTATTCTTTTTTAATCTATTGTGCTGGCTACTCTGTTGATTCATTACTCTAAGAATTTTTATTGTGCAATTTCTTTGATAATGTCCTCCCCTGTTCTCTCATTCTGTTCAGACTTCCTGGAACTCATATTAATGAAAGGGTGAATCCCTGGGATTAATCCTGTCTTATTCTGTTGGAGCTGTCATAACAGCATACCATAAACTGAGCTGCCTAAACAACAGAAATTCATTTCCCATAGTCTGGAGGCTGGGAAGTTCAAGGTCAGGGTGCTGGTCAGTTAAGTTTCATCCTAAAATCTCTTCTCTTAGCTTATAGGTGGCCGGCTTCTCACTGTGACCTCAAGTGACCTCTTCTTTGTGTGCGCTCACCCAGAGCTCCAGTGTTGGGTGCTCTTCTTATAAGAACACAGAATCTGTCAAATTCCACCTGCACCCTTATGATCTCATTTAACCTTTATTTATTCTTACAGGCCCTGTCTCCACAGTGTCACATTGAAGATTAGGACTTCAACATTTGAATTTTGGTGGGACGTGATTTGGCTCATAGCACTACTTTAATCAGATTGTAGTTCCACTTGTATTGTCCCTCTTTTTAATCTTTTCATCATTCTGGTGAGTTACTTTCCAAAACTTCTATTGAATTATTTTGAAATATCTACCTTCATGTCTTTCATTTCTAAGAGCTCTTATTCTGATTCTTTTCCCCCTGCACATACTTTTGTTTCATGAGTGCAATCTCTCATCTTTCTGAAGGTAAAAATGATAGACAATTCATGGAGCAGGAAGAAAAAAATTCTGTCTTCTTTTTTCCCCCTGAATTACTCCACACCTTGTTTTGTACTTGGCCTCTCAAATTAGAGACTCTTCTAAATATTTGGTGATCTCAGGCTCTCTCTTGTCATATTAGAGTGAGACATATAAGAGTGAGGGTAGGGATTGTTTACTGAACAGCAAGACTATTTCATTACATGGTTCCAAAATATCAATATAATGCTTTTCTTTGGAACCAATAAGTATTATAATAGCGAGGATAAGCTAAGTTAGCTCCAGGGTCAGGAGAGGACACTCAGCAGCATAACAAAATAAAGGTTTTTCTTGGTGTTGTTATTTTTTTGTTTGCTTTTTTAGTAACAGGAATTGAATCCAGGGGCCCTCAACCACTGAGCCACGTCCCTAGCCCTTTTATTTTTTTATTTTAAGACAGGGTTTCACTAAGTTGGCTGAGACTCCCTTTGAACTTGCAATTCTCCTGCCTCTGCCTCCCAAGCCACTGTGATTACAGGCATCCACAACCATGCTTGGCTACAAAATAAATGTTTATATGTCCTGCTCCATGTCCAAAGATGATTAATGGTGGGCTCTGCTCCAGGGACAGAATTACTCTAAATAATGAGGTTATCGTTTCATTCATATTCCTTGTTTGTCATGTCAAAAGAGAAAGCACGGAAAAATTGCACATTGATTCTTGAATGCTACTACCCAGAAGGAAAACACAGGAATTCTGTTTATATTTTATTGCCTAAAGCAAATTCCATCAAGACATCAAACTTCAGAGTGGGAAATGACTCCTCCCAAATGTCCAGAAGGACAGCAGAACAAGAAACACTGAGAGTAGCACTGATGTTTACCATGCTGACTGATCCAACCCTGAAAACCTTCTTGGTTCCTCATCCCTCCTTAGCAGATTATTCAGACACTCCACCTCTAGGTGGGGAAATATGGGGAACCTCCCTTTCTCTGATTAATAAACACATTGACAAAATAAGATAAACTCAAGAAAAGCTAAATGACAATAAAAGGATTCTTCTGCTTACTAAATTTCCAAAACAGTTAGAAGGCAACCAAAAGCCCTGAGTTTTAATTTTCCCCAAATCTTGAATCTTTCTCTTTTGATCTTGTCATAGTATCAACAAAGAAAAGAAGACAGGTGGAAATGAAAGTGACAGAATAGAGACTTGTCATTTGGAGGTGGTTGTAGCCGGTCTCCAAGTCACCAATTTTGTGATTTATCATGAATTTAATGCAGCTACACATTAGAGGGAATGAAGCTGGAAAAAAGAGGCTCTGCTAATAGAAAAGTCTTTGAGGACCCAGAACCATGAGTGACAAGACAGTTTATCTGCAGGTGCCCAGGCAGCGATGGCAGAGTTCAGGCTGCCTGGGCAGAAGCAACTTAGGTTATTCAATAATATGGTATAAAAGAGTTGGAATATGAAGGGGTCCTCCTCTCAAAGCTTGCAACACCCCAGCTGCAGAAATTTACTGTTTAGGGATGCTAGGCACAAATGTGATTGCCAACCAGACAAAAGTGTCTCCCTAAGTCCATGAGCAAACTTTAAAACAACATTACTCTTCTGCCTCTGGTTTCAAAGACATTAATTGTTCAGGATGCACCCAGATGCCATATGACTCATTGTTTCTTTTCTTAATGCTATTGGATATTAAATTAATAATTGTACCAAATGACCATATTTATTCACTGAGCAAATATATAAAGCTAAAGTTAACATCTTGTCATAAAACATTGATTTGTTCCAAAATTTAAGGTTCTATTGGCCAGTAAAGGAATTGAACAGACAATTCTCAGAAGATGATATACAATCAATCAACAAATATAAAATGTTCAACATCTCTAGCAATTAGAGAAATGCAAATCAAAACTAAGATTTCATCCCACTTTAGTCAGAATGGCAGCTATTAAGAACACAAACAACAATAAGTGTTGGCGAGGATGTGGGGAAAAAGGTACACTCATACATTGCTGGTGGGACTGCAAATTGGTGCAGCCAATATGGAAAGCATTATGGAAATTCCTTGAAAACTGGGAATGGAACCACCATTAGACCCAGCTATCCCTCTCCTTGGTCTATACCCAAAGAACTTAAAAACACCATACTACAGGAATACATCAATGTTTATAGGAGCACAATTCACAATAGCTAAACTGTGGAACCAACCTAGATGCTGCTCAGTAGATGAATAGATAATGAAAATGTTGTATATATACACAGTGAAATATTATTCAGCATCAAAAGAGAATAAAATCATGGCATTTGCAGATAAATGGATGGAGTTGGAGAATATAACCCTAAGTGAAGTTAGCCAATCCCCAAAAAACAAATGCTGAATGTTTTCTCTGATATGAGGATGCTGATTCATAATGGGGTTGTGGGGTACGGGCATGGGAGGATGAGATGAACTCTAGATAGAGCAAAGGGGAGGGAGGGGAAAGGAGGGAGCATAGGGGTAGAAAAGACGGTGAAATGAGATGGAAATCATTACCCTAAGTACATCTATGAAGACACGAATGGTGTGATAATACTTTGTATACAACCAGATATATGAAAAAATGGGCTTTATATGTGTAATATGAATTGTAATGCATTTTGCTGTCATATATAACAAATTAGAATAAAATAAATTTAAAAAGAAAATTGTAAAAAATAAAGATCTCTTACTCATGTCCTGCCTATGCTTTCCCATATTTCACTTACTGGGGTTTTAAAAACCAAGTTATACATATAATTTTTAAAATAAAATGAGTGCACTGATTAAAAAAAAAAACAATATGTGCCCTAGCTTTTTCACTCTAAATCCCCCCTTGAGCCAGGCAATCCCAGACTCATTTCCCACTATAAATGGAAAGTCACTGAGAAAGCTCCTAACTCACTGCTAGGCCTGTGGATGTGGCTTCTGGCACATAGGCTCCTCCTGAGCTCCAAAAGAAATTCAGACCCCAAATTCTATGCCCTTGCCAGAGTAGAGGTCCTCAGCCAGCTCTGGAATGCAGTGTGGCAATTACCCTTTGCACCTGTAAGGCCCTATATCATGTGGTAGCTCATTTGCTAACTGAGGTCCCCATATCAGTCAGTCATTGGATATAGGCCTTGTGAAGGGTGTGGCCTTGGAGGAGGTGGCCTTCGGCACATGGGAGGGGGACCTGGCCAGCACATCCCTGAGTCCAACACACTGTCATTTAGTCATTCCCCCTGCAGATTCTCCAGCCATACCTCAAACTTGTACCAATTTCTGCCCAAGATAAACTTTTGCCAGTTTGCATGCCAATGTCACTAGCCCCCCAACACTCCCCCACTCTCAGTGGTCTATGGCATTATCTCCCATACTTCATCAGTGATTGAACTGTCTTATATCAATCTGTCCCTAGCTGGGTAAGCTTAGTTCTGTATTTATGGATGATTGCTCAGTAACTTTCCTCCATTGTCTACAAAAGTCTCTTCTTCGTCTATACAAAGACTTGGGCTCCAAATCATGATATATTTGTTGAATATATCCAGCTTTTTTTGGAACTAACTTTCATTATGAAATGAGGGAAAATAGCAAAAATGTATTGACTTTCCACTCTAGATTTCATACTATACGGCACTTTGCTCCCACAAAGTAACGGCTTTTGTGTTTCTCTTGAGCCTAACTTAGTCTCACTGCACAGAGTGTGCTCCTGTCAGTTCACTCCAGTCACATGAGAAATCTACTGCCTATTTAAGGAAATGGAGAATCATTTCCTAAAACAAGAGAAAGCAAGGCCAGCCAGGACCAGCAAACCCCCTCTCAATCGCCTCCTCCTGACCATACACTGAGAAGAGTTGATTAACCTAGTCTCCACCATCTATATTGCAGTCTTAGCCATACTATGCTTCATGGGGCAAAACAGCTCCTATTTTTATCTAAAGGCAACTTAAGTGCATTCTTACAGTTCAATAATTAATCATTTCAATAATTAACCATTTCATTTTGTAGCTACATCCTTTGATGCTCTATGTACCATGAGAAAATTAGGCAATAATTTTTTTTTTGGCATTTCTATCCATTCTATTGGATAACTTCCCACAGCTAAAATACAGTTTTTAGCTCTGATCTCTAAGTATTGTCTAGCATGAGTGGCCTGTAAAACATGGTTTCTTTTCCAAGCATAATTACTTCCTATGCTTGAAGGCTCCTCTGCTTCTTACCAGGGCAAGAGACAAGAACTCAACTATGATATTTCTCATCATTGGACAAGCTGTTATATCACTTGCAGATCCTGATGAATTCTCCCTGCTATTTTTAATAAGGCTTTCAAAGTGCAAATGAACAGAAAATGCTTGGAGAGAGTCTAGAACAAAGAGTTACCCAAAGGGATTCTCAAGAAATGCTTAGGGAAGAGCAAGGCTGCAAGACAGATGAAAAGTTAAACGAGATAGAAGATGTGTATCTGCTTCCATGTGCTCTACGAGAAAGGGACATATTTTTTTTTTTTTTTAAGAGAGAGAAAGAGAGAGAGAGAGAATTTTTTATATTTATTTTTTAGTTTTCGGTGGACACAACATCTTTGTTTGTATGTGGTGCTGAGGATCGAACCCGGGCCGCACACATGCTAGGTGAGCGCGCTACCACTTGAGCCACATCCCCAGCCCGGGACATATTATTGACACGTTGAACTTCCCATCCTTAAGAAGATATTACCACAAACTCACCAGAGAGGCATCCTTTTGCAATTCTTTTCTGATTACAGGAATTAAACATGCTAACACATGCACATTCTCTCCCTTTCTCTCTCTCTTCCCCCTAACCCCCCACCCCCACCTCACACACACACACACACTAAAAAGTCCACAGCATGGCCATTAGTTGCAGGTGTGGTGTGGGACAAAAGAACAGCTTCTCTCCAGGATGCTATTCCATGCCCAGAACCTCAAACTTGGTCACTCCTAATCAGCAATTTGGCTTAGGAGGAGCTAATGATGAAAGAGTTTTGCCATTTTTTGTTGTGGCTGTTTGTTTATTCAGTCATTATAACTTTGCTTATTTATTTTTATGGGGTGCTGAGGATCAAATCCAGTGTCTCACACTGGGTGAGGCAAACACTCTACTGCTGAGCCCCAGCCCCCGCCCTAGTCAGTCATTATAACTTACTGTATACAATAATATTGTATAGGGCCTTGAAATTTATTGAGAGTTTATTGAAAAAGACACTGAAAATGTACAACAGTTAAGACATGGTCTTGCCCTTAAGAAATTGGTTGTGTATTTGGACAAATTTGAAGTTAAAAGAAAATGTAATTGCTTTTGGAAATGGGAGGGATCTTTAAAGAGATCTCCTAATTCAAATTCCTCCATTCAAAGGAGGAGAACAACACTGAGAAATATTGTGAATTATGATTTATTCAGAATAATTGAGTTAATTAATGGACAGAGCTGGGACCAGAACTTGCATCTTCATATTCCTAGTACAATGCACTTTTTATTACCTAAATTGCCTCCATGGTCTGTAATACTTCAAGATCAATGAGTTAATTCAGTCTAAGACAAATTTTTCATCTACTTTGTTTTGTTAAGAAAAATACTTCAGGCATACAAAAAGTACCAAGAATAATATATTGACACTCAGGTACCCATTACCTAGCTTAAGAAATAAAATATTATAGGTGAAATTAAAGCTCTTTATATATCCCCTTTAAATCTTTTTCCTTTATATCCCTTCTAAGAAGTAACTAGTCTCCTTAGTTTGCTGTTTATAATTTCCATGAATATTTTAAACTTCACTACATATGTATATATCCATAAATAATATATAGTATTATTTTGCATGTTTTAAAGCATTATAAGTGATGTTATACTGTGTCAGTGTGCACCTAGCTTTTTTTCACTTAACCTATTTTTGAGATTTATAGATATTAATATATATATTCTGGTTAATTTTTGTGGCTATATATTGTATGAATATAGTACCACATGCTGATCTATTCTTATACTTTTTTGTCTGCAGACATGCAGAATGGTTCTAAGGTTTTATTTCATGAATATTTGCATACTGTCACCTTAGACTCATTGAGAATATATACGAGTTCTATTTCTCTGTCACAGAGAACATACCTCTTTGAATTTTCTTAGTTCCAATGTCAGTTCTAGCCCTCTAACTTTAGTAGGTTTGGTCCTGAAAATCTATCTGCTTTTAGGATTTGTTTGCTTATGGGTAGCACTATTTGGAACAGCAAAGAGATGGAAGTTTTTGTATTGAGCTGGTTCATTTATTGAGGCTTATGCAAACTCCAAAGGGGAATCAACACATATAGTTTTCAATGGGGACATGGCCCCCCTCATGTCATCCTGAGTCCTAGCAGAGGAGAGAAGTACATTCTTATGAATCCAAGTAGAGCCAGCCCTCCTGGAAGTGTAGTAAGTGGGTTAGTGCTACACAGGTCTCTCAAAGCACTGTCCTGTTCCTGAACTCCCATCTCTTTTACAACATAGTCCTCCCTTAAAATGCAAACAATGGTGGGTAATATTCCATTGTGTATATATACCACAGTTTCTTTTAAAATTATTTATTCTAATTTGTTACATATGACAGCAGAATGCATTACAATTCATATTACACATATAGAGCACAAATTTTCATATCTCTGATTGTACACAAAGTAGAGTCACACCATTTGTGTCTTCATACATGTACTTAGGGTAATAATGTCCATCTCATTCCACCATCTTTCCTACCCCTATGCCCTTCCCTTTCCTTTGCTCTACCTAGAGTTCATCTAATCCTCCCATGCTCCCTCCTCAACCCCACTATGAATCAGCATCCTCATATCAGAGAAAACATTCGACAGTTTTTTGGGATTGGCTAACTTTAACTCTTCTCCAACTCCATCCACTTATCTGCAAATGCCATGATTTCATTCTTTTTTTAATACTGAATAGTATTCCATTGTGTGTATATATATACCACATTTTCATTATCCATTCATCTACTGAAGGGCAACTAGGTTGGTTCCACAGTTTAGAGCCTACATTTTGGGAACAAATTGTAGGCAAATGCATATCAGATAGAGCACTAATAATGTCTAGGATAAAGAACTCAAAAATCTTAACAGAAAAAAAAATAACCCAATCAATAAATGGGCCATGGAATTGAATAGACACTTCTCAGAAGATGATATACAATTAATCAACAAATATATGAAAAAATGTTCAACATCTCTAGCAATTAGAGAAATGCAAATCAAAACTACTCTAAGATTTCATCTCACTCCAGTCAGAATGGCAGCTATTATGAAGACAAACAACAATAAGTGTTAGTGAGGATGTGGAGAAAAAGGCACACTTATACATTGCTGGTGGGAGTGAAAATTGTTGCAGCCAATATAGAAAGGAGTATGGAGATTCCTTGGAAAACTGGGAATGGAACCACCATTTGACACAGCTATCCCACTCTTCTGTCTATAACCAAAGGACTCAAAAACAGCATACTACAGGGATGCAGCTACATCAATGTTTATACCACAGTTTCTTTATCCATTCATCTATTGAAGGACATCTAGGTTGCTTCCAATTTATCTATTATGGATTGAGCTGCTATAAACCTTGATATGGCTGCATCATGATAGTATGCTGATTTTGGGGAGGGGAAGGAAAGATGATGGAATGAGATGGACATCATTACCATTACATGTATGCCTTCACATATGGTGCAATGCTACATTATGTACAACCCCAAATGAAAAGCTGTGCTCCATTCTTGTACAATGAATTGAAATGCATTCTGCTGTCATATATACCCAATTAAAACAAACAAACAAACAAACAAATAAATAAAATGCAAACAATGGAACAGGAAAGTTCAAGTAAACTACAAAGATGTATTATTTATTTAAATCTTAATATGAAGGAAGATTTTTTTGGCTGGCTGTGTGTGTATGTGTGTGTGTGTGTGTGTGTGTGTAAAATCTTCTGAAGAAAATTGATGCGTAGAGGTTGTTAATAGTGATGTTCGTACAGTGGGCCAAGAGTCTCTGAAGCCTATTTTAGTCATCAACTTCTCTATGATGCATTCCCAATGCCTCTGGCTGTAAGTAATCTCTCTGCACTGATCTACTATAGTATGTGGTATGTTTTTTTAATAATAGTTATCACTCAATGGATTTTATTATAAATGTGCAAGATCAGAGGTTCATGTGTAATGGATCAAATATATATTGTTGTATAAGAAAACTCCGCCAAACTTCATGATTTAAAGAGATAATTTATTTACTTACAAGTTGATAATTTGGTCAGGGTTCATCAGGGCCAGTCCATCTCAGTTCTCAGCCCTATAGTCTAGGGTCACTTGTGTGGTTGCATTCAGGTGACCACTCAGCTAGGGCTTGAATGTGCAAAGTCCCTGAGATTTTTCAGGATCCCTATCCATGTGGCTTTTCCATTAGGATGGCTGAGACCTCTTTATGGAAGCTGACTTTCCAAGAAAGCTATTAAGGAATAGATCCAAACTGGTCACAGTGTCACTTCTACCTCATTCTCTTGGTCAAAGCAAGCCATAAAAACAGGTCAGTTTTAAGGAGAGGAGGGAGATTCCATGTCTTGATGGAAAGAGCAACAAAATGCACAGAGATGGGAGAGCTTGCTGAGAGATAACATACCATCCATAATATCTTATGTATAATATTTTATGAATAAGTGAAAAAAAGTGCTGCTTTTGGAGGATGGTCAAAGTTGTAAGGAAAAAAGAATCTAGCCAGGCATGATGGCACAAACCTGTAATCACAGTGGCTTGGGAGGCTAAGGCAGAAGATCACAAGTACAAAGCCAGTCTCAGCAACTTAGAGAGGCCCTAAGCAACTTAGCAAGACCCTGTCTCAAAATCAAACATAAAAAAGGCTGGGGATGTGGCTCAGTGGTAAAGCACCAGAGTTCAATCCCTGGAAAGAAAGGAAGAAAGGAAGGAAGGAAGGAAGGAAGGAAGGAAAGAATCCTTTTGGGGTGACCAGTGGATGGGAAAATCAGTCTATACCACGTTGGGCAGCATAGAACCTAGATACAGAACCCTGGGACACTGCTCACCCAGCAGTCTTGACTGGGGCCTAGAGGCCACTCCAGTATAGATTAGCTCTCATTCACTGTTAACAAAAATGTTCATTATCTTCTTTGCATAATTGCATTTCCATACTTACTCTGAAATACATGTGACCAGCAAAATGTGAACATGACATTTGTCACATCTAGACAAAAACTTTAGGAACCAAGTATAAAATTTGTCACTCTCCCCCCAACAGCTGCCTCTTTCTTTCCTGCCCTGATGATGTTAGAAGTCCCCACTGAGATGGAACATCTGTCAATCTGGGTCCCTATAATATGACTATAATGAGAAGAGCCTCTGTGTATGTGGTCCACAGAGATGACCCTCGAGATTAAAGAACCACGCTTGGGGCCAGGCAGCCAGGACCAAAGTTGATACTCCATGACAGAGAAATAGGCTTTTGTTAAAAAGCCATTACAATTTTGAGACAGTTACTGTAGCATGTCTCCATTACTTTTCTATTGTTGCACAACCTATTGCCACAAATTTAGCACTTAAAACAACATATATTTATTATCTACAATTTCCATGGGTTAGAATACCTGCACAATTGAACTAGATTTTCTACTCAGAATCTCATGAGGTAGGAATCAAGAGGTTAATTATCTTCATTCTCTTTTGGAGACTTAACTGGGGTGGATCTGCTAAACTCCCTAAGGTCGTTGATAGAATTTACTTCCTTGCTGTTGTAGGACTGGAGTTCCTGTATCCTTGCTTGCTATCCAAGGGTTGTTCTAGACTCTGTGAGGCTTCCCATGTCTGTTCATGTGGCTTCCTCTATCCCCATAGACAGCTATGAAGAAACTTCATGTCAAATCCACTTCACACTTCACATGACTCTAACTTCCCCATTCTATGACCTCTTAGACTGTTGTTGGGACAACAACAAGGCAAGGCACCAAAGATAGCAGGAAACAGTTTTATTTGGCTTCAGCCAGGCTCAGAGGGCACACTTTTGCTGTAAACAATCAATTCCCTAAACCCGATTTCAGGCAGTTTCAGAGTTTTATACCCAGCATATAAGGGGAGGGGCTCAGAAGTTCCCAGTCTGCAGAAGTTCACATACAAGCAGCTTTTTCTTTCACTGTTCTGGGCAAGTTAACACTTCAAGGACAACACCTGAGAAGGGGAGAGCTTCTTTTCCCCTTTCTTCCCTCCTCCTGCCAGCTGTTACCATGGAGCCCAGTTGGTAACTTATCTTAAAAATGTAGACATCTCTGTGAAACCCCAGCTCAAGGCCAGAGGCCGTGTTTGCACATTTCTACAAATTACGATACTGGATATGTTTGTGAAAAACTAGTAAGAGGGTGTCCAGCACCTGGAGTGCTGATTTCTTCCTGGCCAGTGGCCAAGTAAAACAGGGCAACCAGAAAATAGGAAGTTTATCTACATTGAACTCTTTTGCAGAGACTCTTTTGCTGACAGTCCCAAAAATCAGCCATGGTGAAGAATTCTGGAGAAGCCCAGTTAAGACTTTTCTGTGAAGAAAGGGTGTGCCGCTTCAAGACCAGATGGAAAAGGTTTATGTGATCAGGTCAGCCCTGCTCTGGTAATTGTCCTTTTCTAAATCCAGTTGTGCCATAGGAATGCATCATATTCACAATCCTCATGATTATACAGAGAAAATGCATTGGCATGTATGGATCTTGAATAGTGTGATTGTTAATTTTGGTTGTCTGCTTGGCTGAGTGGAGGAATGCCTAGGAATTTGCTAGTGCATACTTCTGTGTGTATCTGTGAGGGTATTTCTAGAAAAGACTGGTGTGTGGTCAAACAAACTGGGAAAGACCTGCCTGGAACATGGGCAGCACCAACAAACAGGCTGCCCCAGTGGAATGAAAAGGTGGAAGAAGAGTATTATAGTTTAGATATGAGGTGTCTCCCAAAAGTTCATGTGAGACACAATGCAAGAAAATCAGGGGTAAAATGATTGGGTTATGAGAGTCTTAACTTAATCAGTGCATTAATGCACTTGAGTAGACTAATTGGGTGGTGACTATAGACAAGTAGGGTGTGGCTGGGGGCATGCCTTTGGGGTGTATATTTTGTCCCTGGTTATCCAAGCTTAGTCTCTCTCTGCTTCCTGGTGACCACGTCCTGCGCTGCTTTCCTCCACCACATTCTTCTGCCATGATATTTTCTATCACCTTAGGCCCAGACCAACAGAACTGGCTGTCTATGAGCTAAAGCCTCTGAAACCATCAGTAACAAATAAAATTTTTCTTCTCTAAAATTGTTCTTGCCAGCTTCTATCCATGGTTCAGATGCATTGAGAAGACCTAAAAGAGCATTGAGATAAATCCAATTCAACTGTTCAATCACAGCAATGAAAAAGTTGCTAAAACAGAGGGGAAGCTCACAGGCATGTGCACTCAATCCCTCTTGAACATGGTGCGGTATTTGCTACTGCTGTTGCCTGTTGACATCAGACTCCAGATTCTTTAGCCTTTGAACATGAACTTGCACCACTGGCTCTCTAGATAGCCTTTAAGCCTTGGACAGGGTCTGTTGCATTGGCTTCTTTTCCTTGTTCTGAGCCCTCCAGCTACTGGTTTCTCTGACTCTCCAGTCTGCAGATGACCACTGTGGGACTATTCAGTCCCTGATTATATGAGCCAGTCTAATAAATCCCCTCTTAAACACACACATACACACAAACACAGAAATAGTTTCTCTGGAGAACCCCAACTAATACAGAGGGCATCTTAGAATTCTGCCTAAGACATTAACATAGCCAGTACCAGGTCCTACGCATGATGTAGATGCATCAAGAAGACTTAAAAAGACATCAAGACGAATCCAATTCTTTTTAATTCCAATACAATTCTTTTTCCAGTTCAGGCCATTTGTTCAGAGTATGCATCTTGGGATTTCCCCACCAGAGAGGACAAAAGCTCACCAAGTTTCTGTGGTTTGGAGGCTGTGTGGGAATCATCCTAAAGGATCCAGGGCTGCATTGTTTGTTCCTTTTTAGATTTAATGACTATCTCATACCACCACTCTCACTCCATAAATGCCCTCATGTTGTTCATAACCCTGCTTGTGAATCACATATTAAATGTTATAGTCTTTCCTGAAAATGATTTAGAAATCTGTAACAATGAGCCTTAAATTTTTCACTATCCATCCTAAATTTAGTAAACCCTATTCCTGAGAAAACAAAAATGAAAGCCCAGATTTATGTGTAAAGTTGTAAGTTTTTTTAATAGCTAAATTAAATACACTTACTATTCAATCTTAGAAAAGTAGATAAATAAATTTAAAAGGTCTGCATTTTGGATTGGTATGTAGCAATTAGAAGAAATAATTTTTTTTGAAAAATATTTAAAGACATTATGATCATTAACTGCATTGTTATTAAATAGGATATAAATGGTGTATAAAGAATTATTTAATTTTAAAATACCTACACACATGGAGGTACCTCAAGAAACTAGGGAAAAAATTATTTTTTCAGTGATAGATAGAATTAAGTGATTTATTTCCTTTTGCTTGGTTTATTATTTTTTAAATTTGAGCAATGAAATTATATTGCTTATAAAACCAGAAAACAAACAATAACTGTTATTATTGTAGAGCTTAGAATAAATTGCTTTCAGGCACCTCTGGCCCTTTCAATGCAGCCATTCATAAGTTACTTATAGTGTATAATAAAAAGCTTTCATTTGTTTGTAAAAAAAGGCAATAATTTATTGGCTTGATTTGCATGTCTGCATGTACCTGAAAGTTACAGAATTTGTAAATGATTTAATTATTTTGACTTTGGGCCATTTTAGACCATATTCTAAACTAGTTTGCATTTTCTGAATTATTAAAAGTTGTGTTTGGATTATGATTCAACTAAAACAACCATAGAATGACATCTTTGAGACAATGATCTAGTACTGGGAAATATGAAATATTAAGGGATTTTTATATTGTTAAATGTGAAAATGACATTTGGGTAGTATTTTCCATTTGTTTGTTTTTGCTTTTAGGGCTGCCTCTGAAGAATCTACAGATGATATAATGTGATATAAGTTAGAAGATGAAAAAAGACTGTCAGAATGTTAATGGTCAGTTCAATGGTATCTATTCTATCACCCCTTGACTTCTGTATATAATTAAATTTTTCATAATAAAAAAAATTAAAAGGAAAGCTAGCTAAGCTTTACCAGAAAAAAAAAATCTAAAAACAGGCCAGTCACAGTTGCATATGCCTGAAGTCCCAGTGACTTTGGAGGCTGAGGCAGCAGGATCACAAGTTCAAAGGAAGCCTCAGCAATTTAGCCAGGCTCTAAGCAACTAAGTGAGACCCTATCTTAAAATAAAAAATAAAAATAAAAGACTAGAGGTGTGGCTCAGTGGTAAAGTGCTTCCGGGTTCAATCCAGTACCAAAAAACCCCAAATAACAACAACAAAACAAAAATAAGTAAGAAGAAAAAGAAATCTAAAAACAGGGCTTCCCTAGGTTTGGATTTCAAACAATCCTATGTACTGAAGGTAGACAAAGGGGAAGGGGCTTGCCTAGAGAGGAACTGGAAAGGGAGGTAGGGAAACCACAGAGAACATATGTCCCTCCCACCAGCCTAATCCATCTTCTCTCAGTTCCAGGCCCATTTCTTCTAAGACCCTTTGGAAGTTCACTGCTAAGAACCGTCAGTGAGCTGTCCCAAATTTGGGATGAGGAGATTAATGTCCTACCATTAGTATGGAAAGCAAATTCCATTCTTGGTGTGTGGCTTTTGCCTCTATCACCCAAGAAACCTCTGCTTGAGACCAGGACTCAAGCAAAGGTTTGAGCTGCTATCTCATTTGCCAGTGAAGCAAACAGATGAACCAAAGAGGCTGGACCCATCATCATGGAGAAGTCAGCAAAATCTCAAGAGGACTTGGAAAATGAGACTATCTATAGTTCAGCTCCATGGAGCATCATGCTTTTGAAGTCTAAGACAAAGATGAACAAACTCATAAAAACTGAGCTTAGGGAAAGTGTGTGTGTGTGGGGGGGGTGTGGTTCTGTCTAATGGGATCTGTATTATTCTCAGTTAATAATAAGGCAAAACTACCTATGGATGCTTATTTACAGTCATGTTTGTTTTGAATAGACTGACTTGAGAAACTACTAAGTTAAAATATAGAAAACGAGTAGAATTAATTTTTAAAAAAGATTATTTCTTTTTTTTTAGCAGTCTCCTTGTTATATTTCTATCAATTGTAACATGTAATTAATATGAAGTGTGTTTTAACTTATTAGTAGTAGGATACATGTATCAAATTTCTGGGTTCATAGTCAGAAACAATCAAATATTGGCAATTCCATACAGCCAATCTATAACAAAGTATCAAAGTTTGTGAATAATTTACTTTAAATGGGAGGGCTGGTGGTATAGATCAGTGGTAGAGTATGCCCAAGATTCTAATTTTGTTTCCCAGCACTAAATATTTACATTAAAAAAAATTATAGAGTGGAGCAAATCTAGGTTACTGTTATAATAAAGAAGACTATTATGATTGAATTCCAATAAACTTTCTCAAGTGGAAAAGGAGTGAAATTATAGTTGTAATATTAGGAATTATGCCCTTATCCTTAAGCACTTAAAATTTTTTTTCAGTTCTTAGATAAAATATTATAGAAAACTGAAAATGGATCCCAAAGATTACAATATCCTAATGGTTCTATTCCTGTGTATATTAAATTACATGGCAAAAAAGGGACTTCAATGTAATTTATTTTTTTGGTAGTAGGGATTGAACCCCAGCACTTTACCATTTGAACTAGATCCCCAATCCTTTTATGTTTTGAGATAGGTGCTTGCTAAATTGCTTAGGATTTCATTAAGTTACTGAGGCTGGCCTTGAATTTATAATCCTCCTGCCTCAGCATCCTAATTTGCTGGGATTAGACATACACCACCGCACCCAGATATAGATTCAGTCAAATTAAAGAGGGAAATTATCCAGGTGGGCCCACTGTAATTAAATAGTACTTTAAAAGTGGAAGTAGAAGCCAGGTGTGGTGGCACACACCAACTCTGAAGACAAGGGGACCATGAGCCAAGGAATATGGTGGTCTCTAGAAATGGCCTTTATCTGACAAATAGCAAAGAAATGGGACCTCAATACTTTATCTACAAAAAACTGAATTTTACCAACAAATGAACGAGCGAATGGATTCATCCTCATCCCAGCCTCCAGAAAGGAACACACAGACCTGCCAACATTTAGATTTTGGCTAGGCTGAGACAGTGTCAAACTTCTGAATTATAAAACTACAAGACAGTACATTTGTGTTTTAAGTCACTAAGTTTATAGTAATTTGTGATAGCTGCTATAGAAAATTTTTTCTTACTTTGGTAAACTCCCAGTTTAATGTACTCATCAAAATAAAAGAGAAATGACCCTACAATCATTTAAACCATACTTAAAAAATTTAATTTATGTCTGGTCCTGAATGATTATGGTATATTAAAATTGTGCTATAACTGGAAATGTATGGCCAACAAAAACAATATGAAAATCATTTCATCTAGGAGTGATTTCCAAGGGAGCACCTTGAGTTTCCGTAAAAACAGAACCTTCCATCTCAGAAGAAGGGATATCAACAAGAGGACTTGACTCCTCTGTTTCCAAATGCAGTGATTTCTCCTGTTCATAGATCAGGTTTGAACTGTCTTTCATTTGAATCTCCCGCTCTTCCAATTCCAAAGGTTTATCTGAGGCTGCAGCTACAACCTTCATCTTCATTTTCATGTAGGAAGCTACAAATCATGTTAGGTCTGTAGGAGAAATCATTATCCTTCATTTGTAGCCATACTACTCCACCTATGTTCTCTTCTCCTTCCTTCTTCTCTGTCAGAAGAGTTCTTGTCATGCTGAGTTTCTTCATTGTATGGCATTTGTATTTTAGCAGTGTTTTATTATTGCCTTCTGCATCCACATGTTGAGCATTTTCTTCAAATATAACACATGTTCCAAGAGTATCTTCATATTCCCCAGCAAAGACATAGCTATCCAATTGCATAATGGGCCTTTCAGTGTCGATTCCCAAAATCTTGCATTTATTCTCACATTTTGAGAGAAAGTCTGAATCGATGATTCCCGATAATTCAACTAGAACAAACTGCTCCTGCCATCACTGCGACTGCGGTGCAGGCTTCCGACAGAGTGCTTACTGCCTCATCCTCTTCCTCCTCTCTGTCCTCCCGGGTGGGCTGCTCGGCCGCTGCCATGAGCCTTAGACCTCCGCGCCTGGGTCATAAAACAAGCTCTCCCGGCGCCGCCATCTTGAGTCAAGATTATTTCTTATAAAAATCAGTAAAACAAACTATTAGTTGACTTACTAAGAAGAAAACACAATTATACAAAATAAGAAATAACAAAAGAAAAGTTACTATTAAAAATATAGAATATCTTTAAAGCATCAAAGATAATTTTGAGCAATTCTATGAAAAGAAATTAGAAAACCTAGATGAAGTAGATCACTTTCTAGGAAAACCAAATTTACCAAAACTGAATATAATAAAGAGCAAATAGAAAAAAAAACTTATAGAAAAGAAATAGGGAAAGTTATATTCCTCCCAAAGCATCAGGCTCACATGATTTGACAGGGATTCCACAAACCATCAGAGACCAGGGACACACAACACTGTTTGAACTCTTCCAGAGAAACTTCTAATACTTTTTATCAGAAGAGTATAACATTGATTGCTAAACTTGATACATAATACCTTAAGAAGTATATGTGGAAATTTAATACTCAATATAGGTAACATATCCAGTCCCTTGGGAAAACAAAAAATTTCATGATGCAATTATCAGTCATTTGAAAAAGGTAAAAATTCAATCCATATTTCACATTGTACATCAGGATAAACTCTAAGTGGTTCGAATATTTAATTGCAAAAATAAAACCATACAAATACTCAAGAGAAAACAGGTGAATTCATTATTCACTTAATAATATAGTTTTATTTCTGGGGAAAATCCAGAAGTATAACTATATTATTAAACACAAATATATTAAAATTAAAACATTTTTCTGAGCAAAGAACATCAAAGTTCAATTAAAAAGTAAGATGTCCAACTGGGAGTAAGTATTTGCTACTTACATTACAAAAAAAGGAGCAATCTCACAACCAATAAATCTCTATTCAAAATCTAGAAGAAAAAGACCAGAAAAACCCTATAAAAATATTGGACAAAGGACCTGAATATAAACTTTGGAGAAAAATAAACATAAATAACAAGTACACAAAAGATCTACAAATTTCATTCAGATGAGAACTAGAAATAAAATTTCACTGATAAAACATTTTTAAGATTGGTTAAAAAAAAATCCCAAAGTTTGGAAATATACTTTGTTGTTGAGGGGAATACAGATGCATATGTTGCTTTTGAGAATGGGAAATAGCACTTCCACATGAAGAGGCATTTGACAATATCTAACAAAATCAAACATGAATTTACCCTCAGTTCCACAGTCTTAACTTTTACACATCACCAGAAAGATATACCTCCAGAAAAACAAAATAACATATGCATAATATTAGTAATTATGTCACATTTTGTAATATCAAAAATTGTAAACAAGTCAAACAAATGTTTACTAATAAAGAACTGGTTAAATAAAGCGTGTTTACTTCCACGCAGCACTGTCCTACGTAGCTGAAAAAATGAAAATGATCTCTCCAAAGTAATATGGAGTATTCTCTATGAAAACCACAAGATATAGAATCAAAATAAGGTATGCATTAAAAGGGAAGGAAAAATAAATGATTCATTGATAGATAAATGACAAGTAGTGGAAAGAGAGAGGAATTTGCTTATTATATTTCAAAAGAAACACTAGAAAAGGAAACCAGGAAAAAAGTCTACTGTGTCAGAAAGAGGGTGGGAAGGATACAGATGGAAACAATATTTCTCTGAGCATTCTGTTTTATATAGTTTTGACATAAATATCCTACTGTGGTATAAGACCTAAACTAATGATGTGCAGCTTCGACATCTGGGAAGATGTCAAAGGAGACCCCCTCTCTAGTGGGATTCTGCACGTTAATGTCCTATGGTCAAGCAACCCCCTTAGCCAAGAGTCCAGACAAAATTCTGCTAGTTTCTGAACAGTAGATTTTAGTTCCCTGCAGCACAGATAATTATTCAAATATACATCTTCCTATAGAAACCCAGGGTCACTTTACCCTTTGATACTCGAAGTTCTGCCTCCCAAAGTACCTGTGTTCACTCTATTCTCAAGTGCAAGCCCTGTGGCCCTTCATGGTGAGCCGTGTCCTGCTCTCCTACACCAAGTACATGTGAGTAATAAACTGCTCTCAGTCCTACCTGTTCAGACTCAAGTGGTGTGTGTTCTGTTCTACCATCTCCATAACTCTAAGGTGGGATGCTCTCTCTCACCAGGATGTGCTCTTTCACTGAGGGGGTAAAAAGGAGGCAATTGGAGCATATTTACATATTAAAGTCAAAATAGGACTTTAAAATAATCAAACCACAAAATTGAAAACAAACTGAAACAAACTTGATAAGGTAGTCACTCAGAAAAAAAAATATTATTTCAACTGACTCTTAACTATTTATTCATTTTAGCGGAATATATTCCAGGATTGAATGGGGTATCAGTACTGTAATCTTGAATTATTTTACGTATTTTTAGGATACAGGAAGTCAAAAAATACATTGTTGGCAATCAAGACTTTCAGTGGAAACAAAAAGAGACATGAATTTTAAAAGTCAAAGAAGTTAAGAAAAATTATAATGTTAAATTTTAATTGGAAATATTAATGAAAATTCATGATTTTCAGGATAGTAGTTTTACTATATAGTTGTGCTGTCCACTGAAGGGGCCTTGAGGCAGTGTCAGCCTTGTGGTAATAAACACTACAAGTCCAATTATATTGGTTTCCACATATGATGGATTTATCTGTTGACCAAGAGAAAGAATAAATTCTTTCTGAGGAAAGGAAACATCACAGAACATCATGGGTGAAATTCATAATTTGAAGGAACTGGACTTCTTGGAGAAATGACTGGAATAAGCATAAGTTCAGAGAAAAACAACTTATTGTTCCAGAAACCATAGAAATGCCCAGCTTTCAAAGACTGAGAGGAGCTACCATCGGTAATATTTGGTATGATTTAAACATCAAAAAGAATAATGACTGCAGGAAAATGGATAAAACTAGAGGACATCAAGAAAACTGATGTCAAGCACAAAAGAACAAGTATCACATGTTATCTCTTATATGTGGAAACTTAAAAAAAAAAAGTCCTGTAGAAGAGGAACTATTAGGGTAGGGGAAGGAGCCCAGGGACCAGGAAGTGGGGAGAGAGAGGAGAGCTGGAGAGGGGACAAGGGAGGGTGGGCCTGATCAAGGCATGGTATATGCATGTGTGCAGTGTCACTGTGAAACCCCTGAATGGACACAATTAATATGCATCAATGATTACAATAAAATTTTAGAAAAAGAATAAAGACTGTGATTCATTAAATTCACTGAAAAACAAAACCTTGCAAATCTATGATTATGTTAAAAATTAAAAAGGGAACAAACTTATTTGCCACCCTCAAGGGTGACATAGCATCTTCTTATTTAGAAAATGAGTAATTTAAAGGTAACCACAATTTACCCTCTGCTTTGGGGAAGAATTATAGTTCATCCTCAGTTGATGAGGGGCAGCTTTATAATAATTGCTTTGAACCAGGAAGAAAGAGGAGTAATAGATTTGAAAATTATTCATATTACAAACTCCAATAGTTTATTCAGTCAAAAATCATCAATAAATACCAAAACCATAAAATGACCAGTTGATGATGAACAAGACACAGTGCCAGTGACTTAACAATGATAAAGAAAAAAACAACTTCTATGGTGGAAGAATCTGTCACCACCTTGCCCTAGCGATCAACTTTAGCCTCACTAGGAGTGAAACAATGAGACAAGAGGCTGCTGATTCGACACAATATGAGCTATCAGCAGCACCTATGTGCTAGATAATGTGTTTAAATAAATATGTAATCTAATTCTTTTGGTTCAGCATTTTCAATTTGTTCGTGTTATAAGAAAATGTAAGGGTCCCAATTAGAAGAAAAATGTGTGATTTTATCTTAGTTGGAAGAAACTGCTGTAGATGATTATTTTGGGGCTAACCAGCAAGCTGTGATTATGGAAAAGTTATTATATCGGGAAAATATTGTTAAGTTTTAAGTGCAATCATAGTATTATGGAAAAAGAGAATTTTCTTATTTTTAGAAGGTATAGGCTGAATTGCTTCCCATGAAAGAATCATGACATTTATAAATTATTTTGAAATCGTTCAGCAGAAGGTATATAGACGATAAAGCAAATACAGTAAAATGGTAATGATTTTTAAAATATAGGTGGTGGGTATTTGGTATTGATAAATTATTCTTTCAACATTTCTGTGTTACTAAAATTTGTATAAGAAGACATTATAAGAAAAGGTTGAGTTGTCATTTTATCTTACCTGCTTTCTTTTAGATGTAACAGAGTCCCTTTAATTTCTAAGTAAGACCACAGTGCATCCCACAGCTGACCAATGCTCTGAGAAAAATTTAAACTGGGTAAAATTTTAAAATCATCTGTTTAAAAGGCACCTAAAGCTGCTGATGCAATAGAGACTAGAAGACACATGATTCTAGAACAAGGAGAACTGTGAAGAGGTTAACCAATTTCTGCAACCTTTGTTTTTGTAGGTATTTGCCAAATCTGTGTTTAGGCCAAGAGGCTGAGTTCCTGGACTTTGCCTGAGCACAGGACAAAGAGAAACCAGAGACCTTGCATGACCTCGAGGTTGAGAGGAAAAACTAATATCTGGAGACACTGATGAGCAGGTATAAAGGGAAGATAGAAAACTGAGCATATGGCAACATGCAGACTATTTTCTCCCCAGTACATTTATGGAACTCTGAAGCTGTGTGGAACATTAGGCTGAGCAGCTAAAGATAAAACCTCTGAACAGCTGGGTGGTTTCCTGCAGCCTTATGGTAATGCAGAGGAGAGTTAGAGCACAGGACTACCAGGGCTCAGTGTGCCAGGGAGCCAGGCTCTCAGTCAAAAGCTCTAGAAAATGATACTTTAGGTACAGAAGTAGATCAGAGGTGGGCAGAGTCTTTCAAAAACTGCCACCAAGGTACTTCTTAAAGGAAAGATTTATGAATGGTCAATAAATTTGTGAAAACATGTTCAACATCCCTAGCAATTAGAGAAATGCAAATTAAAACTATACTGAAATTCTATCTCACTCTAGTCTGAATGGCAATTATCAAGAATATGAGTAACAATAAATGTTGGTGAGGATGTGGGGGGAAGGGATATACTCATACATTGTTGGTGGGACTGCAATTTGGTGCAACCACTCTGAAAAGTGGTATGGATATTCCTTAGAAAACTTGAGATGGAACCACCATTTATTGACCCAGTTATACCCCTCCTGGGTATATACCCAAAGGACTTAAAATTAGTATACTACAGTGACACAGCCACATCAATGTTTATAGCAGCTCAATTCACAGTAGCTAAGCTATGGAACCAACCTAGGTGACCTTCAACAGATGAATAGATAAAGAAAATGTGATATACATACACAATGAAATATAACTCAGCTTTAAAGAAGAATGAAATTATGACATTTGTTGCCAAATGGAAAAATATGGAGACTATCATGCTAAATGAAATAAGCCAATCCCCAAACACCAAAGGTTGAATATTCTGTCTGGTACATGGATGCTAACACACCACAAAGGGCAGGGGAAGGGGAAGAATAGCAGTTCATTGGATCAGACAAAGGGGAATGAAGGGAAGGAAGTGGGAATAGGAATAGGAAAGACACTGAAATTGATCTGACATAACTTTCCTATCTATATATATGAATAAACTGTGGTGAATCTCAACATGATGTACATCCACAAGACTGGGATCCTAATTAGAATAAAATATACTCCATGTTAGTATAAATATGTTAATATTGACTCTACTATTGTGTATAACTAAAAACAATAAAAAAAGAAATGTGCCACCAACCTCAATACTGCTCATTATCTGATGGTTTAAGGCAATCAGCTCTGCCTCCATCTGCTAATTAGAAGAAAGGATAAATCTTCTCGGATCCATCATCTGATAGGACTAAGTACCATATGAGGATGACAAAGTCCAGGAGCAAAAAAGGCACCTCTCTGGTGCCCCTCTTTCAGAACAAAGAGAGCTTTCCCATGCCTCAGCCTCCTGGCCAACTTCTACTCACCTCTTTCTGCTCACGCCTAAACCAATCCTTTGACAACGATAATGAGATGGCCACAAGTGGATCAAACAAATTAAGGTTCATGGCCCTGTTACTTCCAATGAAGTTGGGAAAGGACTCAGCCTCTTTTGAAAGACATGTCCTCTTAGAAGAGAACTAGCTCAATCCTGGCTTTATTAGCGAGGAAGCAGGGGTGTCCATGGAGTGGGCAATTGGCTGTGCTGCTGAGGAGCGTAGCAGCCACTAGCGTGTGATCTGGGGCGACTTGTTTCACTCTTTGAACCATAACTTTCTTGTATCCCCAAAGGCTTCTCTAGTACATGGATTAAATAAAACAATATTTAGAAAGAAACCCCAGTTGTCTAGTGTATTTTTAGTGCTCCAACATTATTATTTTGTTGTGGTTTTGAGTTCCTTCTTTAAACATGTTCCAGTTGCCATGATCCTTTTAGAGATGACATGCCAATCACAATCCATCGGTCAACAGCCCAGACTATAAGGATACTATCCCTCCATCTCATTCTGGCTTCTCTACATGCTGCTCTGTAGATTGATACCTGGTGCCATCACCAGGAAAATGGGCCAGCAAGGTACAAATTGAAGCCCAAAGTGAAAACACTGTCCCCTCACCACTCACTCACTCTCTGATGCTCAACTATTTCTTGCTTTTAAATTCCTTGGGGTGTGAGTTTCAGAGAAAATTCAGTCAGTGATTTGAAGAATTTTTGGGATAAATTTGGCACATATGTCCAGAGCTCCATTTTTACTACAATATTTGGAATGGGTGAGGATATAGAATTAAATATTTTAATAAGATTTGCACTCCAGGTCTGGGTGTGTAGCTCAGTGGTAGAGTAATTGCCTTGTGAAACTGGATTTTCTGCTGGTTTGATCACCTTGGGCAGGGCCTGTTTGTGTTACAGTTCTTTTGACTCCCCAGAAGGCCACACCTGCTAGGGCTACTACTCAGCAGCAAGCCACCAACAAATCCTTTCTGGTTTCTTATCTCAGGAACTCAAATAATGTTTCTACAGAGCAATATCTTTGGGGGTGTTGTCCTAACTGCCTGCCTATCTGATTATCCTACCTATTCACTAGCATGTAGTGAGTCCCTGGGTTTGGTCTCCAGCATTGGGGAAATAAAAATTTTTAAAAACCCAATCAAAAAATGGGCTAAAGATCTCAACTGGCACTTCACAGAAGAAACAGGAATGGCCAACAGATACATGAAAAAATGTTCAACATCTCTAGCAGTTAGAAAAGTGCAAATCAAAAAAAAAAAAAACTACACTGAGATTCCATCTCACTCCAGTCAAAATGGCAATTATCAAGAATACAAGTAACAATAAATGTTGGCGAGGATGTGGGGGAAAATGTTCACTTATACATTGCTGGTGGGACTGCAAATTAGTGTAACCATTCTGGGAAGCAGTATGGAGATTCCTCAGAAAACTTGGAATGGAACCACCATTTGACCCAGCTATCTCATTCCTTGGTATATACCCAAAGGACTTAAAATCAATATACTACAGTGACACATCAATGTTTACAGCAGCTTAATTCATAGTAGCTAAGCGATGGAACCAACCTAGGTGCCCTTCAACAGATGAATAGATAAAGAAAATGTGGTATATATACACAATGGAATATTAGCCATAAATAAGAATGAAATTATGGCATATTGATGATAAATGGATGGAACTGGAGACTATCATGTTAAATGAAATAAGCCAATCCCCAGAAAGCAAAGGCCAAATGTTCTTTCTGATATGTGAATGTTAACCCACAATAAGGGAGGGGGAAAATGGAAGTTCATTGGATTAGACAAAGGGGAATGAAGGGAAGGAGGGGGAGGGAAATAGTAAAGACAATAGAATGAATCGGATATATCTTTCCTATTCTTATATATGAATGCATGACCCATGTAACTTCACATCATATGCAATCACAATAATGTGGTTGTATATGATGTGAAGTTATACTTATTCTATGTATGTATAATATGTCAAAATACATTCTACTGTCATGTATATCTAGAAAGGACAAATAAAAAATACTCCAATCAAATTTAATGAAAGTAATTTAAAATAGTATTTTAACATCAACATCAATATGATATGGAGAATAACACAAAATTTTCCTTTTACAAATAAAAATGTAAGACTGGGGGAAACTTTCCTTTTAGATGTCTGGTTGGCCATCTTCCATTCCCTTTACGATTACCACAATAGAAAAGGTTTGGGAGCATCATGCTTCAGATTAAATAGAAATTCTTGGCTCTTTTTAAAGGTATATATACTAGGAATCCCTGCTAAGTTAAGCAGAGAATATTTCTCCTGGAATAGTAGTGGAGAAGGCTATGGGCAATGAATCCCTATGGGAGAGGTTGCAATCCTGAAGGAACTGAAATAATTGTCTCAGGGAGTGAAGCTTGTCCTGGGCCACTCTCTAGGGCTGGTGAAATTCCATATAGATGAGGCAATGGAGTCAAGGCTAAGAGCATAGAGTAAGGCTAAGAGTAAAGTCTAGAGCAAAGGCTAAGACTTTGATAGCAAACAAACTAAGCTTGCCATCTTCTGTTTTCATCCCCTGGTTAACGTAAGCTAAGCCTTTGCTCTTCCTAACACCAGTAGGTAAAACATGGTACAATTTTATTGTTTGTGATGAGAACCAAGTTAAGGAAGGTAATACTGGCAAAGTATTTAACACAGTTTCTAAAATAAAGTTAAGTATTTAATAAATGTGATACAATCTGTAATGCTTACTTTAACTAGAGGGCTTCAGAAGCCTCTATTCGAAATTACAGAAACTATGTCTATGAGCAGTGATTCTCTAATCACTAGAATGAAAATTATTTCTCCCTTACCAGGGAGAACATTCCCTGCTGTGATCATTCTAAGAACACCAGGGGCATATTTTATTTAAGGTATTATCTCAAGAACCGGGCAGTTCAGTCTTATCTACGGTCATATTGGTAATCAGCTTCAACACAAGGGAGAAAATAATCCCTTTGCCACTGAGCTGGAACCAAGCAGGCTTGGGAAGGTACAAAGATTAATCTGGTATAGACCTGCTTTTAAAATGACAGCCCTGAGGTGAAGGAGATATGATGGGAGTCTCAGGAATCCCACAGCACTATAGAAAGTGCTGAGGGCCTCAGGTTACAAACAATACCACCCCAGAAACCGCAAGTTGTTCCCACTTCAAAGGAGATTATTTGCAAATGAAGGAGATCAAGACTAAATGGAGGGATTTTTTTTTTATCAAACTATTACAATTGCAAAGAGTAGAGACTCAGAGGTTCACTTCTAGGCAGGCTGCCATTCTTGAAATTCTTGATTTTTTGAGCAAGAAAGCTTGCATTGTCAGGTTTCACTGGGACCCTGCGGGAAAGTAGGTAAGGGAGAAGAAAGAATTCAGAATCTACCAGAATAAGGTAATTGCTCTCATGGTCTTGGCCTTCTCCTCCATGAGCACCCTCTGTTCCCGCTACTATCAATCACCTCACCCCTATTTACTACACATATCTTGTTGGATTTGCTTAATTATGTCTCTTGCTGGCTTACAATTGCTCAAGGACCTAATGGCCTCTTTGCCACCTGCCTTCTACTAACTGTGCAGCTCTTCCTTTAGCTCACATTGAAACTACCTAAGAGAATTTGATTGGTTCAATTTAGTCAGATCTCTGATAGGCAAAGCTCCCATGAGCTCACTTCAGAACCTACTGGTCTACAACCTACCTTTGGTCCAGTTAGTAGTAATAGAGTGAGAAGCAGATCACAGGTTACTAGGCTGGGTGTTACAACTGAGTGACCTGTTGGGCTAATTCCCTCAGAAGTGGAGTCATAGCCAGGAATCCCAGGAGGAGGAACTGTAGATATGCATGCAGCAGCTTGGCCTACCTGATAAAATGAGATCTTATTTTAGGTGAACTTCAAAGATAGTAAGCTCTAGATACATGCAGATGTGGGAAAGGCATTTCAAGGATGGCCTGAGGTTGGACACAAGAAAGCACAGGCCTGGAGAACAGGGTGACAAGGGTATAATGAGTGGAGGTGGGCCTTGAATACATAGCTAAAGAAGTTTCATTCTATTTGGTATTTGAATGACGGAATGCAGTGAGAAAGTTTTCTTCATTTGTTCATTGCATCTGGGAAAATTACTACAAAGCAGCCTGCAGATTTCCATGGTGTAAGCTCACTAGGCTAAGGGTGCATCTACCTCTACTTCTCCCTGGCTTTCTCGGGCATGCTCAACACCAGGTCTCAGGACAGAGGCTTAATGTGGCTTTAAGCTCCTCTGCCTCTTCCTTGCAGACACTCATATGAGCCTATGACACTGGGATCCTTCTAAGAACTGGTCCCCATGGTCCCAGGGCCTCTTTGGAGATGTCTTCTTTTGACAATATACTATAAAAGTCCCAGCTAATTGGTGTTACATCATCCTGGGTCTTCTCCAAATCTCTTGGCTTTATTTCCACCCAACCAACTTCAAAACACTTTGCTGTAGCAATAAAGGTCTCTGTTTTACACAGTTTTTTCACTGCTGTGACTAAAAGACTCTACCAGAACAATTGTAGAGAAGGAAAGGTTTATTTGAGGGCTCATGGTTTTAGAGGTCTTAGTCCATAGAAGGCTGGCTCCATTGCTTACAGCTTGAGGTAAGGCTGAACATCATGGTGGAAGAGTGTGGTGAAGGGAAGCAGCTCACATGATGATCAGAAAGCAGTCAGAGGCTCCACTCTCCAGATACAAATATGTCCCCATAGCCACATCCCCAACTCCCACCTCCTCCAGCCACACCCTTTAGTTATCACTCAGTTAATCCCTACTGGGGGATTAAATCACTGATTGGGTTAAGACTCTCACAACCCAATAATTTCTCCTCTGAACCTTCTTACATTGTCTCACATGTGAGTTTTGGGGGACACCTCACATCCAAACCATAACAGTCTCCTAAAATTCAACCCCCTTCTGTTCCCTCAAATATCTGAGCATGAGATGGTGGGAAAGGTACGTAAATACTGCAATTTAATTCCATCTGCGGCCACTTGGTTTGGTGCTGGGGAATAAGATCTGCCTCAACTCTGAAGGCCATCCATCACTGTGAACACTAAGCCAATACCAATAACAATCACTACATGTGACATAGCAAACTAAATGCTGGTGTCTAGCCTATTGCTATGTAGATTTTAATTCATTTACTCCTCAAAGCAGCCCTCTGAGACAAACACTATAATTATCCCCATTGTCCAAATCAGGAACACAAAATTAGTAAACATAATAACAAAAGCTATACCAGAGATATGTACAAAGCGTTCTGAGAGGAAAGAATGGAAACTTGGTGAATTTGATGGCCAAGGTTTTGGATTCAAGGATGAAGTTACAATAAGCTGAGAAAGGTCAAAAGGGTTTTCAGGCTAAATTAGACAAGGGATTATTTCAGGTAAAGAGAACAAAGGCATAGAGGAATGGTTATGTTTCTTCTACAAGAAATGCAGCTATTCTGGCTGAACCTATGAGGAGGGGCCAGCTTTGACAGAGAGATTGGGGACATAACTTGAGGTATACATGGGACAGAGGGATTGGGAATTGGAGTATTAGGTGCTGGAGGGGATGCGTGGCTTGAGCAGTTGTCTTTCCAAGAAAACTCTGGCAGAAAAATGGAGAAATGAGGTCGAAGCCAAGGAAATAAAGGACAATGGAAGTGAAAAACAATGGTTTGAAGGCTGAACTTGAGCAGCAACGGAGGAGGAAGCAGACTCCCCAGCGCCTCCAAGGGCAACGCTCAAAGACACCATTAAGTCCTGATAGAGGGAGGAAGAAGACAGAACTCAGAACTGAGTTGAGGCTGTGGGATTAAGTAGGAAAGGCAGGGTCCATGATGCCTGCTAGGTAGAAAAGAGAAATTAAAAATCGGTGTTTTTTTTTTTTTTAATTTTTTATTGTTGGTTGTTCAAAACATTACATAGTTCTTGATATATCATATTTCACACTTTGATTCAAGGCTGGGGATGTGGCTCAAGCTGTAGCGCGCTCGCCTGGCATGCGTGCGGCCCGGGTTCGATCCTCAGCACCACATACAAACAAAAATCGGTGTTTTTAACATGTTGATAAATCTGTCCATAAAAGAAACCTGATCAAAAATGTTTTGCTTTGGCTGGGCAGAAACGGGTAGGTTCCAGTGAAGGGAAGTGCAGGCAGCAGCTGTGGAGGTGGCCCTCACCTCACCCCTCCAAAGCCTTGCCGTCACTGGAACCATCACTGTTGCCATAAGAGAACCAGGAATGGGAGAGAAGAAAGAATGGGCAATAAAAATCATAATGGCTGTCCGCTTCTGTTGGTGGAAGGATCTCCACTCTGCAAAAACAGGAGGTAATATTAAATTTCACTTTACTTCTCCAACCTTAGCTTAATTCTCTCCTCATCACTACAGAAAGATGGAGAAAAGGAGACCAGGATCTTCATTTTTGTTGTTAGTGCAACAGGCTGAGAGGGTTCACTTTTTTAAATGACAAAGAGAAAGAAAATGTTTTCAATAGAATTATTTAAAAATATATTTCACGGCTTCCTGCCTTCTTAAGAGAAAATTCATATATTAACTGAGAAAAATTATAAATACATAAAGCCCTGATAATTATCCTGACAAATGGGAGGTTTTCAATAAGTTGGCTAATGTTATTAATAACTCAGGCTTATGATTACAGAGATAAATGTTTCTACCCTGTAATGAGGCCTTTTGTTAAGGTATAAAGAATTCCTGGCACACGGCGGGCTCTCCACAAACATTCATCAGGCTAAAATGGCCTCAGATTGCTGTGCTGTTCGAGGTCTTGAGTCTTTCCTTTTAAAAAAATACATGTTCTGCCTTCTCCTTGCTGCTAGCTTTCACTGTTGACGGAGCTCCTACAGCACAATGGGGGAGAAGTATGCTATAGGTGGAAAACAAGGATGTTCCAGAAATTTTAGGCTGTAGACAGTGTGGAAGCTGGAGAAAATCCAGGGGATATTGACAAGCCTTCTGGCCCCTTGCCCACTCTGCCTCTTCTCTGGGTCTGACAGAATGGGAGATATTAAAATCCTCTGCAGTTTTGGTTTTCTTCATGCTTGTAATAGACCGAGTGTGCTCAGCACAGAGTCAGCAGGTCTAACTTGAGAGCCTGGGACACCCTGTTCTATAAACATCTGTCATGAGCGAAACCAAAATAACCCCTGTCATCAGTGGCCAAATTTTAACGGCTATAAATCGTTTTATACTTTTAGTTTTTTGAATCACTCATAAAATTCTTATTTTTTTTAAAGTTCTACTGTTTTAAAAACATTTTTAAAAATACAAGCAATATATATGTGTTACAGAAGATACAAACATGCATGAAGAAGAAATTAAGTCATCCATAATCTCATTATTTGTTGGAAACCACCAATAACATGTTACGACCATCCATCTACATACACATTTTCCCCTAATAATTTGGAATCATGTATTCTATACTACTTTGTCATTATTTTTCTTACTATGTTTATGATTTTATATTCTAATGAATTATATAACAATCAGCTCTATAAATATTAAGAGTGACTTTTATTCTGATTATTTTGTATTTTTTCCATCTTAAATTTCATTTTTTATACCCTCCCTGAGTCTTCCATATTGACCTTGAACTTTTATTTGTTCGAGTCAACAGGATTTGTGTGCTTCATCCTTGGGTCGGTGTTTGCCTCTCGCTAGCAAAGTCCAGTCTCACATTGACACAGGCTGTGATGATGCCCTCCTGTACCCCCAGACACATGCCCACTTCCCCTCTCAGCTTTGGTTCACAGGATGGGCTCACACCCAGCCCAGGTCCTTTGAGAACTTGAGAACTGAGAAGACCACGGTGTGCTCCTGTTCATCTAAGGGCTAGCGCAGAGGAAAAACCTTCCTTTCCTAGGTCATGCCTCCACATCTCAGCTTTCCCAGCTGTCTTTCTTGGTAGGTCATATTTTGTGCTTAGCAAATATGTATTGAAGTGGATGAGCGAAAAAAGGAATTTGAGCTGTGTATCTTGGAAGAAAAAAATTATGATCCACTGTTGACTCCATGGTATACAGTTTTCTCTATTTAAACCAGGGATGAACAGTGGTTGACTCACTAACCAACTCTTTTGTATAAGCAGCACTCTAAAGCTATCATTCATCAATACCATACAATTAGAGGGTTGGGAAAGAAATAATGGCATAATGATGCGTAATCAACTTTATGCCTTTCCTCAGGAAAATCAAAATCTAAAGTCACTTCCAGGTGCTTTTCAACAATCTTCATCCCTCTTCAACACACACCTATTTCTATCTCTACTTCCAAGCTCTTATAACAGTTTTAATCATAATCTTAGCAAGGAGCTCCTATAATAAAGATTTATCTCTTATGGAACAACTGTGGATATGGTTACAATTTTAGTGAAATTCAGAATCTAAGAATGTGAGTCACCTAAATTTTAGGATAAATGATACTAGAAAAAAAATGTTGCTAGTTTTAATCTACCTTTACCTGGAAAGCACTTATAATATAGATATCCACATCCAGATGAACTCTGTTATTATTTCCCATAAGCAATAACTGGATTACATTTCTAAATCTAGATGATACTAAATAGATACAAAATTATATGCTGTTCGCAAACTATAAGAAATTCAAATATAGGTTAAATCATCCTGCCATGAAAGAATGACAAGTTATTTGGGGTAGTACTAAAAATCATAAATCCTGCTTAAATTTTCTATGTTTTCCTGTTTCAACCTGGGTAGGTCATATGTCTCCAGAAATTTGTCAATGTCATCATGATTTTCTATTTTATTGGAATATAGATTTTCAAGTAGTTTCTAATTATTATCTGTATTTCAGTTGTGTCCATGGTGATATGTCCTTTCTCATCACAAATTTTAGTGACTTGAGTTTTCTCTTTTTCTTCATTAGTTTGGCTAAGGGTTTATTGATTTTATTTTTTCTAAGAACTTTTTGGACATCTATTTTTTAATTTTTTTGTTTCAGTTTCATTGATTTCAACTCTGATTTTAATTATTTCCTATATTCTACTGCTTTAGGTATCTTTTTCCTTTTCTAGGGCTTTGAGATCAATAAATGGGCAAAGGAACTGAACCAGCACTTCAGAGAAAAAGAAATATGAATGGTCAACATATACATGAAAAAATGTTCAACTGCTCTAGCGATTAGAAAAAATGTGAATGAAAACTACACAGAGATTCTATCTCACTCCAGACAGAATGGCAATTATCAAGAATGCAAGTAACAATAAATGTTGGTGAGGATGTGGGGGAAAAGGTACACTCATACATTGCTGGTGGCACTGCAATTTGGTGCAACCACTTTGGAAAGCAGTATGGAGATTCCTCAGAAAACTTGCAATGGAACCACCATTTGATCCAATTATCCCACTCCTCAGTTTATACCCAAAGGACTTGAAGCATCCTATAGTGATGCGTCCACTTCAATGTTTATAGCAGCTCAATTCACAATAGCTAGGAACCATCCGAGGTGCCCTTCGACAGATGAGTGGATAAAGAAAATGTGGTGTATACACACAATGGAATATTACTCCACCATAAAGAAGAATGAAATTATGGCATTTGCCTCTAAGAGGATGGAACTGGAGAATATCATGCTAAGTCCCAAAACAACAAAAGCCGAGTGTTCGCTCTGATATGTGGATGTTAACCCTAACAAGGGGGGCGGGTAAGAAGAGGAAGTATAGAAGTTCACTGGATTAGACAAAGGAGAATGAAGGGAAGGGAGGGGGATGCATAGCAAAGACAGTAGGATGAACTGGACATAACTTTCCTATGCACATATATGAACATACGACTAATGTAACTCCGCATCATGTTCAACCACATGAATGGGATCAAAATTGTAATGGGTTGTACTCCACATATGTATAAAACATCAAAATACACCCTACTGTTGTGTATATCGAAAGCAACAAATAAAAAAAGTCATAAATTCTCATTTATATCCCTCAACTTATATCCTCCTGAAAAATGATTGGAATACATGATTTCTAAGAAAACTCTGGACTCTGAGATTTTACAATTGCATATGTACATTTTGACCTAAGGGGCTGGTAGTGTAATACATTCTAATTGTATATAAAAGGAATTAGGGAACTGCCCTGAGGAGGCACTTTCAGCTACCCAGAGAAGATAGGAGAGGAATAAAGTGAGTTAAGAAATCTGAAAACTATGTACATGTCAATAATGCTCAAAAAATTAGAACAAAAGAGGAAAGTCTAAAGAATTTTAATTACCTCGGCTAGATAGGTTATATTTTTTTCTTCTCCAATGCATCTGCATTCTAAAAAATATGGTTCAAGGTTTTTTAAGTATTAAATTTATAGAAGTGTTTGAAAGATATTTGATAAGATAGACAGTTGAATTAAGAGTTTCGGATAGACTCTGAAAGTGGAGACATAAAAATAAAATGCAAGCAATAATAGTGGCTAGTGTTTACTAAGCATTTATTAAGCACTGGGTACTATGCTAAGATATATATAACCTCCATTAATCTTTATGAGACTCCCACATAGAAGTTATTATCCTCTTTTATAGATGAGGGGTCTGAGGTTTTGAGAGATTTTATGAACTGCCCAAGGTCACCCAGCTGTTAAGTGGTGATGTAAGAATTGTAACACAAATTCATTTTCAAAAGATCTGTGACTTTCTCCATCATACACTGCCCAGGTTTGAGTCTTTGCTTAGCTACTTCCTGGCTGAGCAAGTAACTGGAACTCTTCCTTCTATTTAAAATTAGGAGACATTAGAATTGACTTCATTAGAGGGGCATTAGATAACCTGATGCAGTCAAAATACTTTGAAAGTGACTTTATTGTAACAAGCATGAGCAGTTACCCAAAATGATGCCATGAGCTTCCTGTGTTAAAGGGATAAGCCTGGCATCTTTACTTCTGTTTACTTATTATTTTACAATATTTAATTGACAAAGGTTGTATATATTCAAGCTGTACAATATGAGGTTTTGATATATGTTCACATGACATGATGATTATCAAGTTAATTAACACATCTATCACAACCCATGGTGCACATTAGAGCCTCAGAGTCAGCTCATCTTATAACTGAAAGCTCGTGCCCTTTGAGTAACATCTCCCATATTTTCCCCAACCCCAGCCCCTGGCAACCACCATGCTACTCCATTTCTATGGGTTTGACAGTTCAACATCTAAGTGACATGCACAGATTCTTTCTGTGCTTCACTTAGCAGCATATCCTCCATTTTCATCCATATTGATGAAAATGGCAGAATTTTCTTTTAGTGGCTCAATAATTTTCCAGTGTGTATGTGCATGTGTGTGTGCACATGCATACACACATATGCATGCAATTTTTGTTTGTTCGTTTGTTTTTGTGGTGCTGCAGACCAAACCTAGGGCTCTGTGGCACCTTGGCAGACACTCTGCAACTGGGCTAAATCTGCAGCCCCATTGCATGGGTACACACACACACACACACACACACACAGAGAGAGAGAGAGAGAGAGAGAGAGAGATCACATTTTCCTTATCTATCATGGATAGATTATTTTCCATACCTTGGCTATTGTGAAAAATACTTCAATGGGGATGCAGATATTTCTTTGGGATATTGATATAATTTCTCCCCATCTTTATGAGCATATTTTTCTAATGAATAAAATGAAAGAAGAAGTTGGACTATATAACGTCTTTTTAGCTTCTCTGATCACTACTGTCTGATGAAGCAACTGTGAGCAGCCAGAAATAATTCTTAGCAGCATCCAGAGTAAAGGATGGAGAAGAACTAAGTAATGCACAACCACAAGCTGAGGCCCGCTTCTGAAGAGCGGATCAGAACAAGGCAATAACACACAAACTCCTGGATGTTACCCTCAGCTCCCAGGGAACACCCCGTGGTAAAGGAGGCCTTTATCCTCATTTATATTTACATTTGTTTTCATCGTCACATTAGCTTTAGAACTGTTCTTATTTCCTTTTTAGAATTATAAGACCCCAAAGACTTGTTACTTAATTGTTTCTCTTAATCTTGAAAAAATAAACACAGAAAATTCAGATACTAATAGTTCTCCATTTATTATAGTTACCTCCTCAACAAGATATATATCCTGCAAGTAGACTGATGTGTCAGATCTGAATGTCATCTCTAGATATGTAGAGTTAAACTGTTTCCATGGTTTGCTTTATTGCCTGCAGTTTGTGGGGTTTTTTTTCCATCCACAAAAAATTCATTTGGCCATGCTGGAATTCTGTTACCATGACAATTTAATGTCAAAGAAAATCCATGGGAAGAAATGAGAACCCATCTAACATGGTAAGAGTTGACCTACCAGCTTTGCAACTCAAAACATATTATTATAGCAGGTTGTGCTGACATATTTTGACAGTTCAGAAAAATTATTTACTCAGTAGCCATCATACTAATATCAACAAGGCTTTTATAAACTACTTTAAATCAACAGCATCAGAATGTATACATTCCTCTGGTGCCCTGGAATTGTTTGAGAAGGGAGCTGAGGACAAAGTTGAAAAACACCTTCAGCTGAGGGTCAAAGGTGAGTGGGACCCCTGAGGTTAAGGATACACTTAGATTCCTGAATTCTTCATTTCAAAATACCCTTTTAAAATAAACATTGGCATTCTTAAATTGTTTTCTTTAAGATAAATGATAACTCACCTAACAGAATGTATGTTCTATTGTCCTTGGGCAGCTGTTTACCTGAGTTTCCCTATCTTCTGTCCTTTGATGGATTTTCTTTGGAGATAAAGGCATGAATATTCTCCAGATGTTCTTACAGTAATTATGCTACCAAGAACTCAGGGTAATTCAAGTTAAAACAGCAGCCAATAGTTCGCCTACAGGGACGTTCCTCCACAACCATTTTCATACTTCATATTCCTCTGAATATCATGTTGCCTGTGTTACTCAGATTTCTGTAACTCTAGCAAAATAACTGAGGTAATTAACTTATGAAGAGAGAAGTTCTATTTTGACTCAGAGTTTTGGAGATTCTCCTCTAAGATCAAGCAGAATCATTGCTTTAGGCTTCTATAGTGAATGCCAGGTGACAATGGTGGGGACTGTGTGGCAGAGGGAACTGCTCACCTCATGACCAGGATACAAAAGAGGATGATCAATATCCCATATCCCAATGAGTGAAGGATCCCCTATCAGACCCCACCTCCTAAAGGTTTCACCCCATGTTCATAGTGTCACTCCAAGGGAACAAGCCTTTAATACGCAGGTTTTGGAGGATATTCAATATCCAGACTATAGCACCTACCAACCCCAAACCCAGTGTCCCTACTCTGGCTTGCCACCCTTGATTAATGCCCCAGGTGTTCCAAAACCATTCCTCTTCCCTCTCACTGAAACATGACTCTAATTTCCCAAGAATTAAAGCTTCATAAGAAGTCCTTTGGATGTTGTTTCCAGCTCTACTAATGTATTAATCTATCCAATAGATATATTCTGAATGTCCATTTTATCAGACATCATTCATATGCTTAAATACTCTCTATAACTTGTATCACTTACCTACAATTTGCCTATCTTTCATCAAGTCCCCTCCAAAACTAATGTTGAAATTTAATTGTCATTGTGATGGTGTTAAGAATTGAAACTTTTAAGGCTTAGGTGTGGCTCAGTGGTAGAGTGCTTGCCGAGCATGCATGAGGCCCTAGTTTCAATGCCCAGTACCAAAAAGAAGAGTTGGAACTTCGAAGAGTGCTTAGGTCTTGAGTGCCCTGCCCTCATGAACAGATTAATGTTGTGATAGCAGGAGCGAATGAGTTACCATGGGAGGGGACTCCTGATGAAAGGATGAGTCCTGCCCTTACCCTGTCTCATATGTCTCTTGCCCCACCATCTTCTGCCATGGGCTGATGCAACACAGAGGTGCTCACCAGATACTGGCACCTGATACTGAACTCCTCAGCCTCCAGAACTGTGGGAAGTAAAATTTCTTTATAAATTACCTAGCCAGTGGATTTATGCTATAGCACCAGAAAATGAACTAAGACAACCTCCAAGGCTGTGAAGCTCATTATTCCTTAAGGCATCTTGTCACACTTTAAAAAGCTTTGTTAGAATTTGCTTATTTATGAGGCAAAATGTATCTTCCAGAAGTTTCTGCCTATTAGTCTTAGTTCTTTCTTTTTCATGGAGTAACCCTTCAAATATTTGAAAATGCCTGTAGGGCTCCCTTCAAGTCATCTCTTTACCAAGTGAAACATATCTCATCCCCTCCATATGACAAAACTATGAATTCTTTTTTTTTTTCCGTCTAAATGTAATCTCTTAAAATTCAGTGCCAGAGAAGACAGAAACAATTCCTCAGATAGGGTCAAGTAGCCCATCAAATGGAAGAACAGAATTATATCTGCATTAGCCTACTTTCTCTTAGTATAAAAAATACCTAAGGTTGGGAACTTAATAAAGAAAAGAACTTAATTATCTCAAAGTTTTAGAGGTGGAAAGTCTAAACAGCAGGGCACTGTCTCTGGCAAGGGCTCCCCTGGTGTTAATCACATTATGGTGGACAGCATCATGGTGGAAGCAGGCATGAGAGGGAGATATCACATTACAAGACAGGGAGCCAGAGAGGGGGGAGGGGCTAATCTTGCAACCTTATTGCTACACTGAGAGTCAAGTTTATAACACATGAACCTTCAAATCATATTCAAACCACTATAATCTCCTACATCATTCAATCACTCTGTCCTCAGAATGGTGCCCTTGTCTCAGTTGTCAAAGTATAATAATAAACATTACGATAACCATGCCTTCTTGCATATCAGGCATTGGACCAAAAAAGAAAATTATTTTGGGGACATCTTGTTAAATGATTTTTTTATATCACCTCACAACCGAGACCGAGACCTTAAAGCTGAAGTCAAGCTATACCAAGTATCTCCCTTCCCTTTTATGTTGAAGAAGTAATGGTGCTGGCAGTGAGCTGCCTCTCAATGAGACTAGAGATGCCAGTTCAGAACCAGACCTTTCATCAAGACCTATCTTACTTCCCCCACACAGTCAATATACAAAAAAGCACAGAAAAGCTGTGACTATTCCCAAACCTTCCCCCAAAAAACCTTATTGGGAGGCTGAAGTTGTAGCTCAGTGGAAGAGCACTTGTCTAACATGTGCAAGACATTGAGTTCAATCCTCAGGTCACATAAAAATAAAGGTATTGTGGCCATCTACAACTAAACAACAACAACAACAAAAACCTTAGCGTGGGAGAGTCTCTAAGAGAACCACTAGTAACAGCTGGATGTAGCTGCCAAAAGAAGGAATGCGTAGTCAAATATCCAACGGGACCTTTGCTCATCTTTCCACCATGGTAGGGAATCCATGTCACCTCTGTGAGATTCTGCTCATGTCATATCACCTGCTTTGTCTGTGTTTCCCACTACCCTGAACTCGACAGCTTCTTGCCGAGCCCATGTTCATTAGTGATGAAGACTGACTTCGGGACCAACTGAGTATACACTCCAGCTCCACCGAGATTTATCTAGATGATCTTGAGCAATTCACCCAGGTTCTCTCTCCTGGACCCATTTCCTTCAGTGGAAGAATGGGGATAATAATAACCATCTCCTGAGGCTGAGGTAGGGATTGAATGAATTAATCATATTTAACATCAATTATTAAGTGCCTTATGCCCAGGCAGAGTGCCACAAAAGTTCCCTAATATGTTGCCTTCTTGTTATTTTTACTATCATTACAAGTTATAGGCATCTCTTTGTGAATCTCCTTCATTCCCCCCACTTTTTTGTGTGTGGTAATGAGGACTGAACCCAGGGACACTTTACCACTGAATCACAACCCCAGCCCTCATTACTTTCCAATATTCTGGACAGGTTCTCACGGAATTGCTCAGGCTTTCCTTGAACTTGTGACCTCATGCCTCAGCCTCCCAAGTTGCTGGGATTATAGGCATGTGCCACTAACCCCAACCTCTTCCCCTTCTTCTTAACACTCTAGTCCAGTCTCAAAGGAAGTTAGTCGGTTTTTAGTTTTGTTTTATACATTGTTTTTCCAGTTCTTTTTCCCCTCTTTAATTATTCTCTAAAAGTTAATAAATAAGATGAATGCTGACTGATAAGAATAGAAGCACTCCCACAAAGACATCAAAGGAGAGCAAAGCAACTCATATAAAAGAGAAATTAGACAACAAACAAAAATAGTGCCATTAACCATAAGAGAGCCCAGAAACGATCCATGGGATTACTCCATTTGCTCATCTTCACACTTGCAGTCTGGCTTCTGTGCCTGTCGGTGTCACCAAAAACTCTTGCAAGCTCAAGCAGTGGCATCTGCTTTCCTGCCAGAGGACATTTTTCATTCATCTTGCTGGACCCCTCCCTAGTGTTCAACTGCAACCACTACTTCTTTTTGAAACCCATCCTCCCGTGACATCACAACCTTCTCAGCTATTCATGCATTTCTGACCCTTGTAGATACTTCTCAGACTTACTCTAGTTCATCCCCTTAATATGTGGTATATTGGGGTTCCCCCAAGGATTTGTCTGAGTCCCTCCTTTCCTCACTCGAATCTCTAATCCCACAATGCTATCCACACCTGAAGTTTTCCCACCACCTATCTAAATATTCCCATTTTAATACCCAAACTCAACACAGCTAAGAGCAAATCCATGATTTCCCTCCAGTACCTGGCCTTTTGCACTGTTACCTATGTCAGTTACAGGCATAAGTTCTTGTCTAGTTATAGAAACTAAGAAATCTTCTGTGATATCCTACTCCCCCATTCAGTCCAGTAGCCTCAGTGTCTCTATAATAATCTATATTTTTCTCACCATTTCTACTTCCCTACCCTAATCCAAGTTTCCAATAAAATATCATTCACATCACTATATATCTGCATCTACTTTGACTACTCTGCCAAAATCCACATTGCTCCCAGAATGAACGCTTCTTTGTGTGCACATGTGCCTGCATCTACCCCCTGCCCCCCAAACACAAGGTCCTGTTACTCCATTGTTTTTAGACTAAAGAACAATGTCATTACGCAGTGGTTGACCCCTTTCTGGTCTTTTCTGCCACCTGCACTTTCGACTTCTGTGCGTCAGCCACACTGGCCTTTTTCCCATTTCTAGGGAAGCACCTCTCTTTAGACTTTTGTACATGTAATCCCTGTACCCCAGGTACAACCCAATCCACCCATCGCCATCACTGAGACAGCTCATTTCATTTCTCAGTCCAAGCTTCACCTCCTCAGGGAAGTTTAATCTCATTAACTAACCCCCAAATCCTAGATTACCTCGGGTTCCTTTATTATATAATTTTAGAGAATGTCATGTTTTTTCTTCAGAGCACTCATCTCAATCTGTGATTATTTATTCATTTAATGTGATTATTTGATTACTATCTGCCTCCCCCACTGACCATAAACTTGGAAAGAATCTGGCCACCCCTTATACCCTCCTGTCCAGATCAGTCTGTTTCACTGTAGGAGCCCAAAGGATATTTGAGGAGTAAATGAATCAGAATTCCGTATTCTTCTCCAATTAGATATACTTTTCACTGGACACCAATATTCTAGATACATCGTGTAAATCTATTTTAAATATTACTTCTCTCAACTCAGAACTTTTATCTTACTATTTTTCATCCAAAATGTCTGGCATATCAGTCCATTGTGGGTTAAATGGCCTTCATGACATATTTTCAATGTGAATGTATCTCCAGGGGGTTTTATTAGAAAATGTAGATATAGACCCTCTGGAGAGCTACTGAGTCTGTCCATCTCTGTGTGAAGACAAGGAATCTTCATTATTAAGAAACACCACCATATTATTCTTCCACACACTAAAGTTTGAGAATAAACACATCAGACTAGACCTCAAGGAGAGCCTAAACAACTTAAAAGACTTTTAGAATAAAGCTTGCTTTTAAGTGGGAGAATAACGATGTTCTAGATAAAGGTCACATTTTTTATTCTATAAATAAATAGGAACAAAAATAAAAATACTAAAACTATTTGTGGCTTTCTATAGTCTTGATCCTCAAACCATATGGGATAATATGCTAAAGGCATTCTAACATGACATTTGAAACAATAAGCCAAGGATTTAGCCAGAAGTAATTCCTGAATATCAATTTACATTTTAAAAATCAAACTAATCCTCCTCTTTTTTTTAAATTTGCAACTTGGGGTTCAAAATTTGCTTTTCTGTGAGCTTAAAAAGACTGACATACAAGTTTGGTTTCCAGCCGTCAGAAAGGAGGGGCTCACACCCATGTCCCTTTAGCATCTTTTTAGGTTTCTTGGTAAAAAAGAGAGTCACATTTTGAACATTTTCCCTGGCAAAAGAGGCACACTGTTTCACATCTTATTGAGAAATGCAGGTAGGAGACATTTCTAGTTGTACAAGTAGAAAAAGAAATCAAGACAAATATTGGTCTCCTCCTGTCAACTATCGAGGCTGACTGCCTAGTGGGCCTGGGTCATTCAGTGGCAAGCACCTGGAAGTAGAAAACAGAAAACAACATGACACTTGGCAGGCGTGGAGATGACCTGAAGTAGGTCTTCTCCTTCATGGTGGAGATGGCTATGGATAGCCCAACTGGGGAAGAAAGCATTCTACTCCCCAAGTCTCCCTCATCTGGCATCCTGTGTTCTCCAGGATCACCAGACATTTATTTATTTATTTGTGTGAATCCTGAATCCAAGATGGAAACCAAGACAAAGCCATATGGACCAGAACCAAGGGCTAGGGTCATGGTAAGAATGGAGACCTATAGCTGCTGCAAAAGTAATGATCTGGTGAGTATGTAGGCTACCAAGTCCTGGCTGGTGATTCACAGTGAACAATTAAGAATTGTAGGTTACGAAGTTTTAGGCAAACAGGAGGAAGAAACTCTAGAGATTGCTGTACAACATTGCACCCAGAGCCAACAATCATGTATTGTACATTTGAACATTTGTTAACAGGGTAAATCTTATTTTAAGTGTGCTCACTAAAATAAATGCATTGTAGGTAAATTGTCCTTGGCTAAAGATTTGAGACTAGTGATCTGAAAATGTTTTAAATATACCAATAAAAT
The DNA here is from genome assembly GCF_001458135.2 of Marmota marmota marmota. NCBI lineage: Eukaryota > Metazoa > Chordata > Mammalia > Rodentia > Sciuridae > Marmota > Marmota marmota. The sequence goes on along the minus strand of NW_026000142.1, from coordinate 24,006,395 downwards.
AAAATAAATGTATGATCCTTGAAGAAAAGAATTTTAAGAAAATGTTCACATTATACATTTATTCATTTATAAATTATACCTATGCACCACTCTAGATTTTTGTTATTAACATCATGAGAAGTATATAAAAACAGACACTGAAGCAGTCTGTTAGACTGTTGAAATAATATGACCAATTTTTCCATACCCCCAAACTGTCTTGCACCCAACTTTGGAAATCACCATTTTAAACAGAGAATTATTTCCTCTCTATATGTGATAGAACTTAGACTGAGGGTAGTTTTTATTATTTGTGTTTCTCAGGAGGTTTGGTTGTCAGGTTTTAATTGATTAGCAACAAAGGACCCACTCATGTTGAGGTAGGTGGGAGCCCATTAAGAATCATCAAAAGGCACAGCCACATTGATGTTTACAGCAGCACAATTCACAATAGCTAAGCTGTGGAACCAAACTAGGTGCCCTTCAGTAGATGAATGGATAAAGAAATGTGTATATACACAATGGAATATTATTCAGCATTAAAAGAAGAAAAAAATCATGGCATTTGCAAGCAAATAAATGGAGTTAGAGAATATAATGCTAAGTGAAGATAGCCAATCCCCAAAAACCAAATGCTGAATGTTTTCTCTGATAAGGAGGCTGATTCATAGTGGGGTTGGGAGGGGGAGCATGGGAGGATTAGATGAACTCTAGATAGGGCAAAGGGGTGGGAGGG
>NW_026000142.1:23989438-24005660 GCF_001458135.2 Marmota marmota marmota | reverse complement strand
GGGCAAAGGGGTGGGAGGGGAAGGGAGGGATGGGGGTAGAAAAGACAGTGGAATGAGATGGACATCATTACCGTGAATACATGTATAAAGACATGAATGGTGTGACTCTACTTTGTGTACAACCAGAGATATGAACAATTGTACTCTATATGTATATGTGTATTATGATTATAATGCATTCTGCTGTCATATATAACAAATTAGAATAAAAAAGAATAATCAAAAGGTTCAAAACAGCTTTGATTATACAGCAAAGGAAAAAAATATTAAACAATATATGATCGGCTAAATGCTACTACATGTATACAATGAGTTTTTTGTCATTAAAAATAAAAATTTGAAGATACTGCAGGGGAAACTGCGTAGGTTGAATTGTGTTCCTCAAATTTGAATGCTGAAGTACTAATTCCTAGTAATCCTCAGATCTTCTGAGTAGAGTGGACCTATAATCCAACATGACTAGTGTCCTTATAAAACAAGGAAATTTGCACACGGAGATAGTTTTGGGATAATTTAGAGTTATGCTACCACAAAACAAGGAAGGTCAAAGGGTGTTGCTGACAAACCTCAGGAAGCTAGGAGAAAGGCCTGGAACAAGATTCCTCCTCATAGCTTCAGAAGGAACCAAACTTGCTAACACCTTCATCTCAGACTTCTAACCTCCAAAACTGTGAGATAATACATTTTGGCTGTTTAAGCCACCGGGTTCTTGGTACTGTGTTTCAGCAGTCCTACAAGACTAGTACATATGCCATCCTATAACATCATGTTAAATTGAAAAGATTTCACATAAATTGTCCATGTGGTGTGATTCAAATTACATATGTGTGCACACATACACAGGGAAAAGCCTATAAGAGTTAATGCTTATCTATAAGTCGTAGGTACTTTTGAAATTTGTTGCTTCTTTTTCTGTTTTCAAAGTTTTCCACAAAATTGTTTCTGTAGGTATCTATGCTTCCTAAATTTCTGATTCATTTTATTATAATAAAATCTTTAATCTTTTATTTTTTATTATTAAGTAAAGAGTGAATTACTCAAGAGACACAAAATTTCTACTGTTTCTAAGGTGGGTAATGATGACCAGATAATTCAGTACAGAATTTTCTGGAATGTGCACTTTTCCCCAGGTGTGCTGAGTTCTCAGTGGAGAAGCACAATGCATTTGAGATCTCTGATAGTCATCATCTCTGTTTGGTAATCTGCTTGGTCCTTTCTTGTTCTTCCCTCACCCAGGAACACCTTTTGTCATGTAAGTTACCTTTTACTTCTATAGCTTCTGTGACCTCATCTGAGAATAGTATGAATACTGTGATTCCTTCAAACCAAACAAAATTATGTGTACAAAATTATGGATGAAATATGAAGCCCTAGCAACCATGAGGTGCTATTTGTGCTGGTAATAATAGTGTAAAAGAATAGCGAGAAATGCTGACTTGGCTACCTGGTCTGATTTGAAAAAGACAATTGGGGCCACACTGCAATGGGTACTCCAATGAGACAGAAACCACCACTTCAACAGTTAAATGCTACAAAATTGATAATCCCAGGCATCTTTACCCACCAGTCACTAATATTCAGAGACTTGCTTTCCAAGTATGAGATAGATACAGTCCTAGAGTCTTGGCTTTAGAAGATCTGCCCATTTCTCATTTTGGGAATCTCACTCCTCAGAGGTTAGACTCATGGCCATTCTTCCTGCTTGGCCTTAAAACATTCTAATCTTCAGCTTCTTAGTTTCTGTCTTTAGAAAGAGAGCTGCGGTACTAGTAACTAACTGTAGTAAAATATTGATAAGTGTATTTTAATCACAACTGTCTTCCCCTTGCCAGGGTCTCTGCCATGTCCTGTCACATAATGGTCTTTCGAAGAACTCAGGAAATGCAAATCATTAGCAACTTAACAGTTATGTTTTTAAGAAAAATCTATAGTAGTTCTCCCTTATCCATGGGGCCCAGTCCAAAACCTCCAGTGAATGCCTGAAACCTTGGAAGGTACTAAAGCCTATGCATACTGTGTCTTTTCCTACGTATCATGTAATGTCATAACATAGTCCAGAGTTGATCTGTCCTTCCGGAGCCTTCTTTGGGTCAGTACTCTTGCACTTTGGAGCCATTCTTAAGTAATAATAAGGGTTACTTGAATACAAGCGCTGCTCTACTGTGACTAGTTGATCTGATAACTGAGAAAGCTACCAAGTGACCAACGGTGGGTAGCCTACATAGTGTGGATAGGCTGGACACAAGAATGATTCAAGTTCAGGATGGAGCAGAACAACTTGAGGTTTCATCACACTTCTGAGAACACTGTTCAATTTAAATGGCCAACAAATTGTTTATTTATGGAATTTTCCATTTAATATTTTCATACCATGGATAATTGAAACCATGGAAAATGAAACCATGGCTAAGGGGGACTACTGTATTCTTCTTCCCTACCCCCACGTCTAATGTATTCCACAGGGAAATGCATTGGTGGAAACATAGTTTGCCCTTTGAAAGGCAGCTGGATGGATGTTTGTGGGATAGAAGTTTAATACATCTTTTGATTTTCATAAATTTCTGAAAGCCAGAAGAAAATAATAATAGGTGGGAGAAGATATAACTGAGGATGAAGTTCACCACGATCTTTTAACATTGCAAAGATGTTAATCTGTCTTTACACAGCAGGTATCAGCTTTGCTCACAGTTATATCCTCACTTTAAAGTTTTTCAGGGTTCTTTTATGTCCCTAATTCAATTTCATCTGCTCCGAGGCCCCATCCCACTAGTCTGGAAGGAAATTCCATCTCAGTCATTATTGTGGCTTCTCTCTTCCCTCTAGGACCATCCAAGTTACACACGTCAAAATGTTTGTGGAGGGTCACGCTGCAATTTCCTGAGCTATTAGGAGAACTTGTGGGTGTATTCCACTAACAAGGACCAACATAACATAAAGTACTCCTTTCTGCCCTTCCATTGTGCTCTCAAAGTTCCCCAAGTCGGTTGACTTCCCCTTCCTGATTTTTCTTGCTCCAAAATTCCTCAGAACTCAAGAGAAGGCTCTTTCTTCCTGGAACCAATTCTTTGAAAACCAAAGTCCCTTAAAAGCCATGGCTAACCCTTTGGTAGAGGGAATGTAGGGAAGAGAGTGAGCAAGAGAGCAAGGGAAAGATATCTATTCCTTTATTCTATATTAGTGAGAAACATACCAAACAACATCTCAGCAAATCAGCTTGCCATTCTTGGAATAATGAAGGTTTAAAGGCCCAGGTGCTTTTAGAAAGGCAAACAAGGAGCTTAATTCTGGTACAGCCCCAGAGACAGACACCAGACCAAAGACATCAGAACGAAGTGTCTGTGTCTGCTAAGAGTGGCACCAACATTTACCAAATCATAAAAACTGCATCCTGTTTTATCACCTAGTGGGGTCAAGCAGACCCCTGCCCATGCAGGGCAGACAACAAGAAGGAAAAGTGACAGACCAGGACCTGGAATTTCTACTCCCTCTCATCATCAGTCATCATCATCGGGCCAGTCTTTGCCTGTTTCTTTGCTTTTTCTGTGCCTGTTTTTGTCACGGGTGTGGCTTAGGGAACTGACAGGGCATCAAGAGCAAAAGGGATTTGAGGGTCCTCAGGAAGACTCTTATGGTACAAACTGCAACTCTGGAACCCCGAAGTGGGGCATGAAGGCTTTCCTAGCTAATGATACACAAATTAATCAGAAACAGGGTTCATATTCAGGCAGGGTGACCTGTGGGGTGGCACTGGCCCAAGCATGACACAGCACCCTGTCATGTGAGTTCATGTAGGATTGACATCAGGAATTGTCACAGAGAGTCAGGAGGACGTTCCAGGACTTGAAGACACTGCATGAGTCCAAGAGTTCCCCTGGCAAAGGCAACTGGCCAACCAGCCTTTCCTTTGTTTCTTTTTGTTTTTAAATTTTGTTTTGCTCTAGCTACTCTTTGCCTACCACAGGAGAATAACTTTGTGTTTGAATGTGAAAATTAGACTTGTTTTCTGTAAAACATTCAAGCAACATAAAAGAGTACCCAGTTAATAAAGGAAATCCGGTTCTGATTCCACCAAGGCAGAGCCAGCCAGCCAGCCAAGCACCCGTTCAGGCCATGATCAGGCTCCTCACATGCGGGTACTCTATAACCTTTAAGAACCCCTTCCCCTTTTATGTACTAGGGATTGAAACCAGGGGCACTTTACCACTGAGCAACATCCCTTTTTTAATTTTGAAACAGGATCTTGTTAAGTTACTTAAGGCTTGGCGTTGAGCTTGTGACCCTCCTGTCTCAACCTCCGGAGTTGCTGGGATTACAGACATGTGTCTCCGTGCCCAGCTTTTGGCACCATTTCTGGCAGGAATATTCTCAAAGCTACTATTCTACTTGGTAGGACAGCACCAATAAGCACCAATTATATGCCTGCAATCCCAGTGGCTTGGGAGGCTGAGGCAGGAGGATCTCGAGTTCGAGGCCAGACTCAGCAACTTAACAAGACCCTAAGCAACTCAGTGAGACCCTGTCTTTAAATAAAATATAAAACAGGGCTGAGGGTGTGGCTCAGTGTTTAACTGACCCTGGGCTCAATTCCCAGGACCAAAACAAAACAAAACTTAATGAATCCTATGTGGAGGACTGAGTCAACAGTCACCATATTTATGGCTGATTCCAGTGGTCTTCTTTCCAGTGGGTCTACCTGGTTGGATCCTTACTCCAGCTATGGTCTTCTACCAGAGATTCCCACTTTGAAATGTTTGATGTATATTCATTCAGATTCTTGTTCAATGTATGTATAAATTTGCACACATAAAATCAAAGGATAATATTGTATATGTGGGCTTGGCTTCTCCTCTCCCCAACTCTACTCTGTAAAAAAAGGAAGATTAATATATCGAATTCTGTGGCACATCGGGAGTTAGAATTAAAGGTCATGCACAAAGGTGTGATTCTCTGGAGAGCCCTTTTTTGCTTTCTCTCTTTGTGTGGTAACATGAACCTAAGGCTGAGCTCCTGGAGCAAGTTAAGTGTCTTTCTCTTTCTTTGTTTCTCTTATTTTTTTGCTCCAATGTGTTGGTTGCTTGGATCAGAGGGAATGAGATTTGGGCTTCTAGGGAAGGAGAGATCCCACTCACCCTTGAATCCAAACCTCATAATGAACCCCAGTGTGCCAGAAAGCTCTTCATAAAGGAGGTAAGTCATTAAGCAGGTGATAATAAGCCCATATCTGATGTAAGGTTGAATTTGTTCCTTAAGGTCTCCTCCTTCACAAACTTCAAGGAGAGGTCAAGTGGCGGGGCTGAGAAAGGCACTTAGCATTCCATGGTCCTGTGGTTGTCACTCACTATTGGCAGAACTCCCTGGCATTGTGTATTACATGTGAACACTACCCCCTCAGCTTTTTAAATCATGATTGCAGCAAACATTGTGACATGCCTTCCAGATCCCCCTTCAGGAAAAGATTTATTGCAAGACTTAGGAGTGTGATCTTAGTTCACCTCCAACTGTCAGTCACTTCAGGGCACGCTCAAATCACACAGCACTACCTCACCCACGGTCACATTCCCCCTGGACTAACCCACATTCAGTGACTAATCCAGGCAGGATGGAATAGCCAGGTCATTTGGGACAACTCTGAGAGGATATTTTAACTCCAGAGCTCCCTCTTGAGTTGGTGGAAGCTATCAGTGAAAAATGTCTTCATGATACAGCTTGGAGCATCAAGATATCGGCACAAATCTTATGGAAATTTCTGGCAATTTTCCACTTTCTTTATAGAAATGCTGCCTGTTCTAATTGGCTTCTATTGTAGGTAGAATGATGATTCCTCCAACCCATCTTTCCTCCAAAGATGTCCACATCCCAACCTCAGGAACTTGTGAATATTACATGGCAAGAAAGACTCTGTACATGGGGTAAAAATTAAGGCTCCTGAGATGGGGAGGTTATCCTGGATTATTCAGGAGGGCCCTATATCAGCACAAAGGTCCTTGTAGGAGGGATATAGGAGGATCAGAGTCAGGTAAGGACATGCGATGACAGAAGAGCGAGAGCGAGAGAGAGAGAGAGAGAGAGAGAGAGAGAGAGTTGAAGATCTGTGGTGCTGACTTGAAGATGGAGGAAGAGCCATGGAAAGTAGACAGTCCCCCGAAATTACATAAAGCAAAATTAGATTTACAAGAGAATCTCCAGAAGGGACACAGCCCTGCTAACACCTTGATTTGACCACAGTGGAACTGATTTTGTCTGACTTCCAGAACTGTAAAATAATAAATGTGTTCTTTTTAAACAACTAAATTTGTGATAATTTGTTACAGCAATGGCAGGAAACTAATACAGTTTTGTGCAGTCGGCTTTGCAATACCACAATGAAATATATGAGGCAATTAACTTATGAAGAGAAAATGTGTATTTAGTTCACAGTTCTGGAGATTTCAGTCAGTATAAGATTGAGTGACCCTCATCACTTTGGGTCTTTGGCAAGTGGGTGGTAGATGGCAATGGCAGATAGCACATGGCTGAGACAAACAGCTCACATCATGAGCCAGGAAGCGGAAAGAGACTGAGACTGGGGTCCCATAATCCCCTTCATAGGCGTGTCCCCAGATCCCTAAGGACCTCCCATTAGGCCTGCTTTCAGAGGTTCTACTGCCTCCCCAGAGCAGTACTGTGGGGACCAGGCCTTTAACACATGGACCTTGGGGAGTCAAACCATAGCAAGTTTGCTTTTTCACTCACTCCTTCCTCTTATCTAGGCTGTGGGTATGGATGGAATTGCAGCAGTTGCTTGGGGACTAAGGGAAAGGTCAACAAATGCAGAGAACTTGTCTTGACATCTTTGAGCTACTGCATTGATGCCAGCAGCTGCCTATCTCCAGGTCTACTGCTTCATGAGGAAACAAGACAAAATAAGACAAAAAGCATTCTTACATGCTTATATCACTTTAATTCACCTCACAATTGAAAGCACTTCCCACCTAATGTGACAGTTGAAAAAATTATGTGGTAGAGACCTGTTGATTGCTATGGAAATATATTCATAACATGCATTAAGTAAAAAAACATATGCTATGAATTATCTGAAATATGATCCCATGCATAAATGCTTATTGATTTATCAAAACTATTTCTAAGGTTATATTCCAAAATGTTAAATTTATCATATTTTTGTGGGCATTATTTACTTTCCCTGCTGTATTTCACTTGCATAATAAAAATAAGTGTGGATTTTTAAGCAAAAGAGGTAAAGGAAAAAAGTGTCACCAAAAGCAGTTCAGGGATGAAAAAGAAGTTAGCAAGAGCTGGGTGCAATTGTGCATACCTGTAATCCCAGTGACTCAAGAAGCTGAGGCAGGAGGATCAAAAGTTCAAGGCCAAACTCAGATACTCAGCAAGACACTGATAACTTAGCAAGACCCTGTCTCAAAATAAAAAATAAAAAGGGCTGGGGATGTAGCTCAGTGGGTAAGCTCCCCTGGGTTCAATCCCCAGTAGCAAAATAAAATAGTAGAAGAGGAAAAGGAAGAGGGAGGAGGAAAGAGGAGGAAGAGAAGGAGAAGGAGAAGGAGGGGAAGGAAGGGAAGGAGGGGAAGAGGAAGAGCAAGAAAGTAAGAACTGATTAGTACCAAAATGTCAGAATAGAAAATGCTACTTTCCTGGTTGCTTCATGGTGCTAAACCAAAAAATAAATAGGCAGTTTCTCAGCAAGATGGGTGAAAAAAAAGACAGAATTAGGAACTAATTCTGGACATTCAAAGTAGATCCAGGACTCAGAAGTTTGGATATAATAAAATAAAATGTTGAATATAATAAAATAAAGCCCCAGTGCTGCCACCAGCAGCATCTGCCAGAGCAATCCCTTTCCCCCCATGCAAAAAAATAGAAATAAAAATAAAAAATAAATGGAGGGATAAGTCAATTAGAGGAGCCCACATTTGTAGGAGGCCTGAGGTGTGTCTGGGTAAAGAGAGATCAGAGATCAAAGATACCACCTCACTAACCTGAAATGTGAGCTACACAACATCATGGTGTAGGGAAAAGCTGCATCTCTCCTGGCTGCCCAGGAGAACAGAGGAAAGAACCATTTTTAAGCTGTGGTGGGGGTGGCGGTGACCAATTTCTGATCTGACAAACTGAGATTGGCCTAAAATACAGACCTGGCAAACCCACGCTGCATGACATAGGGTATACCTAAGTGACCAAGAAAAAAAAAATCAAACATGGAGATGGTTTACACAGGGGAATACAGGTCAGGGAAACCAAACTGGCTCGCCCACTCCCCCACCACACTGGCCACTTGAAGGACCATCTGGGAGAAACACGCCCGGCTAGGAATGCAAAGGGCAGGGACTGGAGAGATTGATTTTGGAGACTGAATCCAAGAGACCAGGAAATGTGAGGCCTGGAGGTGACAAAGGGGACTAAGAATTGGCTCTCTGACCATGAGTGGAACCCAGGGGAGATCTCTTGGGTGCAGCCTTCCAGTGTGGACTGGCAACTGCCCGGCCCTCAAGGGGCAGTGATTTAAAATCCTCACACCAATCACCATTCAACAAAGAACCTGGAGCCTATCTAGGCCTAAACCCAACCTACAGGAGCTCTGCCTGCAGGATTCCTCTCATACTCCAGCAACCCCACCCTGAGAGTGTAGCAGACATCACACTACAGTGCACCCCATTTAACACTGCTGAGAAGGGAAGCTGAGAATCATTTGAATTCCAACAGAAAGAATGCTTTAAACTTTTCATCAAGATTTTTTTTTTCTCTGTTCAATTGTGACCTGAATGCTTCATGGATGCTTAGACATATTCATATCTGTTTCTTTTTCCTCATCTTCTGAAGGCAGTTTTTTTTTTTGTTTTTTTTTTTGGATAAGTATTTTAAGGACTAAAATGTTTGGTTTTGATTTTTAAAATTTTTTACCTTATACATTTTCTCTCACTTATCTATTTTCTTTCATTCTCTTTCTCTCTTTTCTGCTACTAACAGCCAATTTTATTGATCTCTCTTTCACTCTTTCTTTAATTTTTTACTTCTATGTTCCCTTCTCCCTCATAATCATCACATCCTTTATCACTTCTGTTCCATTCCTGTTCACCACTTGAAATTGTAAACCCTTTTGTAAACTTACTGTTTTTACCAGGTCAATAACTGATCACATCATTTCCATTTACTGTGACAATTAACTTTGTATATGTCATAGCAGGAAATATTTGGTTTAATGCCATATATTGTTTGCATTGTTTATTGTTATTTTCTGTTTCCCCCTAAACTGTGAGGTACTAGAAACCTTCAGCAACACTATAAGTCCACAAGGGAGAAACTACTGCCTCAGAACCATACTGTTAGATGGGTAGACATGAAAAAAACATAAACGATAAACATAAACAACATGAAAAAGCAAGGGAACACATTGCCCCAAATAAACCAAAATGCTCCAATAATACTACAGTGGAAGAAATATTAGAGAAGGAGTTTAGAATATTTATAGTTAAATTGATCTGCAAGGTAAAGAACAATGTAAAGAATGACATCAGAGAGAAAAATTTAAAAAGTGAAAATATTTCAATAAAGAGAGATTCTGAGAAAAAAATCAAGTAGAAATCCTTAAAATGAAGGAATCAATAAAAATTTAAAATTCAATGGACAACATCACCAGCAGACTAGACCACTTTGGAGGACAGAGTTTTAGGCAATGAAGACAAAATATATAATCTTCAAAATAAAGTTGACCGTGGAAAAAAGAAGTGAAGAGACCATTAATAGAACTTCCAAGAAATATGGGATAACATGAAAATATCAAACTAAAAATTTATCGAGATAAATGAAGGCTTGATGACACAAAACAAAGCAATGCACAATATTTTAGATGAAATAATATCTGAAATTTCCCAAACCTAAAAGAGTGAAATGGAAAAGCAAATACAGAAGGCATATAGGACCACAAATATACAAAATTACAACAGACCCAGACCAAGGCACATTATTATGAAAATGCTGAACATACAGAATAAAGATAGAATTTTAAAGACTGCCAGAAAAAATACAAAAGGTCATATTTAGAAGGAAACCAATTAGGATCTCAGCTGAGAACCTCAAGCTAAGAGGTCTTGGAATAATATATACCAAGCTCTGAAAGAAAATGGATGAAACCAAGAATACTATGCCAGCAAAATTAAACTTTAGAACTAATGCTGAAATAAAAAACTCCCATGATAAACAAAAGTAAAAAGAATTCACAGCTAGAAAGCCTACACTACAAAACATACTCAATAAAATATTTTATGAAGAAAGAAAAAATAAAAGTGTAAACCAGCAAAGGGAAAAACTACATAGAAGAATAGCCAATCAAAGTAGAAACTAATTCAAATTAAAAATCAGAAACAAAGCAAAATGATAGGGAATAAAAATCAGTTCTATCAATAATAACATTGAATGTAAGTGGCCTAAACTCATCAATCAAAAGATGTTTATGCTACAAATAATATAGCATCTACATACATCAGACAAACCCTTCTAATTTCAAGAATCAAATAGACCACTACACAATAATACTGAGTGATTTTAATGTACCTCTCTCATCACTGGATAGATACCCAAACAAAAACTAAATAAAGAAGCTATAGACTTAATAAATACATAAATACAAATAGTAATTTAGACTTGACATATATAGAATATTTCATCCACCAATGACTGAATATACTTTCTTCTCAGCAGCACACAGATCCTTCTTTAAAATAGATCTTACCTTAGGCCACAAAGCAACTCTTCGTAAATACAAAATAATAGAGTTATTACCTTGCATTCTATCAGATAATACTTAAATAAAATTAGAAATCAATGATAAAATAAAAAACAGCAGCTCTTTTAATACGTGGACACTAAATAGTACATGGTTGAATGACCAATGGACAGCTGAAAAAAAATGCTCAGAAGTAAATGAGAAGAGTAACACAACATAATAAAATCTCTGGGATGCTATAAAGGTGCTTCAAAGAGGAAAGCACATTGCATTGAATTAATTCCCTAAATTGAATTAATTAATTAATTAATTAATCAACAAATAAATAATCTAACATTATGTCTTAAAGCCCTAGAAAAAGAAAAAAAAATCAATACCAAAAGCAGAAGATAGGAAATAATTAAAATCAGAGCCAAAATCAATAAAATTGAAATAATACCAAAAATTCAAAAAAACTAATAAAACAAAATGTTGATTCTTTGAAAAAATAAATAAAATTGATAAACCATTAGCCAAGATAAGGAAGAGAAAGAAAGAAAAAGCTCAGATTACTCAAGTTCATGATGGAAAAGGGAAATATCACAACAGACACTACTGAAATACAGATGATAATCAAAAACTATTTTGAAAATCTAATATTCCAATAAAGTGGAAAATCTTGAAGACACTGACAAATATCTAGAGACATATGACACACCCAAATTGAATTAGGAAGACATTGAAAATTTAAACAGATGGATATCAAATTATAAAATTGAAGATGCATCAAAAGCCTACCAACAATGAACAGCACAAAATGAGACAGATTCTCAGCTGTATTCTACTAGACATTCAAAGAACTAACACCAATCCTCCTCAAATTATTTCATGAAATAGAAAAGAGGGAAATCCTTCCAAAATAATTCTATGAAGCTATTATCACTCTGATACCAAAATCAGACGAAGACACTTTAAGGAAAGAAAACTTCAGGCCAATATCCCTGATGAACATAGATGCAAAAGTTATTAATAAAATCCTGGCAAATCTCATTCAAAAATATATTAAAAAGGTAGTGCACCATGATCAAGTGGGGTTCATTCCAGGGATGCAAGGTTGGTTCCACATATGGAAATCAATAAATGTAATAGACTTAAAGGCAAGAATCACATGATTATCTCAATAGATGGAAAAAAAGCATTTGATAAAATACTGCATCCATTCATATGCTCAAGACACTAGAAAAACTAGGAATAGGAGGAACATATCTCAACATTGTAAAAGCTAAATATGTTAAACCCAAGGCCAACATCATTCTAAATGGAGAAAAATTAAAAGCATTCCCTTTAAAAACTGTGGGGTCGGGCTCCAAATTCCTCAATAGGACACCCATAGCACAAAAGTTAATAACTAGAATCAATAAATGGGACTTACTCAAACTAAAAAGTTTTTTCTCAGCAAAAGAAACAATAAGAGAGGTAAATAGAGAACCTACATCCTGGGAACAAATCTTTACTCCTCACACTTCAGATAGAGCCCTAATATCCAGAGTATACAAAGAACTCAAAAAATTAGACAATAAGAGAACAAACAACCCAATCAACAAATGGGCCAAGGACCTGAACAGACACTTCTCAGAGGAGGACATACAATCAATCAACAAGTACATGAAAAAATGCTCACCATCTCTAGCAGTCAGAGAAATGCAAATCAAAACCACCCTAAGATACCATCTCACTCCAGTAAGATTGGCAGCCATTATGAAGTCAAACAACAACAAGTGCTGGCGAGGATGTGGGGAAAAGGGTACACTTGTACATTGCTGGTGGGACTGCAAATTGGTGCAGCCAATTTGGAAAGCAGTATGGAGATTTCTTGGAAAGCTGGGAATGGAGCCACCATTTGACCCAGCTATTCCCCTTCTTGGTCTATTCCCTAAAGACCTAAAAAGAGCATGCTACAGGGACACTGCTACATCGATGTTCATAGCAGCACAATTCACAATAGCAAGACTGTGGAACCAACCTAGATGCCCTTCAATAGACGAATGGATAAAAAAAATGTGGCATTTATACACAATGGAGTATTACTCTGCATTAAAAAATGACAAAATCATAGAATTTACAGGGAAATGGATGGCATTAGAGCAGATTATGCTAAGTGAAGCTAGCCAATCCCTAAAAAACAAATGCCAAATGTCTTCTTTGATATAAGGAGAGTAACTAAGAACAGAGTAGGGACGAAGAGCATGAGAAGAAGATTAACATTAAACAGGGATGAGAGGTGGGAGGGAAAGGGAGAGAGAAGGGAAATTGCATGGAAATGGAAGGAGACCCTCAGGGTTATACAAAAGTACATACAAGAGGAAGTGAGGGGAAAGGGAAAAATAATACAAGGGGGACAAATGAATGTCAGTAGAGGGGGCAGAGAGAGAAGAGGGGAGGGGAGGGGAGGGGAGGGGGATAGTAGAGGATAGGAAAGGTAGCAGAACACAACAGACACTAGTATGGCAACATGTAAATCAATGGATGTGTAACTGATGTGATTCTGCAATCTGTATATGGGGTAAAAATGGGAGTTCATAACCCACTTGAATCAAAGTGTGAAATATGATATATCAAGAACTATGTAATGTTTTGAACAGCCAACAATAAAAAATAAAAAAAAAACTGGAACAAGAAAAGGATGCCCTCTTTCACCACTTCTATTCAACATAGTCCTTGAAACTCTAGTCAGAATAATTAGAAGAAAGAAATTAAAGGGATATGAACATGAAAATAAGAGCTCAAACTATCCCTATTTGCTGATGACATGATTCTACATTTAGAAGACTCCAAAAAACTCCACCAGAAAACTTCCAGAAATCATATACAAATTCAGCAAAACAGCAGGATATGAAATTAACACACATAAATCAAATGTGTTTCTTGGTACCAATGATGAATCAGCTGAAAGAGAAATTAGGAAAACTACCCAATTCACAAAGCCTCAAAAAAAATACTTGGAAATCATTCTAACAAAAAAGGAGAAAGACCTCTACAATTAAAACTACAGAACACTAAAGAAAGAAATTGAAGAAGACCTTAGAAGATGGAAAGATCTCCTGTGTTCATGGATAGGCAGAATTAACATTGTCAAAATGACCATCCTACCAAAAGTGCTATACAGATTTAATGAAAGTCCTATTAAAATTCCAATGATATTCTTCACAGAAATAGAAAAAGCAGTCATGAAATTTATTTGGAATAATAAGAGGCCTGGAATAGCCAAAGCAATCCTTAGCAAGAAAAGTGATGCGGGAGACATCACAATACCAGAAGTTAAATCATACCACAGAGCTATAGTAACAAAAACAGCATGGTATCAGCACCAGAACAAACATGAAGATCAATGGAATAGAATAGAAGATACAGAGACAAGCTCATGTGAGTACAGTTTTCTCATATTAGACAAAGGCGCCAAAAGCATACAGTAGAGAAAAGATAGCCTCTTCAACAAATGGTGCTGGGAAAACTGGAAACCCATATGTAGCAAAATGACATTGAATGCCTATCTCTCACCTTGTACAAAAGTCAACTCAAAGTAGATACAGGACTCAGGCATTAGACTGGAGACCCTGCACCTACTAGAAGAAAATATAGACCTAACTCTCTATCATGTTGATATAGAAATTCACTTCCTCAACAAGACTCCTAAAGCACAAGAAGTAAAATAAAGAATCAACAAATGGGATGGTATCAAATTAAAAACATTCTTCACAGCAAAGGAAACAATTAAGAACATGAAGAAACAGCCTACCAATGGGAGGAAAATTTTGCCAGCTATACCTCAGATACAGCATTAATCTCCAGGACATACTAAGAACTCAAAAAATGTAACATCAAAAAAACAAATAACCCAATGTATAAATGGGGAAAGGAACTGAACAGGCCCTTCACAGAAAAAAAGAAATATGAATAGTCAACAAAAATATGAAAAATTGTTCAACATCTCTAGCAATTAGAGAAAGACTAATTAAAACTACACTGAGATTCCATCTCTAGTCAGACGCAGAAATCAATTGCTTATGTTGGATTAACAATTAAGAAAAGAATCTTAGAGTTAAACTTAGTAGTCTCCTCTTATCTGCAATTGCAGTTACCTGTAGTCAATTGTCTAAAAATGTTAAATAGAAAATACCAGAAATAAACAATATATTCGTTTTTAAATTCCATGCCATTTTAGGAAGTATCATGAAGCCTTGCACTATCCCACTTCATCCAGCTTTGGATATAAATCATCCCTTTGTCCAGCACATCCACGCAGTATAAACTGTCTGCCAGTTAGTCATTTAGTAGCTATCTAGGTTATGGGGTCAACTCTCAAGGTATCATAGGGCTTGTATTATAGGGCTCAGTCCCATGTGAGGTTTAAGGCATCTACTGGCAGGCCTTAGCATGTATCCCCACAGACAAGAGGGGGCTACTATATTGTAATGTTTTCTAAATAATAGCCATGTTTTCAAAAATCATCTCATTCAAACCTCTCTGCTTTATTTTTCTCCATAGCCCTTGCTTTACATGCTATATATTTTTTCTTTATTATTTGTCTCCCTCAGCTAGAATATAAGAACCATGGGAAAAGGGATCTGGTCTCTTGTTCATTGCTGGGCCTCACCTAGCACAGTGCCAGCTACTATTGGTCTCAGCAAAGACGTGTTCAATGAGCGAATTAAGTGCAGAAAGGGTTTGTAAGATTTCCTGTAGAGGATCCGATAGCCAATATTTTATTTATTTATTTATTTATTTATTTTTTTATTGGTTGTTGAAAAACATTACAAAGCTCTTGACATATCATATTTCATACATTAGATTCAAGTGGGTTTTGAACTCCCAATTTTACCCCAAATACAGATTGCAGAATCACGTCGGTTACACATCTACATTTTTACATAATGCCCTATTAGTAACTGTTGTATTCTGCTACCTTTCCTATCCTCTACCATCCCCCCTCCCTCCCCTCCCATCTTCTCTCTCTACCCCATCTACTGTAATTCATTTCTCTCCTTGTTTATTTTCCCATTCCCCTCACAACCTCTTATATGTAATTTTGTATAACAATGAGGGTCTCCCTCCATTACCATGCAATTTCCCTTTTCTCTCCCTTTCCATCCCACCTCATGTATCTGTTTAATGTTAATCTTTTCTTCCTGCTCTTCCTCCCTGCTCTGTTCTTAGTTGCTCTCATTATATCAAAGAAGACATTTGGTATTTGTTTTTTAGGGATTGGCTAGCTTCACTAAGCATAATCTGCTCTAGTGCCATCCATTTCCCTGCAAATTCTATGATTTTGTCATTTTTTAGTGCTGCGTAATACTCCATGGTGTATAAATGCCACATTTTTTTTATCCATTCATCTATTGAAGGGCATCTGGGTTGGTTCCACAGTCTAGCAATTGTGAATTGTGCTGCTATGAACATCGATGTAGCAGTATCCCTGTAGTACGCTCTTTTAAGGTCTTCAGGGAA
>NW_026000142.1:23981334-23985208 GCF_001458135.2 Marmota marmota marmota | reverse complement strand
ATAATAATAATAAATGCAATCCTAGAGTTCTATTAACTTCTCTTCCAGTAGGTGGAGCTGTGCCCACTGGGCCAAGCTTCTCCTCTCAATAGGTGGGAACCATTCACTGTGCAGCAGCTCTTTCTCCTAGACTGGGCGGGTCTCCAACCCTGAGTGTCTAGGGCCTTGTCTTGTGTTTCCTCAAGCCAGGCCGTGCTCACCTGTGGCGCTCACCACAATACTGGCTACACGCCAGGTCTGCTGCTCCTGGGAGCCCTGTTTTCATGAACACCTGGGCTCACTCTCCCTGTTTGCCTCCCTCAGACCCTAAGTTTGTAGAGCTTGGGGCTGAGATCCCCCAGCGAATTTGCTTGCCCTCCTGTAGCCACGCCCCCGGTAGCTGGTGCAAGAGACCTCAGTTGTCAGCACTGGTGGGAGCGGTAGCCGGAAGTTCCGCGCCACGAGTCCCGTGCCACTCCTGATTCCCTCGGTCTGGTTATTGCGTTCACAGGAGAGCTGGGAGTGGCCCTTAAGTTTGATAGCCAATATTTTAGACTTTGCTGGTCAAGGGGCAAAATCAGAGATATTATTTAGATACTTATGTAACTACTAAAAACGGTGAAAACTATGAAGCAAGAGGATCACAAGTTCATTGCCAGCCTCAGCAACTTAGAGAAAACTTGTTCCAAAATTTAAAAATAAATAAATACATAAAAAGGGCTGGGGATGTATCTCAGAGGTAGAGTGTCAGCTGGGTTCCATCCCCAGCATTGAAAAAAAAAAAAAATCCCCAAATCATTCTCAGCTCACAGGCCATATAAAAACAGACAGGAGGCCACATCTGGCCTGCGAAGCCATGGTTTGACAGCTCCTAAACTAGAGGTTTAACGACTCAACAAAAATGAAAAATAGCCTTTGATGATCTTTAATCTCATAAATCATTTCTGGTAACTTTCAGGAACCCAGTCACACAAAAATGGGAGCAACACGGTAAGTACTAATCCTGCCTTTGCAGGACAAGGGGTGTCACTTCTTCCCATCTGAATGTTATGAGGGGATAATTTAGGGTGGTGTCAGGTCCTGGCAGTGCTTATTGCTAGAGGCCTGCTCTGTACTTTGCACTATGCCAAGAACTAGGGGTGCACTTAGTTTAAAGTCCATCCTAAAATATACACAATGTTAAATAAAAACATACAACATATCAAAATATATTCTTCATCCTTTTAGAAAGACAGGCAGTCAGATAGAGTTTGCCTGGAAATTTGAGTGAACCCTGTTTTTTAAACTTGGATTCAGGAGGCATATGTCATCTGAATGGTACTGTGGTAATTTTATTCTGTACTTACATTTTCCCGTTGCCAGGATATTTTTATAAGTTTATTTGTGGTCTGGTACAAACATGAACCTCCTTCTTCCAACTGCAGCTGAGTATCCCACAAGATGGAATGACACTTAGGCACTGCAGTAAGGTCTTAGAACCTTACTGGCAGTGCCTATGGGGTCCCATTTCCCCACATAGTCAACGATGCTTGGTTTTAGCTCTAAAGCCACCACTCCGAGGAGAGTAAGGTTGTGACTTTCTGTTTTAATTTGCAATTCTCTAGCAATTCTTCATTTTCTGGCCTGCCATTTGGGTTTCTCCTTCTGAGATCAGCCTACTTAATTGTCTTTGCCTATTTTTTTTCTGATATGTTTCTAACCTTTTTCCTTGCTCTTTTCAGAATTTCTTGGCTGATAATCCTTTGGAAGTTTGTCATAGTGCCAAAGACCTTCTTCCATACTGCCACTCATCTGCCTACAGTGACTTTTCATCAAGCCTAATTCTTAAAATTTGATACTGTCAAATGTTGTACTTTTTAGGTTTTCAAAAGAAACTCTTCCTCATTCAGAAGTCACAGATATTATTCTGTACCCCCCCCTTCACCCCCCAGCTTTTGTTAGCTTTACCATTTTACTCTTTTTCACACTTAGGTCATTAGTATTTTTGTGTCATGTGAGACTTTATCCTTTCCTACTATGTCTCCACCATCCTATACCAAGCAGATAGATAAATAGATGGATAGATACAGACATAATTTCTTTCTTTAATCACTTTGTTACTTTGGTCTACTTGCAAGTACTACATTATTTTTCTAAGTATGGCATTTTAAAATGTTTTAACATCTAGTAGCATCTATATTCCCAAGTTTCTCTTTTATACAATTATTTTTCCTAACCGTGGGACTTCATTCCTCTCTCTATATGTTGGACAGAAATTTTCAGGTCACCCTCCAGCCACCCCACCCAAACACATGCTCCCCTCTCCCTGAAAAAACATTACTGGAATTTGGTTGGAATTGACATGAAATTTTATTATAATTTGGGGGTTTAAATTAATATATTGAAAATGTTAAGTGATCATCCATGAAATTTGGCAAATCTCTCCCATCTTTATCCTTTCAATGCAGTCTCAGAACCAAACAATCAGGGTTCAGTTAAAGCAGATACCACTGTGGACATTTCAAATAGGAAGGGATTTAAGCCAGAGAATTAGAAGCCTACACAATATTTGGAAGAAGAATGATTATCAAGCAAAACTTCACTGCTTCCAGATAATCCAAAGAGGTAGGGAATTTTAGGAAATGCAGGAATCTCAGAGAACCCACTACTAGTAGTCTAAGCTACCTACAGTACCCAACAAGGAGCCCCTACCTCCAGAGGCCGCCACACACATCTACCAACTGTCCCTACTTTTGTCCCCAGCTATTACCAGTTAAAGAAAACTTTTCCGATCATCTCTCCTTCCACATATCATACAAATTCCTCCAATTGGAAAAATCAAATCCAGAACACCCCTGGCAAGAGGCAGGAATGATGATAAGTTGATAAATGACAACCCAGCAAAAAAAAGAAAAATATAAAGTGTTTAATAAATATTAGGTGACCTGTAATAAGAATTTAAAGTTCACAATATCAAAATTATTTTAGATATGATTCAAAGGAAGCATATTTTAACTGATTCAATAATGTGGCATATTATTCTCTTATAAGCATTACAAATATTTTAACATTTGCAAAGGCTTACTTTCAAATAGGCTGATTTTTTCACAAAGAATAACATCTCTGGAAAGATCACATAGTCAATATGATATAGTATTCCCTTACTGTTCAGCCCTGGCTGGACCTTTATTGAACTGTGCCCAGTTAAACTCTACAATTTAAGAGAGGTATGAAGAATTTGATGACTGCTCAGGCAGCAGCAATAAAAATGATTCAATGTGGGAGTGAACAGTATTTATTTTATACAATGCACAAACCATGTGTGTCTATGCACCTGTGTGAATGACAGTCATTAATGATCCTAACATGCAAGTGGAATTATTATGCAGAACAGTTGTCTTAAAACCTTTCTGATTACAACCCTTGTCAATAAAGATGCTTTGATTTGCACTAATACGGATCCTGCACTAACATTCCTTCCAGCATCTCAGGGGATACTTTCAACCCTGCAGTGCACCTCTTTGTGGAGAGCACTGACTTGTCTCATCTCCCACGTCTTTTCAGATGCCCATCTTCTAAGATGCACATTACCATGCAGTACCATGCCTTAAGATCCTATAGTCAGGTTCAGTCTGGTGACATTTAAACTGCCAGGAGGGGGCAGTTGTGAGCAGGATATAAGGAAATTCCTACCCAAAGAGGAAACCAACTGGAAAAAACTGGCTGAAGCCAGCCAGAGATGGGCCATGACCAAAATGAGAAATGAAGTCCACCAAACACCAAACAGGTCACAAAAACAGCCACCAAAGAGGGTAAGGAAACATGGTGAGGTTGGGGAGTATAGTTTGAAGTAGGAAAGAAGAGAGAGAGAGAGAGAGAGAGAGAGAGAGAGAGAGAGAGAGAGAGAGAGAGAGAG
>NW_026000142.1:23933319-23980338 GCF_001458135.2 Marmota marmota marmota | reverse complement strand
AGGAGAGAGAGAGAGAGAGAGAGAGAGAGAGAGAGAGAGAGAGAGAGAGAGAGAATGAGAATATGAATGAGAATATCAACGTGCAAACTCTAATCCAGAACCCCAAAGTCCAAAGCTAGAATGAGGGAGAGCTTCAGACTGTGCCAGATCGAATTTCAGGATCCAGGCAGGAGTAGCCAGAGCTTTCAGGCCTCAGAAGTTTATGAAACGATTATTTTTAAAATATGCTTGGGAGTGAGACTCTTTTTAGAAAACAAACTGTTATTCTCAGTCTTATGATTTCTGATCTTGGAAAATTCTCATCTTTTCCAGCTCAGGCATTCAAAACTCTGGCAGATTTTCTGAAATGTTAGAGATGGAAATACAAGTCAAGGAGTTACAGTGTATCATCTGGCAGATGGTGCACATTTCTTGAAGGTCTGTTTAATGTTGACTGATCTGTGATGAATAGTATTCCACAGAGGGACACTACCCACAGGGAGCACCAGGGGCTGTGCAGTGAGGAGATTCTAGTACTTTCCAGGGACGAGGTGCTATTTCCACCCCAGGGGTAGAGTATTGAACCAAAGTCCCTGCCCTCATAAGATTAACCCTCTAGTTCAGTAATCACAAGTAAGCAAACAAGTAGATAATAAATCCCAGATAGTGACAATCCAGGAGATGGAGTAGATGTGTTGAGGGAGGTTGACTCTTTTTTATTGGGTAGTCAAAGAAGAGACTCATCTGAAGGGCATCAGCAAGCCATGTAAATATCTACAGGGAAAGCATTCCAGGCTAGGGGATAACAAGGGCAAAGTTTCTAAGGATGAAACATTGGGTGTGGTTGAGGACAGAGCCAATGTGGAGAAAGAGGATTGAGCACTGGGAAGAATGTTTAGAAAGTGAGAATTGAGAAAAGCAGAGCTAGACTTTGAAGGTCATGAGAAGGATTTCAGATTCTGGTTCAAGAATGGAGAAGGGGCAATGTTGTCAGATTTGTGCTTTTCAGAGATTGTTGGGACTGCAGAATGGGAAACTTTGACTGCTTGGCCGAAGAGAGGAAGCATTAGTGTGCTGGAGCTACAGAGCCAATGATGAGTTTTCAAGTGAACCATGCATTAATCATTATTAAAAATTGAGTTTTATAAACTCGTAACATAATAAGTTACTGCCCACATCCGGTGCAGGCCATGGAAATGGGGTTCCCCTCCAGTGGAATGGGCTGGCTGAGAAATAAAAGCTAGGAAAAATAGAACAGGGAAATAACCACAGAACACAGAAAGTAGTTTCAAAGAGAGGGCAGGATGGGTAAGCTGACCAGGCGGGTCCAGCTTCTAACAAAACAAAGGAGCTCTCATCTGCTTTATTTATATGGGAAAACATCAAAGGCTTTCCATAGAAAGTTCTTCACTGAAATAGGATACAGGTGGGGGCAGATGGGCTGCTCAGTTCCTAATGGGTTACATCATCTCCAGTGCTGCTGGGGGGACCTTTCTAGCAGAGTGGAGGGGAAGGTCATGTGCATTAGGGGTTCTGTCTTGGTGTTCCCAATGCCAGACCTATCCCTCACTGGCTACAATGCCAAGAAAAGTTCCTCACGCATTTCACAGATGGCTTCCCACAATAAGTGATAGTAAAACATTGTAAATATTGAAAACACATCATTTTCTAATTATCTTACTACATTTTACCATTACCTATGCTCTTGAGTTTATTTATATCCACGTGGTACATGGTGGAAATACTATACAACAGTGTCTGCTCTGTTCAATGACGCCATGTTGGTGGATTGAAATTGGTCACAGTGGAGTATTTACACAACAGAAATTGGTGAAGATTACAAAGCAGGGTTCCCCATCTGTTCAATATTTTCTAGAACACTGCCAAAGCAAAAGACCAGTGCCATTACGGTAGTCTGTCTGAGAGATGATGGCCCTTGATTGAGAGTGGTGGCAAAGGGCAGTGACAGAGGCAAGGCTCCACACAGATTTAAAGGTGACATCCATGATACTCACTGATGTGGGACATGTAGAAAGTGAAGCAAAGTAAAAATAATAACTCCTAAGATTTTGAATGTGAGTTTGGGATGTAGTTTGTTGAATTTGAGAAAAAGATAGAAATCAACTCCTGCTTCAATGTAATAATCATAAGTGTCTTGAGGAATTTTCTGTAGGGCTTTTTGTTAAAGATTTTAAAATAGTTATCTTTTCTATACGACAGCAATATTTGACAGTGATAAAAATTGAATATGGTAATTACATAAACTCAGGATTTGTCTTTGCTTTTCTGGCACTTAACACAGGGCTCAGCATATAGTAGGTGATCATTGTTCAAGGCAGTCATACCCCTAGAATGGGATGTTATCTTATGTATTTGGGGATCTACAAGAAAAATGACATTTAATCAGAACCTAGATATTATAGCAATTTACTTGGAAGCTGAAGCTAACAAGTTACTTAGCTAACTGAATAACTAAGGAACCAAGCTCTCTAACCAGTTCAACACACCTGGTGGGCTGTACACATTAATGCTGATGGTGGTGCTTTTGGGGTATTACACAATGCAGTAGGGATATCTTATTTTAAGAGAAAATTATACCAATATTTGTGAATCAGCATTCCCATAGGACATGTATGTATATTTGTGTGTTGTATTTATTTATTATGGGGTTTGGCTTGTGTGGTATTGGAGTCCCACCATGATCCATTTGCAACTTACAGAACTAAGAAGGTCAATGGTATAATTCAGTCTGAGTCCAAAGATCTAAGAACCCAAAATAACAATGTCTAGGGGCAGGAGAAGATGGATATCCCAACTGCAGTTAAGAGAGTAAATCCTCCCTTCTTTCATCTTTTGGTTTCATCTGGGTCCTCAACAGATTGGCTAATGCCTGACATCATTGATTGATCTTCTCTACTTAATCTATTGACTCAAATGCTAACATGTGCTAGGTGTGGTGGTACATTCCTGTAATTCCAGCAGCTCTGGAGGCTGAGGCAGGAGGATCATGAGTTCACAGCCAGCCTCAGCAACTTAGTGAGGCCCTAGGCAACGTAGCAAGACCCTATCTCAAAATAAAATATAAAAAGGGCTGGAGATGTGGTTCAATAGTAAAGCACCCCTGGCTTCAATCCCTGGTACCAAAAAAAAAAAAAAAAAATGAGATGCTAACCTCTTCCAGAAACATCCTCACTGACATACCCAGAAATAATGTCTGCCCTATCAAGTTGACACATAAAATTAAACATCATATCTACCAAAGCAGAAAACAGGTATGGCCACGATCTCCAAAATATGGGTTCTAGATGGTGACTGCTCTTTTTCCTAGCTCTTCCAAACTGAAGTGCTATTCAGATTTACCTGATGTCAGAACTTGGGTCATATGTGGGTCTCAGATAAAAGGAGGCAGAGTTTTCTTTCTTAGAGGTTTGGGAGCTTCCTGGAGCAGCTCGCAGGCAGGGAGTTCAGGGCTGGTTCTGCAGGCCTGCTAAGCGGCACCTCTCCTCCCAGTGATGGGTAACAGTATATCCTGAGATGAAATTTCTTCCTTTGGAGGGCCACAGTCTCTTCTTTCACAGATGGGAAAGGTAGCCCCCAGGTATACTCCTCCAGGCACTGGCTCCAATTGCTGTCCTTGAAGAGGCAGTGATCATTGCATTTAAATATGATATTGTCAACTTAAATTCACAGGGCCTGAAGAACTGAACTCAGCACTCTGCAGAACAAGTGGCATGTAGTCATGGGGACATTACATCCCTTAGAGGCATTGCAAAAACAAGTGTTTTCTTTCCTACCAGGTGGTAGCTCTTACTACAAATTGAGTGCCCCCCCCCCACTCTGGCCAGTCTGTCCTTCCACTAACAAACATGGGGTCATCTGCTGGGGGAAGTTCTGGACAGTTACCTAGCTAATAGGTTTATCATAAAGAATGTTACAAAGGATACAGATGAAGAGATGCACAGGACAAGGTATGGGAGAAGGGGGTGGAGCTACTCTCTAGGAACCTTCAGAGTATTCTGCTGTCTGGAGCCTCTCAAATTTGTTTTTACAAAGTCTTTCTGTTATAGTTTGGATCTTTACTGACCCTAAAAGTCCCCATTGGGAGGTGGGGCACCGTGGAAAGTCAGGTCTTTGGCCGCATGGCCTTGAAGGAGATATTGCCTCTTTTTCTCGCTCTGCTTTCCAGACACCCTGAGAGAAGCAGCTCTGCCACACCCTTTTGGCACGACATCACCACAGACCCAAAAGCAACAAGGCCAAGCAACCATGGACCGAAGCCATGAGCCAAAATAAGTCTTTAATTTGATTTTCTCAAGTATTTTGTCACAGGAATGGAAAGGTGACACATTTACCAACAGCCTATTATTTAGAAAACCACTGTGAATGCTCCAAATTCATTCATCACCAAAGTTGAATGCCTTCCCACGTTGAATTTCTGTTGTCTTCGGGATTTTTCAATGAACAGCTATCTAAAATTTCTAGGCATCATATTTCAATGGTAGCCTAACTACAGAATCAACATAAGATAAATTTAGGTGATAATAAAATATACTATACTGCTTTTAGAAATTTGATATCTAAATGAAGTAGAAATATGGCATTAAAATAACCATTTTAGAATGATACTTTTTATCTCCCAGCTTAGCCTAAACTAGTAGTAAATGGCTACAAAATCTCAAAGGCTTACAACAACAAACAATTATCTTTTGATTATGGTAGATATTTTTTTTGAGAAATGACCAACAATTAATCAACATTTCTTTTATGCATTGTTCTGGAAAAGTTAAACTAACATGTTAAAAATCCTGATATAGCCATTTACTTAGGCATTGGTTGTTCTCAATTAAGACACAAACTTTCTTTTCTTCTTTCCTGGTATTCTACAATCATTTATCTACTATGCTAACAGTATTTGTTCTCATACCACTACAGAAGAGAGAAATGTTGGTATTTATATAAACCATAAAATCTGTATTAGTGGAGACCACTACACCTGATTTCTATATAATTCATTGGCAGAATTATCAGACAATCCATTTGCTTTCCCCTCCACATCAAACAGAGTCTTAAATTTTTTCAGTCATAAATGACAAACAGAGATGGAATTAATCATCCAGCATTGGGGTAGATGTAATTCTTTCACACAGTTATTGGTAAGAAAAATTAGTTTTGTTACAAGCAGAAGGAGGCTCTCACAGTGGATGTGAGCTACCCTTTGGCTGTGATTCTGCTCCATGTTTTCAGTCTGGGACTAAGTTGGAGTAGCAGACCTTTCATATCTGGTTATAAACTTCCAGTGGTAGAGGGGAAAAAGAAACGAGAAATGGCAGAAACCCTGAAGGCTCCTGGTACCTTGTTCTAAGTACTTTCATGTACACTGGCCAAAGCAGGTCAGATGGCCTGATGTGGGGTAGGGAGCATCTTGATCTCATTAGGGTCAGGAGATATAAACCTCTCAAATAATTGGAACAATAACACAATCTACCACATGCCCTAGCATTAGTGTTACTCCATCCAAGGCAATGTAGTACAACCTAAGAATAAACTACTTTTTTTCAAAGATACTTTAAGCTTTCTACTTGAATGAATTAAAACTGATTTGAAAGAATGATCTTAAATATTTTCTTAAGGATAGTTATATTTCTTAATATTTTTCTTCCATAAAGACAGTAATCAATAAGTTCTTTTATCATTCTACTTGACTAGTATTAGACTCTCAGTATAAAAGTGTTCTCCAGAGTCTCATGAAGATGCTGACTTTTCGGTCTCTGTTGGTAGGTAACAAAGAACCCTAGGGTTATACAGAAGCACCCTTGGGTGTATTCTGCTGCATGCTTGGGATTACATGTTTGACTACAAGCTTGGGAGGGGAAGACCTAATAAGATGTCCTGAACTAACTGCTATACAGACAACAGAATACAGTGTGTTGCTTCCACCAGGAGTTTTGATATTATATTGAACTGATTAACTGTTCTGGGTTGATCAAATAATATTCTATGATTCCATACCACATCTATATTTATTACATGAGTGTTAAAGAAATGATCATCAAGGAAAATGCTAAAAAAATAACATTGTTCTCCAGTTGTCATCATGAACTATCTTCCTATAAAGTATAAGTAATAAATTTTTTTTTCCTTTTAAATTTCACTAGGCAGTTGATGATTTACCTTAGTCATATTATATAAAGCACACTGGGGAATTGTTCATGTAAAGCCATTGACCATAAGCTGCATCTGGAATTGATTTTTACATTTTAAAATACTCCCAAGGTTTATCTTTTATAGGCTTTACTACTCAACATAACCCACTGAAAGAATTTTCCTTTTCTGTATAAGGAATAACCAGGGATCTTAGTTTAATGTGTATATTGAATTACTAGAATTATTTTAGTGGAAGAACATCTGTAGTAGATGCCTTGTCAATAAGACTTAATTTAGCCTATGTAGCCCCAGACTTTTTAAAAAGGAACTGAAAAAATTATTTTAAATGTCATATGCAAAAATACATGTCTGGGGATTACCTATAAAGGAAGAGGGGTAGGAAAAGAGGGAAAGAAATAAAGAAGGAAGACAACTTGTCTGCCAACTACTGAAAATGTATAAAGTTACAGAAACTAAAAATCATCACCGAGCCAAAAATAGGGGAAACAAATGAGTGGATCTGAATACAGTCCACCCATCCCAGGGTATATGAGAATTTAGTACTTGAGAAGGGTGCTGTTTCAAATTGTGGTGTAAACATGGCCCATTTGATAAATACCATTGTGGAAACTGGCCAGCATTTTAGGCAAAAAACATGTGTTTCTATATTGTTCCTTTGTCAAAATAAATTCCATCATTCCAGATGGATCAATGATACACTGAACTTACATTGATTTAAAAAAAAATATATAAAAAGTATGTAGAAGCAAGGGCCATCTTTACTTCAGCCACCACTGCATCCCTAATTCCTAACACAGTTTCAGGCACACTCAGGAAATAGATGTCCAATAGAAGAGTGAAGGGATGGTTTTGCACACATAGTGCTAGACATGCTAGACACTATTGGTTTACAGTGGTTCTGCACAGCCCTCTGTCCTTTGTAAGCTACTTATGGCTAACAAGGAATCTAATCATGGTCCATCATTTGTGAGCAAAGATGAATGAGAAAACTAAATATGTCCTGGAGTAGATGCTGGGGGCAGGGAACAAGAGTTGAGTATGCTTCTTACACTCAGCCAGGTGTGAACTCAGCTAGACAGTTCTGCTGAATTACCAAAGTGTTGTCACATGAGATTTTGCCTTTTCTTCTCCCAATAGATGAATTGATGATTTTCAGGTAAAGCAAAAGCCACTGATCTGTGTACCCCACACATTAACACTGATCTGTGTACCCCCTCATGTTACTCTGATGTTTTTAGCCACAAAACTAAAACCATTCTTTGCATGGTACTATAGTCCAGAGTCTTGACAGTCTACATCTATCTACTTCTATATCACTGAAGACCTCCAAGACGATTATCCAATAATCTCTTTTCCAAATATCTCTTGTTGATTAACTGGTACGGAATTCATTCAATACGGTAGAGCAGAATGCATTGATTGTTGTTGATTAGTCTTCCTGAACTCATGACATCACCATGACTACTAAAGCAGTCAATGGCATGGGGAGCAGGGCTGGGGGTTCAATACCATGAGTTGTAGTGGGTGGACCATGAGATTTGGACCAAGACATACCACATTCCAACACTGATCTATACCCATCTTGAGCCACAATCAGTTTTTTCTGTATTTGGAGACTTTATCAAAGACTTGTCCTTCCTGGCTAGTTCACTGCCAATCCCTGACACTAGGAACCCCAGACACCAGCACCAACTACTGATTTGATACCTGCCCGCTTGCACAGACTGCTGCCTACCACTTCCCTGGAGCCAGGTCCAGGTGGAGGGGGGAAGTGTTGCTGTCATAATGTGACAAGTTCTCTGACTTCCATCTAGCAACAAACCAAATAACCTAAAATCAAGAAACAAATGCAATTAACCAGAGCAGAGGGATAAATTAGAATTGGAATAGAAAGGAGAAGAAAGAACACAAGAGAGAGCTAAAGTATTGATTGATCCCAGGTTAGATACTAGACCTGGAGTCAGTGAGAGAATAAGTAAACTTAAAAAAAATGTAGTAATGTGATCATGATGGTTTGGAAAAACATTTCAGCCTGCTTCTGCCTTGAGAGAGAAAAGAAGAAACTCTAGAAAGACCACTCATAGTCTAGGAAAAAGACACAAAAAGGAAGAGAGTCTTTAGGGCCTGGTGCAGGAGGGAAAAAGGGAAGAGTAGGAGAGGGGGGAAATTGGAAAAGGCATTCTGGAGAGAGACAGAACTTCCTTATATGTAGCTCTTTTCTTCTGAGTAAGGTCTCCGTGGGGAATTGCCAAAGGGATGATTGTGCAACTTGCTTCATGAGGTGCCCTGCACCCTGGCCCATGCACAGAACCACTTAGAAGGGACACTTCCCATTCCTCACAGCAGACCCTTCACTGAGATCCAGAACTCAGAGAGCTCTCCTGAGGCCTGCAGGGGTGGCCACGCAGCTCACACTGACACCAAGAGCACCACTGTCGCTGTCGTGTACAGTTTCACGGTGTAACACACTTTCCCAATCTTCCTGAAGAGCCCGTTTCAACAGTTGCAGGCACAGGAGACTTTTAGTGTCCTGTGTAATTACAATGATGGTCACAGGGTGCCATTTTTTTCGAGGTGGGTCCTTTGAGATTATGGTTGAAAGGTCATTGGCCAAAAATTGGTCTGAGTCCCTTGAGGTTGTGGCAATTAGTGAGATTGCAAAATCAATTGGGTCCTTCTGCATTTACTTGTCACCCAGTGGGTGGATCATCCAATAGGCTCTGAGCCCCAGTGGTGCCCAAGGTCTCCAGAGGTGAAGGGAGGATCTGTCCTCAGAAAGCTGCTTCCCTGTCTGGAGGGAGAAGAATGCCATCCTCACGTCCTTGGGCAGGTGGTTCCCCGGCTTTTCTTCTTCAGCTTACCCCATTCCTGAAGCCCTTCCCCTCCCATCACTTGCTCTGAGAAAACCATTTGGTAACGTGGGGAGTGGAAGTGTTTTGAGCAGAACAACTTTCTTTCTATACTCTCAAATCATTCCAAGTAGCCTTCTCCTCTTGCTACAGGCTCATTTTAAAATCCTTTCCCATTGCTTGTGAAGGAATCTACCATTTAGTAAGTGCTACCATCAAACCTGAACTCTGATAGTCCCCAAATCCATCAAAACAACATCTTCTAGTAAAAAGGGATAACTTGGGCCTACCTTGCTGGAACCTGCAAATTTAAGAATGTTACTTAAGAATGTTAGTTATTCTTTCATGCCTACAAGAATCATATCCGCTGAGAGCTCAGGGCACTGAAAAAATGCAGCAGGGCCAGATGTGTTTCATACCAGAGGGAGCGTGACAGAGGAGGACACGCTGCGGTGAGGCACTCTGGAGAAGAGTCTGGCAGCAGAGCGCTGGTGTAGCAGACATTTGGGACTCACCAAAGGGTGAGAGAGAAAAGATGAAGGAGGTCTTAGAACCAAAATGAACTCTGTCTACCTCTGAACTTTAATGACATCCTGCTCAGTACATGGTTTAGACAAATGCAAAGTCCAGCCAGATCCCTTAAAGCCTACTTAGGTAGGAATTGGAACCTGCAAATTTAAGAATGTTAAATTCTTAATGTCTGTCCTGTTCCCTGAGTCATTTATGTTAGGATGGGACAAACCAAATTTGGAGAAAATGAGAAGTATTGAATTCCATCCATGTCTTTGATTATCACTGTGCTCTCAGACCTCCCAGAGTGCAGGATGTTGTTGTGTGTTAACAATTTACTAAGCCCTAGTGAACTAGAAGATTCAAAAATAGTATACACACACACACCTGAAATTCAGAAATTGGTGGAAGTCATACATTGATGTGTCTCAAGAGTCAGTCCTCACAGAGGAGCTGAGGGTTTGGCAGAGGCCCAGATGGACACATGTGTACCATAAAGAGATGCTGGAGCACAGGGAAGAAACCTATGCTGATACTAGCACCATCCAGCAAAAACATAATGGCAGCAATATATGAAAATTTACATTTTCTAGTTACCATATTAAAAAGTTAATCAGGTATAATTAATGTAAGTTTATTTTATTTAATCAATATATCAAAATATTATCATTTCAGTATGTAACCCAAAGGCAAAGTTATTAATTAGTTGTTTTGTATTCTTTTTCTTACTAACTCTTCAATATCCAGTGTTATGGCACACTTGATGTGTCACTATGAGAAACATGGTAATTAAAGGTTTAAAGTACCAATAATTGCAAAAAAATCTATAGAATAGATTCGAGAGTGTCTATCCACTTGCATTCTGATATTTTTTAAGAGGGAGAGAAAAGGGCTTATTTATGAACATTACACAAGAAATTGTATATAACCCTTTCATAAGCCCATGGGAGAGTGTCACCCATGTGAACATTGTCATCTGTATTTTGTTGCAGGAAAAAATAGACAAACAAGTTCAAAGCCTTTCTGAAAGATCCTAGCACTTTTCAAATTCCCTTTCACAAAGCAGGTTCTTGAGGAGATAAATTGAAAAGACCCAAAAAAGTCAAATGGCCCCTGTGCTGCTGGCTTAAGCCATTTATCACATTCTACAGTGAAATCACAGGTACGTTTGGACCCGCCCCAAGGTTCCTTCCTACCATAAAATAATAGGATTTTTTGTGTTGTTGTGGGTCTAGGGATTCTGGAGAGGAAAGACACAATCCAAATGGTAGCATTTGAGATACTTTATGGATAATGTGATTTAGAACATTCAGATCTTTTCATATCCCTTAATTCTTGCTACTCCAAATGTGGTCCCCAAACCAGTAGCATAGACCTCCGGAGTTCAGACACTTCACAGAAGAAGAAATACAATCAATTTATCAACAAATATAGGAGGGAAAATGTTCAACATCTCTAGCAATTAGAGAAATTCAAATCAAAACTACTCTAAGATTTCATTTTATTCCAGTCAGAATGGCAATTATGAAGAATACAAACAACAATAAATATTGGTGAAGATGTGGAGAAAAATGTACACTCATACATTGCTGATGGGAATGCAAGTTGGTGCAAGGATTATAGAAAGCAGTATGGAGATTCCTCAGAAAACTTGGAATGAAATCTCCATTTGACCCAGCTATCTCACTTCTCAGTTTATACCCAAAGGACTTAAAAATCATCATATTACAGTGATGCGGCCACATCAATGTTTATAGCAGCTCAACTCACAATAGCTAAACTATGGAACCAACCTGGATGCCATTCAATAGATGGATAAAAAATATGTCATGTGTGTGTGCATGTGCGTGTGTGTGTGTATGATGAAATATTACTCAGCCTTAAAGAAGAATGAAATTATGGCAGTTGCAGGTAAATGGATGGAGCTAGAGAACGTTGTGTTAAGTGAAATAAGCCAATCCCAAAGAACCAAAGGCAGAATATTTTCTCTTATATGTAGATGCTAATTCACAATGGGGAGGGGGTACCTGGGGAAGAATATAGAGTTACTTTAGGTTAGGTAGAGGGGAGTAAAGGAGGGGAAGAGGGAGAGGTAGAGGTAGGAAGGATAGTAGAATGTGTCACACATTATTATCCTATGTTTCTGTATAACCATTCGACTGGTGGGATTCTACATCATGTATAACCAGAAGAATGAGAACTGATATCCCATTATATATTATGAATCAAAGTGCATTCTACTGTCATGTATAACTAATCAGAAGACAACAACAACAACAAAGAAATACAGAATGTCAGGCTCCAATCAGATCTACTGAATCAAAATGTTCACTTCACCAGGATCCCCAGGGAATTCCTGGACCGATTCAAATTGAGAAGCACACCTTAGCTGAGTAGCCTAGCTCAGGGTAGGTCTTTCTCTGGTGCCCGTGAGTAAGGAGCTGTGCTCCTGCTACACTGTACATGATTTGATTGTCAGTGTGTAACAGGGAAAATTCACAGACTCATGAACTCTGATGGTCAGTTCTATGTGTCATTTAGTCTGGGTCATGGAGTACCCAGAGAGCTGGTAAGACATTACGTCTGGAAGTATCGGTGAGAGTGTTTCTGGAGACACGTGGAGTTGAGTAAAGAAAATGGCCACCCCTAATGTGGGTGTTGTCCTCCTCGAGGGCTGGAACAGAACAGAAGGGCAAAGGAAGGGAGGACTCTCTCCCTCTGCGCCTGACCATCTGAGCGGAAACATTGGTCTTTTTCTGCCCTTACACTGAGACTCACACCATTGGCACTCCTGGTTCTTAATCCTTTGGACTCAGAAGGGAACTATACCCCTGGACTTCCTGGGCCCCCAGATTTTAGGCAGCTGATTGCAGGATATTTAGCCACCATCATTGTGGGTCAATTTCTTATAATAAATCTCTTTATAGATATATATCTATAGATGTCTCCTCTAGGTTTTCTTTCTATGGAGAATTCTGATTAAAATAGGAACTATCCCCAGGCCAGGGACTAGTTGGTTCTCTTAAATCACTTCAAATTTCAGGGTGTGGGAGGACAGGTCATCATTTACTAGATTCCCACTCTGGCTACCAAATAGACTCTTAAAAACTCAGAGGAAATTCAAGTATCTTCCCCTACCCCACCCACAAAGCAGTTCCTGAAGCCTAAAGCCTTTCCTACTTCCCTCCTGACCTGCAGACCACACCACCCCCTACTTGCCGCCCACCCCCCACCATCCTGCAGCATCCTAACTGAACTCAGGACCCCTGTGAATGCTCCAGCTCATACTGACACACAGCAAGACACAGGGCTGCTGGGATGGCAGCTGGAAACGTGACACCTCCTTATTTGAAACCTTATCGTTATTATCCAGAGTCCTCTGGCAGCTGAAGGGAGATAAAGGTCAATGACACAAGAGCACAAACTCACTCTTTTTAGGCAGGACCTATGTGAACAGCACAGCCACGGAAGGGAAAAACCCATTAAAGGCAGCAATCAGCCAGACCTCCAAGCACCACCTCTGGTGTTTCAAAGAGAGAATGTGGAAGGTATAAAATCTTTCTTCTAGAATGATGGAGATATAAAATCACCATCAAACACCATAAAAATATTTACCACAAGCAAAAGCTGCCTATAGATTCTCAAATCAGTGGGCAAGAGTATGATAAGAAACAGAATGTTCACATAATTTTAACATGTCTTCACAGGGAGAAATGGCAAAACATACAATGGCCACAATGTTAACCAAGTAATCAAAGTTAGCACCACCAGAAATGAGACACGTTGACATGGTCGACCCACTAGCTCAGTGCACCCAGAACTCAGAGAGCATTTTCTATTATTTGAACAAACTGTATAAATTCAATAAAATCAAGGCCCACCCCAGTCCCACTGAACAGAACTTCAATGGATGAGGCCCAGTAGCCTCTGTTATAATAAGCCTCCCATTCAGATATACTGCCAAAGGTTGAAAATGTCTTCTTAATCTATTTCTAATCTCCACCTGACAAACACCTCATTCATACTTCAAAGCCGAGCAAAACTATGGCCTCCATGTAAGGTTTTTAATCTCTGAAGTTAGAACCTCTGGGCTCAGCTTCTAGGAGCCTGTTACATCATGGTACCATGTCTCTTAGAATGTTTATGGCAGTGTGACTCTTATCAGAGTCTGTTAATCAGCTACAACAAAATACTTGAGATAAATGACTTATAAAGAGAAAAGGTTTATTTGGCCCACAGTTTTGGAGGTTCTAGTTTGTGATTAGGTGATCTTACTGCTTTGGGTCTGTGGTGAGGCAGTCCATCATGATGGAAGAACAGAGCAAAGCAAAACCACTCAAATCATGAGTTAGGGAGCAAAAAGAAAGAGGGAGGAAGGGGCCAGAGTCCACAGTCCCCTTCAAGAGCATATCCCTGGTGACCTAAAGCCCTCCCACTAGGCCCCACCTTTTAAAGGATGTACCACCTCCTAATACTATCATGTTGGGGACCAAGCCTTTAACATATGGGCCTTAGGGGGGACATTCAGGATCCAAACACGAGCATAGATGTTCAGTCACAGTCTTTCCTAAGATCCCACAAGCCCTTTGAAGGCAGAATCCATATTTGTATCTGATTTTCAGAGTCAGAGCATAATGTTCTATATGTGGTCGCTGCTTGACAAAGGTTGACTTGAAGAGACCTCATGAAATATTATTGGGCAAAGATTTATAATTGTGTGAGGAGTAGAGGATATCAGGGGAAAGAAAAAGAAGAAACCTATGTGTGTAAAAGAAAAAAAATAATGTCTAAAATACCTTTCTTCATATGATAAAGTCCTAATCTAACTACTTCTTGTGGATTATTACCTCATTTAAGTCTCACAATAACCCTATTTGGTAGCTACTATTGTTATCATTAGTGCTATTTTATTCTCATGGAATCTGAAACACAAAAAGGTTAAGTGTAATTTACTGCAAATTATACAAGCTATGCGTGGAAGAGTTAAAATTTGAATCTGGGTAATTGGGCTCACCATATGGGTTCCCAGTCACTCTCTGCTACCACCATTTGTGCAGTAATATGTTACTGGATCCATAATACTATTAACAGGCCCATATTCAATTTTGCTACAGAAATTTTAAATAATACTCAGCCATCAACCTTTTCTTATCCTTTTCTCCCTATCATAGTATAAATTGCAGGTGACACAGAAAACATTATATAAGTGCTTGTCACCTATGTGCTGACTCTGTTATAAGAGCTTTAGAAACAAATTGATTTACTCTTCGCATAATCCTATGAAGTAGGATCCATCATCATCTCCCATTTCAAATAAATGAGATGCAAAGAGGTTAAGAACCCTGCCCAGGTTACACAGAGAATAGATGATGGAGCAGGATCTGAACCCATGCCACCTTTCCTGAGGATTTGCCTCTTTGCTACTCTGCTATCAAGCCTGTCTTTGTGAGATGTTGGAGAAGTGATTGTAGAACTTAATTTTGCTGTTGCTCTTGTTATATTATTACATCCCTCCTAGGGTTAGTGTTTGAAACAAAGTGTCAATAAAGAGAATGCCTGACACGTACTAAGGACTGTGTTAACAGATCTTTATTATGTCATACAATTTTAAATAGCCTTATCTCATAAATTTGGCCTCATATGCCCCATGTGACAATCAGGACATCATGGTGTTTTTCCTTCAGGGGCCAAAGTAACCAAAGCCATGGCCAGTTTTGCCTAGAGCAGGAAGGCAGAATGCTTTATCTTCCCAAATTTCCTATTGGAAGAGATATGGAATCACCTGTTCAGTAAGGAACTTTGAACTGGTGCTTATGTAATGCCAAAATGTCATCACTGGAAGCACAACATGTGCCTGTAGCAAAATGTAAATAGTGATTTGAACTACTGGCATAAATCAGTGTACACAGATCCACCTACTGTCAATCGCCTTCCAAGTATAAGGCCCCATTGCAATCCACTGTTCTAATAGGGGCCCCAAGCTGGATGTGAACCCAAAAGCTTGAGCACCAACAGCATCAGAAGGGGCAGGTCTCTCCATAGAGCATGTATATGCCACAGGACTCCAAGTACGATGAGGGCCCATCTGCGCATTTTATTGAGATGAAGAGTGGCCACCTCAGCACCTGATCTTTTCAGATCCCCTTTTTTGATGGATCTGATGACCTGATAACAAAACTTCACTGTCCTTCAATCAAAAGGCTTCCACCCAACATTGGCTGATTTTCACTAGGAAAAGAAAGTCCATGACTTCTGTCATCCTGCTGGTGCGAAAGCTTCCAGGTTCTCAGATTGGTCCTCAATCTTTCCTTCTCATGCCCAGCTCCCCAGGCCCATCCATCCTGCTTGAATCTGCACACCTGTCTGCACATCTCACCCATGGGAATGTGGTCCTAGAAGGAAAGATGAACCTCTTTTGCTACAGTGCATCGAATAGCCTCCTGGGAGACAGGCCCAGGTTACAGATGCCACAGAAAACTCTCCACCCAGCTAGCTCTTTGGATGTGAAGTTAGAACAGTGATACTCAACTCTGGCAGCAAGGTAGAATTATCTAAGATTTTCTTAAAAATACAGATGTTCCAGTCCCACCCAGGCCAATTAAATCAGCATCTCTAGAGGTGGGAATCTTTTATACAGTGAGGAATTCAAACCACTGAGTTAGGATCGCTGTCTTTAGAGGCGGAAGGGATATTAAAGAGTAGAGACTATAAAGATTTAAAGACCATGACCTAATACATGTCCTGTTGAATGGTTCACCTCTGGGGTGGAGGGAATCTGTAAGGGACAGGACATCCCTGTAGGTGGAATACTGTGGGCCAAACTCTCTCTGGCAACTGTGGCTGTATTTATCTGGAAAGTCTTCTCCCATGGGGCAATAGCTAATTAAGTAAGCAGTGAAAACCAAATTCTGAAATGTGCTTAGTAAGAAAAAAAATGTAGTTTATTGGGTTGGTTGTTTTTGTTTTAAGGACCAGAAAACATTTACAAATAAAAAGAAAAATATAAATTCAAAATACCAGAGTTTAACAATATCAAAACAATACAAAATACCAAAGAACAAGCCAAATTTTACTCAATAAAATTGAAGAAAACATGAATAAATGGAGACAGATACGATGTTCCTTGATGGTAAAGGAAAATAAGTAAAAGGGGGTAGTTGTCCTTAAATTGTAATTTTGAAGAATTTCTAGTGCAAATCATAATGAGGTATAAAAGGATGTGGCTTTACTAAGTGATCAAGTTCATGGATAAATGGATGAGAAAGAATATATATGAAAAGACTGAAAAAGAGGAAAAAAAGAGAGAATAGTTTACTGTACCAACTTTTGATGTATATTCTGAATTCTTAATAATTAAAATTAGATTGTATCAATGATGTGTATTTCAAAGCATTAATAATTAAAAATAGATTGTAACAGTGAAAAATATGTATTAGAATGGAACAGAAAAGAAATCTGTAAAACAAAACTTAGTGTGTCCAATAGTATGATGAAAATGTAAAGGATAATTTTTTAAAATATGCTGTGATAATTAGTTCAATATCTAGAAATAAATTTTAATTTTTTTTATTTCAGACCAGCCACCAAAATAAAAATAAAGGAGATGCAGAATATTTTAGTACTTCAAATAAAGTTATAAAAAATTAAAATGCATAGGAGATTTAAGCATATATTCTCCAAAGAATGGCTAACAAGTACCTGAAAAAGTGTTCAATAACAATTATCATGAAATACAAACTAAAACCATAATGAAATACTTCCCACCAAAATGGCTAAAATCAAAAGCATTGAAACCACAAAATTAGCAAAAAAAAATTTAGACTAACTATATTTCTATTGCATACTTGGTGAGTGTGTAAAATAATAGAGTCATTTTTTTATAAAGCTCTGGCAGTTTTTTCCAAAACTAAAGATCTACCCAATGGTGCCACAATTTTACTTCTAGGTATTTTCTCAAGAGAAATAAAAATATGCGCACAAAGCTATAGAGACCAAACAACAGGGTACTGGCATAAAAATAGAACCATTGACCAGTGGAATGCAACAGAGACCTCAGAAATAAGCCTACATACTTATGGTTAACTGAACTGTGTAAAGATGCCAAGACCACAAAATGGGGAAAGGACATTTTCTCTTCAATAAATGGGGCAAGGAAAGCTGGATATTCATATGCAGAAAAATGAAATTAGTCCCTTTTCTCACATTATATAGTGTCAACTATATCAACTCAAGAGGATTAAAGACTAAATGTCAGACCTGAAACAACCTAGCTTCAGGACATTGATCCCATTGTTTGGATGTGAACTCAAAAGCATAGGCAACAAAAGCAGAAAGAGACAGGATAGGATTATACCAAACTAAGGAGCTACTGTACAGCCAGAGAAACAGTCAACAGAGTGAAGAGACAACCTATGGAACGGGAGAAAAACATGCGAAGTGTACATCTGATAAGGGGTTAATATCCAGCCATAAGCATGCCTTCAATCCCAGAGACTTGGGAGGCTGAAGCAGGAGGATTGCAAGTTCAAGGCCAGCCTCAGCAACTTAGTGAGGCCCTAAGCAACTTAGTGAGACCCTGTCTCAAAATAAAAAAATAAAAAGGGCTGGGGATATGGCTCAGTGGCTAAGTGCCCCTGGGTTAAATCCCCAGTACAAAAAAAAAAAAAAAAAATTCCACCCATAAGAAATATAAACAACTCATAACAAGAAAACCGATAAGCTAATTTTAAAAGGGACAAAGTATCTAAATAGACATTTTTTAAAGAAATACACAAATGACAAAGAGGTACGTGATCAAATGCTCAACATCATTATCATTACGGAAATGCAAAGTAACAATAAATGTTGGCAAGGATGTGGGGAAAAAGTTTCACTCGTACATTGCTGATGGGACTGAAAATTGGTGCAAGCACTCTGGAAAGCAGCATGGACATTCCTCATAAAACTTGGAATAACCACCATTTAACCACAAGTTATCTTACTCCTTGGTATATACTTAAAATCAGCTTACAATAACGTAGTAGCAGCAATGTTTATAGCAGCTCAATTCACAACAGCAAAGCTATGGAACCAACCCAGGTACCCTTCAATAAATGAATGGATAAAGAAAATGTGTTATATATACACAATGGAATATTACTTAGGCATAAAGAAGAATGAAATTATGGCATTTGTCAGTACATGGATGGAACTAGAGACTATCATGCTAAGTGAAATAAGCCAATCCTCAAAAGACAAAGACCAAATGTTCTCTCTGATATGTGGATGTTAACACACAATAAGGCAGGGGTGGGAGCGGGGGATAGAAAAGTTCATTGGATTAGACAAAGGATAATGAAGGGAAGGCAGGGGGGATGGGAATAGGAAAGTCAATAGAATGAATAGGACATGGCTTTCTTATGTTCATATATGAATACACAATCAGTGAAACTCCACATCAGATGCAACCACAATGAGATCCTAGAATAAGTTATAGTCCATGTATATATAATATATCAAAACACTCTACTGCCAAGTATACCTAAAAAGAATAACAAAACAAAACCATATTGTGAGAATTGATGTCACACCTGTTAGCATGACTATAATCAAAAAGGTAAGTGATGTCAGGGGACATGGAAAAAAGGGAACCCTTGTGCACTGTTGGTGAGATGTATACTAGTGCAACCATTATGGAAAATAGCATGAAGTTTCCTCAAAAAACTTAAACAGTAGTACCAAATGATTCAGTAATCCTACTTCTGGGTATATATTTAAAGGAAATAAAATCAGTATGTCAAGTTGTACTTCCACGTTTATTGAAGCACTAGTCATAATGGTCAAGATTTGGAACCAACTTATGTATCCACTCATGAATGAATAAAGAAAATGTGGTATACACAATGGAATATCACTCAGCCTTTAAAAAGAAAGAACTCCTGATATTTGTGACAGCATGGATGAACATGGAAGACTTATGTTAAGTGAACTAAACCAAGTATAAGAAGGAAAAACACCATGTGATCTCATTTATATAGAGTCTAAAAAAGTCAAACTCAGAAGCAGAGAACAGAATATGGTAGTTACCAGGGGCCGAAGGGGAGGGCAATGGATGGTGGATGTTGGCTAAAGGATGTAATATTTAAACTAGGAAGAATAAGTTCAAGAGCTCTTTAATACAGCATGCTGACTGTAGTTAATAATGATGTATATTTGAAAGTAGTTGAGAGATTTTAAATCTTCTCATACACAAAAAATAAATATGAATTAATGCATATGTTAATTAGCTCAATTTGGCCATTCCACAATGTAAATATATCTAAAAACAAGTTGTACATCATAAATACATATGATTCAATTTAATATGCCCACAAAAGACTTGTGCACGAATTTCCATAGCTGTTTTATTCATAATAGCCAAGAACTAAAATCAGTTCAGATATTCATGAATTGAGTGATAGTGATGTTCAATACAGTGCAATATCATCAATAAAAAGGAATTAACTACTGATACATGCAATAATGTAGATAAACCTAGAGGGGGAAAAAGAGCCTGAATGAAAAGAAGACTTAAACCAAAAAAAAGTTCATGCTGAATAATTCCACTTGTATGAATATTTGAAACAGGTGAAACTCATAAATCATACCAAGAAAATCAGCACAGTGGCTGAGTGGGTTAGGGTGGGGATTGGCTGCAAGAGGCATGATGGTGATGTTAATGTTCCATTCTTAACAGGGGTTTAGGTTCCACAGATGGATGCATTCAGCAAGTGCACATCTTTAATTCGTGCATCTTCTTGTCTATAAATTTTACCTGAACAAATTTATAAACTGTAAGTAAATAACCTCTATGCTGTTCATGTGAAGTATTTAGGAAGAAGTTTGCAATTTACTTTGAAATGCAAACAAACTGATGACTACAATGTACTTGGAATATACAAAAATAAGATGGTTTGATGAGCAGAGAGAAAGATGTAGAGAGAAGAAGATATGAAGCATAATAGCATACCAAAGAATGGCACCTTAAGACCATCCGTCATGCATCATCCCAGAAAATCCTTACTCTCACCCCACCAAGACAAGTATGATTGTGAAACATTGTGGTGGACAGCATAATGGCTTCCCAAAATATCTGCATCCCAATCCCCAGAACCTGTGAATATTATATAACAGGGCAAAACGGGAATTAAGTTTGCAGATGGAATTTGATTGGCTAAATCAATTGACCTTGAGCTGTGAGGATTAGCCTGAATTACCCAGGTGGCCTCATGGAATCACAAAAGTCCTGAAAGCCAGAGTAGAAAGACAGAAGAGGAGAATCAAAGGGTATGAAGCTTTAAAAAAAAGGATCAGAGAGCATCGCTGGCTTTGAAGCCGGAGGAAAGGGGGCAGGAGCCAAGGATTGCTGACAGCCCATAGAGGCCAGAAGAGGTGGGCAACACATTGTGCAGATAACTCCTTGGTAAAGGTCTATTT
This sequence comes from Marmota marmota marmota, assembly GCF_001458135.2. Taxonomy (NCBI): domain Eukaryota; kingdom Metazoa; phylum Chordata; class Mammalia; order Rodentia; family Sciuridae; genus Marmota; species Marmota marmota. Next base: position 23,959,381 of record NW_026000142.1, on the reverse strand, counting down.
TTGTAACAATAAACAGTGTTGGTAAAGACCTAGTTAAGATTCATTCTCCTGTACTCCTGCTGGGAGTGAAAAATATTTGAGCCTGCTAAAATGTAATTTGTTAAAATAAGGGTTTTTCAACAAGTTCATTCTCTGTGAACTGGAAATTCAATTTTCAGAGATTATTTTATAGGAAGATGTGAGAAAAAAAAATCTTAAGTATATTCATTGAAGTACTGTCTGTAATTTAAAACAGTAGTAACAGTTCGAACATTTAACAATGGAAGCCTGATTGTGTCACACATAAAATAGAAAGCTACATTGTGCCATTCTGAAAGTAAAATTCTTGCCCCTCACTTAATGACATGATACTGTCAAGTGAAAAGCAGGATAGAAAACCTTAATTATTGTGATTCCAGTTTTGTTTAAAATTCTTTGTGAACATAGCATGTATTTGAGAGATTATAAGCCTAATTTTAAGTGGTGGTTATCTCTGGGTGGTGAACTAAGGTTCTTTTTCTGTTCTTTTCAATATTTCATGAAACATTCATCTACTAAACCAAAGACTCAACTCCTTGAGGTAGGAACTGTCTCTCACCATTGTCTCTGGCTCTCTAGCGTGACTGGCATGGAGAAGGTGCCCAGCAAACCTTCATGGAATTAAAGATTGAATAGTTTTCTTTCTATATGTTCCTTTTATAATTGGGCAAATAGTATTTTTAAAAACAGAAGTATCTTTCCTTTTTAAAAGAGAAAAATAAGAATGCAATTCGAGTTATGAGCAAAAAATCATCCATAATTTGAACACCTAGGATTATGTCTTTGAAACTATGCCTAAAAAAAGTATCTAGGGCCCACTAGAAAATGTTTATTGTACAGTGTTAAGGAAAGAACTAGGAAACTGCATTTTACATGGAATATGATCTCCATATGTGGGGAAAACAAGTTATGGAAAGGGATTTAAAATATGAAATTGTCTCTGGATATTTGGAATTATTGGAGCTATTTTTCCAAATTTCCTACAGTTAGATTATTTTGTTCATATAATCATAAAATACTTAGGTGAAAACCTCAAAAAATAAAATACTAGACATGGGACAACAGAATGTAGTGGTGAAGAGCAGGTTCCAGGCCTCGGGTCACCTGAGTTTGAACCCTGGCTCTTGTTACCTGTGACCTCCAACAAGGGAATCATTTCTACTTTTCTTTAAAACTGAGGATAATAATAGGGTTGTTATCAGTGTCGTTGTTACTTTATTTAAATAAGTTAATATTCATGTGGCATTTAAAACAGCAGCTGGCACATAATAAAGACTATAAAAGTGTTTGCTCAATTAAGTAACTAATGAGCCAAGTCTCTGGAGAATGGAAAGAGAACAGCTTGGTGATATTTCTTTTCTTCCTTTTCTGCTTATCTTACCTTCTTTCCTTCCCCCTTTGTCACCCCAGGCACGGTTCCTCTCCCCTTTAGGGAAGACACATAGGTGGGGGGAGATGGGGAACATATTATCTAAGGCAAAAGTCTGAGACACCATCATAGAAATTGACAATTGGACAGACATAGTCCTGTGCCACATAATGACATTTTGGACAACCATGGAGACCACAGATAGCAGTTGTCCCATAGGATGATATCGCCTGGTGATGCCATAGCTAATCTAGTTTGTCTAAGAACACACCGTGATGTTTGCACAACCACAAAATCACCTGATGGATTCCTCAGAACATATACCTCTCGTTAACCAACGTGCTGACATTTATCTGTGTTTGCATGAAGGATGAGGGGGACAGGCAGCTGCGACCATTCCAACCTAGGTTATGAAGGAGTCTGTAGGGGAGGGGCCTGCCCGCCACCCTCCTCCCAGCACTTCTATCACAAGTGAGTCTTGTGTAGGCTGGGGAGATCCTACCCAATCCCTTCTAGCCCTTGGGGTTCTACCCTGTTTACCAAGTGTCTTGAGGGATTTCTTCACTCTTGGTGGCATCTGTGTATACTGGATTGGTTATTTCTCCTCTGCAGATCTTTTATTTCCCCTCCAGAAAGGCAATAACACCCAGAAAAAGGGAAATATAAGTCTGGTATCAGTTTTGCATCATTTTTAGAGAACTCTTTCTTCTTTTTCCTATAATGAAGTATAAGCTGGCATCATTGCATACAGTCACAGTTGCTGTCTAGTTTAAACAGTCTCTTTTGAACAGTTAACCAGAGTTTCATCAATTTTTTTTTTAAAAAATGTGTTAGTGAAATCAGCAGTCATACTACCTCCCCAGACAGATCTCACAAAGTTTGGAGTAAGCAGTTTGACCTGAAGATCAATTATATGGGAGCATTAAAGACTTTTTTTCTCTTCACTCTTTTCAGATTACATCGAAACTTTGGCTTCAGACCAGAATCACAGAATGCTTGTGTGTTAGTACACTTGGAACTTATCATGAATAAATCACATCATTCTCTTTCCTAAATGTCAAAACAGTGGGCACAGCATCTCCCCAGAACCACAAACACTCAGACTGCAGAGACTCAACACCAAGCCGAGGGCCTTTCAGACGCTGAGTCTAACAAGCCTCCTCTTTACACTATTTACGTAGTGAAGGTCACAGGTTGGTTCTAATCTGGACACTTGCCCAGACCGTTTTCACAGGAACTGTTAACACACCTTCCTCCATATCCTCTGAGGAGGATTCTGAGCCTCATTATGACATCTGACATATTTGGACTGAAAGAGTGGTAATCACAGTCCTGAAGTCCTTAGGGGGAGGCAGAGAACCCATGCCTGAGGTAAGGAAAAGAGCCAAGAGCTAAAAGCACATGGTTTATCTGGGGCTTCAAGAAGCTTCTAAAAAGAGGAAAGTCCAGTTTGGTGATTTCTCAAATATGGTTCTCAAAAGCAGGATTCTGGTAAGTAAATGAGAAAGCTAGTATTGGAAGAATAGGATGTCCCTGTGGGTTGGCATAACCATGACCCACAGAGTGGACTGGGAAGAGCCAGTCATGAAAGCCAGAGTGAAGTGGTATCCAAGAGATGCAAGGGTACGGCGGGCGTCGGAGGAAGAGACCACCAAGAGACCGGCTCATGCAACAGCAAAAGGGGATTTATTGAGGATCCAATCCAGTGCGCTGGGGCTCCAGGCTCACTCAAGAAGGAAGAGCGGCCCAGAGCCCCGAGCAGAGGTTAAGCAGTGCTTAAGTACACTTTTGGGGGAGGGCGGGGGCTTTGCATACATCAGAGCAAATCATCATGAGGCGCGGGAAAATCGAACAACAATTCTTGAACATGATTAGTACATTCATTGGCGGGAACAGGTCAGGCGGGAGTGATAGGTCAATCCTAAGAAGGGGGGTACATTCAAACTCATTGGTTTGGGCCCTGAGATGCCTACGTGCCAAGCTGCACAGGGTCCTAGGTTATTAAACAACTAGATGGTCAGGGGGAATATTTACTGGGCAGTCCCGGGAATTGTCCTAACAGCTACAGGAATTTCAGGTTTTAGGTGTAGCATAGGAACTTAACAATACCTGGTCCTTTACATTTTAACTCAGGCTTTGCAGCTTAGAAACTTTACAACACCCGGTCTTTTACACTTTAACTTCAATTTCTTTTACCCTTACAGAGAAAGTTGATTTTATGAGCTAAATGGGACCAGGAACTGTGGGGTCTAAAGTTGTTGGATGTATGTGCCAAGTCTGCATGCCACGAGACACATGATCGCTACTTTTGGTACAGGAATGAACCAATTAAACTTAATTATATGATTAAACTTAATTAAACTATAACCTGGGCTTTGTATTTTCCAGAAGTGTGTATGGCTCAGGAGATTTGAATTTTATCTATTTAGGAGATCTTCACATAAGCCAATAAGGAGGATATTAGTCTGGGGAAGACACATTTCATTTAACTGACCTTGTATGGGTCATCCTGTTTTAGCCAAGGGCAGCAATTAAATGAAAAGTTTTATCTGGTGACCCATGACATAGTTTTGTATTGCCTAGGAACCTCAAATTCATATACTGAAGTTTGTAGCGTTTATTTACCAGGTCATTTATTGTTTGTGTGGAAACAGTTCTGAGACAAATATAGAATTTTATTTTCCCCAGTATAGTTTCCAAAATTAGTCAACCCACCATCAGAGTACATGAGCCTAAAGCCTCCCCCCGTCCATGCATACACATACAACTTGGATTTTCCATCAAGATAACCCCACAGTGTTTACCAAGTTCTCTTTCTGGTACTTAGAACCCTAGCTGCTCATCTGCTATGAGATACAGCTGGAGAAAACAACAGGCCCTGGAGCTGTGGTCTAGGGAAACGGCTGGTCATTAACTGTGCTATCAATTTACCTATATCCGAGTGGACTCAGGGGACCCATCACCAGAAGCTGATTTATACTGTTGCCCATCATTTATCCCTTTTCAGAGGAAATACAATTGCCTTGTGAGCAGGATTCCCAGAAGAGTTGATCAATACTCAAAGGATTTTCTCTCTAGAGAAATCTATCTGGAGAGAAGATTTATATTCAGAAGGTTGCTGGATAAGCATCGAGTTTAAGCTGGAGGATTATCTTGATGGGATTAGTGATGGATGCCCTGGAGTTTTATCAGACAGACTGCTACCTCCGTTTGCATTCAACAAACACATGAGTGACTTAGAGAGTCCAAGGCTTCTCCCTGAGTTGGTGTTGAAGGTCCTGGGCCCTCCATTTCAGACACCATGGATGCCCGAACTCTATTGAGATATTCTAGCTCATGCAACTTGACCTTAGCTTTCCAGTCACCAATGTCTGCAGGGAGAATTACTTCTACTGATCCTTGATGTAATCTCTTATACTTTGGTTCTTCCCAAATTTCAGTCTCAGAAGAGAACTTTACTTCTATGTTCTTTTTTACTATTTTGTTTTCTTTCAATTATCTGTACATCAAACAATAGATCAAAATTCATCCTTACATAATATTGGGCAGCCTTACAAAACTGTCAAGGGAAGTATTGTGAAGAGGGGCTTTACAACTAAACTCCTTAATTTGGAATTCACCATCCAACAGTCTTCCTTTAACCACTGTGAATTTCTTATGGTTTTCTCCTTAAGTTTGGTTAAAAAATCGGACATCTATTTAAATTAGCTTAGGTAAAGAGGAAGGAGTCCAAGATGATTACCTCTCACAGAAATTAACCGGAGTTGGCTGCAGGTAAACTGGAACTAGAATTTGGAAGTGGCTCTAGAACTTGCACTTTTGAGTTCCTGAGAGGTTGACTAGTCTTTGAAAATGAGTATCAAGATGTTTGTATAAGTAAGAGACAGCCAGGCACAGTGGCACCCACCTGTAATCCTAGCAGCTCCCGAGACTGAAGCAGGAAGATTGCAAATTCAAAGCCAGCCTCAGCAACTTAGTGAGGCCCTTTCTCAAAATAAAAAAAATAAAAGAGGCTGAGGATGTGGCTCAGTGGTTAAGCCCCCTGGGTTCAATCCCCGGTACCAAAAATTAATTAATAATAGGACAAAATGAGATTAAGATAAATGTGATAATGCTATTTATTAAAATTGAAGTATAAAATATGGCTCTGGACTTACAGGATTTTTTCTTAAAGAAAACTATATACACATAGAGAGAGAATATGAATGAATTCATACAGCTGGAGAAAACAACAGGCCCTGGAGCTGTGGTCTAGGGAAACTAGGGCTGATGTAACGAGATACCACAAGCTGGGTATCTTAAAACAAGAGAACCTGCTGGAGGCTCAAAGTCTGATCTCCAGGTGTTGGCAGGACCCTGCTCCCTCTGAAACCTGTAGGGGTGCTCTTTGCCTCTTCCTAGCTTGGGCTTCCAACAATCTTTTGCATTCTTTGATTTGTAGATGTGTCACTCACTCATCCATCCTCACAGGATGTTTTCCCTGTGTGTCTTCACATTACCTTCCCTCTGTGTATCTGACTCTGTCTGAATTTACCTTTTACTAGGACCAGCAGTCCTATTATTTTAGGGCTGATCTTAACAACCTTATTTTAACTTGATGACCTCTGTAATCTGTTTTCCAATATGGTCACATTCAGAGGTACTGTGAGTTAGGACTTCTACACATATTCTTTAGTGGGGCACAATTCAACCCATAAAACACACATAGAGATAATTGTATCTAAAAGCATAAATATGACCATATGCTTAAATTTTCATTTATTTTTAGTGAAGTTTTTATTTTTAAAAACTTTTAAAAACTTAACTTGGTTTCTTTTTCTCCCTGTTTACCTAAGGTAGTCAATTTTTACAACCTAGTATGCATCCTTCCTACTATTTTCTGCATTTCTAGAATTCCACGAGATGAACAGAAGCATACGTTTTTTTGTTTTGTTTTGTTTTGTTTTGTCATTGCTTATTTTCCCTCAAAAATAGGATATTTTGTGACTTTTAAAAAATATTTTCTCATTCAACAGTATCTCATGGGAATCCCTGCAAATTGTCTGGTTTAGTTTTAATTCATTTTTATTGATAGCAAAAATATTCCTTTGTGTGAGATATTACATAAATTATTAAGTTCCTAGTAGGTTATTGGGCATTCCCTTTGTTTCTGCTTCTTTCCTCTGAACAAAGCAACAGTAAATCTCCTTGTACATATATCCTTAAAGCTGATGCTTTTATTTCTATTTGAACTGCACTCCTACAAGGAGAATTGCTGGGTCAAAGTATACCTGTGTTTTTAATTTTAATAAATGTTGTCAAAGTGTTTTTCTCAAAGGAGTTTAGCACATTACAATTCAATAGCAAAGTATCCTAGTACAGTCCCCTGTCCTCTCTCCTCCCTGGCCACCAGTTAACTAGCCTAAATGTAATGGCCTTCTGTCATTCATTTTATTTTCCTTTCCTCTGACGACTAGTGAATTTAAGGATCTTCTCACGTTTGCTGGCAGTTTGAATTTTTTTTTCTGTGACTTATTTATCTGTATCCTTTATGCATCTTTCTTTTCTCACCATTTTGTCCTTTTCTCATCAAATATAAGTTTTTGTTGTAAATGTGAACTTTGTCACTTTCTTTATAATGCATTTTCCTTGTGTACCATTTACCTTTGATTTGATGATGTTAAAAAAAATCAGTGTGACTGTATTTTTCTTATTCCTTATGCCTTCTTTTATAGCGTTTAGTACCAGTTTGAAAAGGTCTGTCCTACCTTAGAATGTACAGGTAGCCTACCAGATTGTTAAACAAAACCTTGTTATATATTTTTTTTACATTGAAAATTGTAGTCTATCTGAAATGGATTCTTTTATGTTATGTAGAAAATAGTCAAACCATTTTCAGGTGTTCATGGTCATTTTTTTCCCAAAATAGAAAAATGAACTGGGCTAGTACTATTTATTGTATATTACATTTTTTTCTCCATTGTTATGTTTTCATTGATACTGAGATTTATATCTGGCTTTCCAGCAACCACTACAAATAGGACACACAAAAGATCTGGAAGAACAACCAACATTTTAGCTATAATTGCTATTGGTTGGTGAGAATTTAGGTAAGTTAATTATTCTTCACATTGTTTAGCTGTATATTCCATTTTTTTCCAATGAGTGTGATTTACAAATAGACAAATTGAGGGACCAGTGAACACAATTAGTGTCCCCATTCATAGTGTCCCAGGACAAAACAAATGGGTAACTAGGAAGCAACAAGATTATTCTTGGAGACTTGAGAAGGTTTCACCCTCAGGGAGAAACATAATAGGACAGTTCTGGAGCCGGAGCAAATCTCTTTAAAGGCCAGCTTGTCCAGGGTGGGGCTGATTAAGTTTTAAGATGTCATTTCATTCAGACAGCTCTTTGTGAAATGGGTGTGCAGTGGTGACTTACAGAGTGATTGGCAAGCACTGCTCATTCAAGGGCGAGGAGGTTAATTGATTGGAAGAACAGGTTGCTCTAAGCTGATGCAATAACTACTATGGTTGAGTGTACTGTTTGAAACATGTGAAGTGATGCAATAATTGCCTGTGATTCCACAGCAGCTTAATTGCTGGCATGAACTTCAATGCTTAAGCTGGTGGTTCACACTGATGATTAGAGAGCATATTCAAATTACTTAAAAGCAACCCCAGGGCCCACAGCATCTGTCCTTAAATGACAAGGGTGGTTAAAATCTTAAAATCATAGAACAGTCCTTGGCCCCAGTGAAACTCCTGTAGTAAGTCTGTGACATCACTGCTGTCTACGGCCTAAAATAAAGAGAGCTGGATGAGTTCCCAGCCAGCAGCATGACCCAACCTGGGCTCACTCCCCTCCTTCTCCACCTGGTACATCACCTTAGTTAAGGTGTGTTGGACCAAAACCATCTACACAGCGCACCCCGCCCCTCCACCCCTTGAAGGCTGGGACTTGAGTGGTAGTTGTCAGTAAATAAAAGTGCACGCTGGAATTCTAGCTTATACAAGAACAACTCTAAACCAGGAGTGAATGGTTTTTCCAAGCCTTCTTATGGCAAATAAATACAGCCTCACATTTCTTGGCCCAGTTTTCCACACTGCCCTCAGAGTATGCAAATGGAAGAATGTCAAAACTGGGCTCCATAAAACTCAGTGGGAAGTCAGAATTTAGTGGTGCACACAGGCTGTCTCTGAGGGTCTACAAACCTACAGGTACATTTTAGAGTGTCAGAACTGTGATCTTCCTGGAAACGGCATTCCTTCCAACTGAAAACTTGGTAATGATGGATCCTCCCTGAGTTTGAGATGATCTATGATACCAGTGAACGCCAGAACTCTACACTTGAGTGTGGAAGGGAGACCTCTCCTAATGACAGCTAGAGGGGCTCATAAGGTCTGAATGGAAGGCCATACTTCCTGATCTGGTGAGAGGGGGCAAGCTGATGACAGCCAGAATCAGAGCCAAGAATTTCTGGGGTGGGAGGCAAGCAGGGATAGAGCAATTTTGGTGTTCTTCATTACCAAACAGAATTTGAGCCTCTAGGCTTTTTCCTTTATCAGAGGTTTAGTCATTTCAGTCTTGAACATTTTAAAGCAGGTGTTCTCATATATCCACCTTGGCCATTAAACCAACAATAAAAATCACAATAAAGCTCCCTCAGGTCTTTTGACCTAGAAAAATAAAATAGCACTTCCTGTGGTATGGTCCAAGAAAAACTAGGTGGAAATAAATACCTGGTTAAATATTGGAGGTATCATCCCAAAATTATAACTTTGGTTTTAGAATGACTTATAGTGAATCCATTGTTTAGCTCAGAGAAGGATAGAATCAAAAGAGCTTTATCCCTTCTAGGCTGCATCTGAACCATCTTAGATCCTAATCCCTTAATGAGGCTGGCTGGGTTCTTTCCCTTGTTTAATAATTGCTTTTTTATGTAATTTTTTTTATTTATATATGACAGCAGAATGCATTACAATTCTTATTACATATATAGAGCACAATCTTTCATATCTCTGGTTGTATACATAGTATATTCACACCAATTCATGTCTTCATACATGTACTTTGGATAGTAATGATCATCACATTTCCACCATCATTAATTACCCCATGCCCCCTCCCTTCCCCTCCAACCCCTCTGCCCTATCTAGAGTTCATCTATTTAATAATTGCTTTTTGCTTCTTACTATTTCTTTCCCTTTCCTAGTTGTTTGCTACAGAACAGTCCTTATAAAACCCAGCACTTGAACCTTTAGCCTCAGATATGCTAGACCACAGCACAGAAAATAATAGAAAACTACTTTAAATAATTAGTGACACCCATAATAGCAGTTAAGAAATTTCTTCTTCAAGACATAGGAAGTGGAGTTGCATTAAGTTCAAATGGGGGCAGCAAAGCATGAAGAGTCTAAAAACTTCTGGGTCCCTAATATCCTGTCCTCCAGAATTGGGAACTGGGTATTGACCAAAGAAGACCTCCTAATTTGGAAAAAATCAGATTTTTCCTGATGTGCTAAAGTTGCATGTGTTCCCGGCTCCTGTTCCCTCCCCCATGGAGTTTGCCCCATCCTCTCCCCAGTGCTACCTGTCAGACCAGTTCTCTTGTTCTGTGTAAGAGAATCAGGTGGGAAGAGAAAGGGGGAGGGGAGAGTGGTATTGAGGGCAGGGGTGGCATGTGAGAGTACAGAATGGATCCAATAGCATGGAATTTTAAGAAGCATGGCTGAAGATGTCTGCATGGCCCTCGTGTGGAATGAAAGAAATAAGGGCTATACTCATCCTAAACTGTGCTGGGAGTGTCATCAGAGTCGGAGACCACAGGGGGCTCTGGGGAGTCCCAGCAGACCCAGTCCAGCCCTTTCCCCAAAAATCAAATGGAAAAAGTAATGGTGAAGTGGGAAAGGAATTTGTTCAGGATAGCTGTGCCGGGGAGCAGAGGAACTAGCTTCTTCAGCCCTGTCTTTGGGGGTACCAACAAGAGCTTCAGGTTTCAATAGGAAAAGCAACAAGTGGGGAGCAAAAAGTATGCACCATTCAGCAGCGTTGGTCAGACTGTTGCTTGGCTGGTCATTATCTCAGGGCTGGTCCTCTGAAGTCCTGCAGGCTCCAAGGAAGTAGTTATCACTTGAAGGGGCGAGCTGGTTTCCATCATGAGATGATTGCTCCTGCTCCAGGGGCAGCTTCATCCCCCTGAAGGGGTAGGTGCTCCCACTTAAGGAACAGTCTCATCATGATCTCGCTGTTCCTGAAACCCAAGGCGACAGACGGAGAGAACGACTTAGGAGAAAAGGGTAAATCAGAAGGGCGAGGTGCAGTTGGTTCCTTTGGGTTTAGGGGCACTGGCTAGAGACTCCTAGGTGCCGCTCCAGTGGTCTGGAACAGGACATTGTGAAAGCTGGCAGTTGACAATCTGATTATGATGTCCCTGAGTGCAGCAGTCTGGCTGGGCACAAAATCACGAGTCACTCATAGCCTTGTAGATTCAAACAGCAAGTCTTTATTCCCGACCTCTCACCTGCACTCTACAAGCACGTTCTGGGGAAAATCCACACCTCCACCAGGCTCTGCATCCCAAATACTCTCTGAATCCCGCGAGAACTCAACGGGAACTCAAGGAGCGGGTGGGAGGCTGAGGCAGCAGGATACGCCCTATTCCCAGCAGGGTCCACCTTAAACCTGGAACCGCCCTAAACCCAAGGAGCAGGCGCTTGAGGCAGCAGGATACTCCCTATTCCCAGCAGGATACACCCTAAACCTGGACCCACCCTAATCCAGCAGGATCCTCCCTAAACCCGGATCCACCCTGTTCCTTGAGCAGGGTCACCTTTCTCAAACATTCATGCAATGTCACTGCAAATGACCTGGGTCCAAGGCTAGCCCATTTCCACAATGGAGAGTCCTCCCTCTAAGCAACATTGGGTAGGCTGACAAAGAAATTGCCATGCGTCATTCCTACTTGGCTATGGCTCTCAGCACCTGAGAACCTTGAAAATACCTTGGTCACTCTTATCTAGGTGCCTTCAGCCTTGAAGAGGGAGGATTACCAGCTAGACGAACACTTCTTAAGTGATTAACATGTCTGTTTGCAGAGTCTGGACAGGAATCTGACCCAAAGTTTAAGATACTCAAGGAGACAGATGCAAAATAAAGGCAGAGATGCCAAAATTTTATCCTGCTTTTAGTTACCCATCAGACATCTGCAGAAGAATCATTGTTTTTTGTTTGTTTGTTTGGCAGGGGGATGTTACCAGGGATTGAACCCAGGGGCACTCAACCACTGAGCCAGATCCAGATAGGGTCTCGCTGAATTGCTTAGCATCTCACTGTTGCTGAGGCTGGCTTTGAACTCGTGATCCTCCTGTCTCAGCCATCCAAGCTGCTAGGATTACAGGTGTGTGCAGAATCACTGCTTTTTAGCAAAATCATCTTCTAAGCCCCTATTACACATTGACATCTAAGTGGCCATCTGCTCTTTTTACCTGCCCCTCATCCAATTCCCCCTTCCTCAGTCCAGCAATCTAATTTTCTTTTGGGGAATCACCTTTGCCTTAGACCCTGTGGTTTGGGCCAGGAGCTCATGATTAGGTCAGCCAAAGAACACCATTTTCCAGGGTCACAGAGTTTGGTTCAGTGAAAGCTGACACCCATAGTCTGGTAAAGAGACTATGAATGGCTAAAGTCTGGGACTCCACTGAGCTGGCTTCTCCTTGCACAGACTCTCAGACTCCCCCACTCCTCGGGAGGGTGCAGCAATCAGGCACAGTGTCCAGGAAGAGAGACAGATTTCTAGTACCATGATGTGAATCCATGGGTGACCCAAGTCACACTCTTTCTGGCTTCTTCAGTTGTATTATTAAATTCTCTATTTTTTTCTATTTGCTGCTTTGTGCTGGGGTTCTGTTCCTTGCAACCAAAAGTTGCATGATTGGTTCAACAGTATTTTGACATGTCACTTGGGAGCTGGGCCATTTGGGGATGAAGTACACTTGCTTGTGGCTTCCTCTCAGCATTGTTTCCTTGAAAACAACAGAATAAATCTCTTCTTTCAGGCAGGCAACTCCCATCAGTTTCCCTTTTTAACACTTTCATCCTCTAAATGCTTTTCACAGGGTAAGTGTTGACTCCTTCATCTTTCTTTCCTTTTATAGTCTCTCTTACTCAGAACTCTTTCTATCTAAAGTGCCATTCTAAGCACTTAAACTCATGCAAACTACACATCATACCCTTTTACAGGCAGGAAAATTATGCACCAAATGGTTAAGTAACCTGTTCAAGGTCACTACCCCCATCAATGGCAAGTGGATTCAAACTCCTCTGGGAGCTTCCAGATCTTCTGTGCTGCCCTATGCTATGTCCTCAGGGCATGATCCTCTGAACAAGGTTAAATTTGTCTTTCATCCTTTCAAAAGAATATTTCCCAAGACCATATGCAACATTCCAGCGGTGGCCTGGGTCCTAGTGTGCTGGTGGCTGCTCCCTCCCTTATCTGCTTGCAATGGCCTTGCATTTTTTTGGCTACCATATCCCAGTGCTGACTCCCCTGGAGTTTGCTGTACCTAGTTCACATAGATCTGTGTCTGCTGGCATCCCATTTACAGTTTGGACTCTCTTCACCTATACCTTTTACTGGTTGTACATTTGGAGTACTTTTATCATATCTATTTGCCTGCAAGGAGTTTACTTTTTAAAACCATTTTGAATAACTTAGAAAAGATGGAAAGTTTCCCTTGTGCTAATAGCACTTTCACCCACTGGCCTTCTGCTCTTCTCTCTGAAGAGGGGAAGGAAGAATTGGATGTACTCAAGACTAAAGCCAGCAGACTGGCAAATTGTAGAGCGATTATTCATCATGTGTGCCACTTGTATAACCAGGGTTGGAGTCACTGCACTGTCCTCAAAGCCTCCTGAAGGGAGGTGTTGTGTTTAATTTGCTCTTGTGTTTGCAGAGTTCTGGTTCAGTCTACCAATGGTAGGTGCTCAATATGCAGGTAATGAATGATAAACAAAGACAAGTGAACAAGTGTACCAGTGGGAACAAGTTTGATGTATTCTTGGGATTATAAGGGGAGAAACTTGAGAGAAAGATCTCCTAGGATTATAGGAGAAGGTGGCAGCGAATGATTACAGTGGAGTCAGATAATGAACGGCCCTGGGTGTCAAGCAAGAGTGTTGGTAGCACACAGCCCGTACAGAGGCAGGAGAACTGAGCTGGACATTAAGATACAAGAACTCCAAGCCCAGTTCAACCACTCATTCACTCCATCACTTCCCATTGAAGGTTTCAGTGTCCCCTCATAGTAAATCACTGTTTGGATTCCTTCCCCATCTAAAACTTCAAGATCTGACTCACAGGCATCTAATGGACAGAGAGAGCCCTTGGCAGTACTCACAGCCCCCATAACAGATGGCGTTTTCCTTTCTGGCTCACAGTGCCCCATTGCTTTGTGTGTTGGTCTTCATGGTCCAGACTGATCATCCACTAGGTTAGAGACGATCATGTTTTTATTTTTTATGTGCCTCCGTGACAGCATGGTGGTTAATTAGGATCATAGACTGGCAGATCATGGGGTAGTTAGTTTGGCTGTGCAATGGTACTTGTTTGGCTCATTCTATAGGGTATAATAAGAATAATGGCCTCCCAAAGAGATCTATACCCTAATCTCCAGAACCTAAGAGTATGTTAACTTATGTGGCAAAGAGGGATTTTACCTATATGATAAGAAAAATATTTTTAAATAGGGAGATTATCTTGGATTGTTTGGGTGAGCAGAGTATCATTACCAGGATCCTTTAAAAACAGGAGAGAGAGAGAGACAGAGGATGAGAGGGCCAGCATCATGAGAAAGACTCAACTCACTGAGAGTAGCTGAAGATGGAGGAAAAGGGTCCTAAGCCAAGAAATGCAGATGGCCTCCAGAAGCTGAAAATGAATCCTCCCCTAGAGCCTTCAGAAGGAACATGGTTCTGCCAACTCCTTAACATTAGCCCAGCGAGACCCTTTTCAGGCTTCTAACCTCTAGAAGTGCAACTTAATATATTCATGTTGTTTGAAGCTAGTAAGCTAATGGCAGTTTGTTACAGCAGCAACAGGAAACTAATACAGGAGGTAGCTTGGAATGTGCTTAGGCAGGGTAGGCACTGCCCCTGGCAGCCCTACTCTTTCTGATTGTTCACCACCAGACTTGATTTGCTTGTTGCTGCTACACTAGTGACCCCTGGTTGAGCCATGGTTGTCATTCAAGCTTTAACCATATAGCAAGAACACAGGCTGGGTATAAGAAGAAGACTGCAGCTTTTGACTCTGACAGTAACCAGTGGTAAGACTGTGGATATGTTGCTTGATGTCATTTGGTTTCCCTTTCTGGAAAATCAAGAGGCCTTGCACTGTCTCCAAGGACTATTTCTACTCTAGATCTCAGGTTCTATGATTGATTAGTAGTGGCTTATGGCCTTGTCAGTATCATATAATTTGGGTTTGGCTATTGTAGTGATTATTCTGTCTGGTGGTGGGGATAACAATAATTCCCAGCTAATGTGAATTGTGCTGCTATAAACATTGGTGTGGCTGTGTCCCTGTAATATGTCCTTTGGGTATAGATCAAGGAGAGGGATAGCTGGGTCAAATGGTGGGTTCATTCCAAGTTTTCCAAGGAATCTTCATGCTGCTTTCCATATTGGCTGCACCAATTTGCAGTCCCACCAGCAATGTATGAATGTACCTTTTTCCCCACATCCTCACCAACACTTATTGTTGTTTGTCTTCATAATAGCTGCCATTCTGACTGGAGTATTTTTAATTTGTATTTCTCTAATTGCTGGAGATGATGAACATTTTTTCATATATTTGTTTATTGATTGTATATCCTCTTCTGAGAAATATCTGTTCATATCCTTGGCCCATTTATTGATTGGGTTATTTGTTTTTGGTGCTTAGCTTTTTGAGTTTTTTATATACCCTAGAGATTAGTGCTCTATCTGATGTGTGAGGGGTAAAAATTTGCTCCCAAGATGTAGGCTCTCTATTCACCTCACAGATTGTTTCTTTTGCTGAGAAGAAACTTTTTAGTTTGAGTCCATCCCATTTATTGATTCTTGGTTTTAAGTCTTGCGCTATAGGAGTCTTGTTAAGGAAGTTGGGGCATAATTCCACGTGATAAAGATTAGGGCCTACTTTTAAGATAATACTAAGTGAAGTTAGCCAATCCCCCCCAAAAAAACAAATGCTGAATGTTTTCTCTGATATAAGGTGACTGACTCATTGTGGGGTAGGGAGTGGGATCATAGGAGGAATAGATGAACTCTAGATAGGGCAGAGGGGTGGGAGGGGAAGGGAGGGGGCAGGGGGTTAGCAATGATGGTGGAATGTGATGGACATTATTATCCAAAGTACATGTATGAAAACATGAATTGGTGTGAACATACTTTATATACAAAGATATGAAAAATCGTGCTCTCTATGTGTAATAAGAATTGTAATGCATTTCACTGTCATGTATTTAAAAAATGAAATCAATTAAAAAAATTAAAATTAAAAAAAGAATATATCCCAGCATTCTTTCTGGTTACCTCTCTTGCTTTCTCTATGGTAAAAATTCTCTCAGAATGGAAAAATGCCAACTTAGGAACTTTAACTTGCGGGGACAGCATCAGCAGACTTAAAAGGCTCACCTGCCTCTGGTAAGACAGACACACCCAACGAGGATTGAAGAATTCTGACCTTGGCACCTGAACTTGTCATATAGATGCAGTGATGGAAAGGACTAATGACCCAGAGAGATGGCCTTGAGCACCAGAGACACTATTATTTATTAAAGCAACTGATAAAATGTTATATTGGCCAATCAGCTAACAAGTTTTGCTTTTCTATAAACAGCAAGGAATGGGCATCATTTTCCCCTGTGCCTTTTTAATCTCCCTTACTTTCAAACTCATCCCAAGTTCAAGATACTGATAGTTTAAATGTATATCACTGATTTTCTTTCCTCCTAATAAAGAAGAAATAGTAGTATGTATTTCTAAAAATAAACAATATTTTAACTCTTTTGTGGACTTAGAACAAAAAAGTTGAGAAAGAAAAAAAAAGGAACTTAATGATCAATGTACCTTCTTGCCTTCTCTTGCAATTGCAATACACAGTTTAGTGTAAAAGTTTATGTTCCTTTTTTAATCTTCCTATATGACTGAAATTCTGTTACTTTGACCAATGTCTCCCTAAACCCACACTGCCCAGGTAGTAATTGTAGTAATTGCCCTACTACTCTCTACTACTATGAGTTTTTTTTTTTTTAAGATTTCAAATATAAGGGATATCATGAAGTATTTGTCTTTTTTTATTATTAATTGTTCAAAACATTACAAAGCTCTTGACATATCATATTTCATACATTTAATTCAAGTGGATTATGAACTCCCATTTTTACCCCATATACAGATTGCAGAATCACATGGGTTACACATCCACGTTTTTACATACTGCCATATTAGTGTATGTTGTATTCTGCTGCCCTTCATATCCTCTACTATCCCCCCCTCCTCCCCTCCCATCTTCTCTCTCTACCCCATCTACTGTAATTCATTTCTCTCACTTTTTTTCCCTTTCCCCTCACCTCCTCTTATATGTAATTTTGTATAACAATGAGGGTCTCCTTCCATTTCCATGCAATTTCCCTTCTCTCTCCCTTTCCCTCCCACCTCTAGTCCTTGTTTAATGGTAATCTTCTTCTCAGGCTCTTCCTTCCTGCTCTGTTCTTAGTTGCCCTCCTTATATCAAAGAAGACATTTGGCATTTGTTTTTTAGGGATTGGCTAGTTTCATTTAGCATAATCTGCTCTAATGCCATCCATTTCCCTGCAAATGCCATGATTTTGTCATTTTTTAGTGCTGAGTAATACTCCATTGTGTATAAACGCCACATTTTTTAATCCATTCATCTATTGAAAGGCATCTAGGTTGGTTCCACAGTCTAGCTATTGTGAATTGTGCTGCTATGAACATCGATGTAGCTGTATCTCTATAATACGCTCTTTTAAGGTCTTTGGGGAATAGTCCAAGAAGGGGAATAGCTGGGTCAAATGGTGGTTCCATTCCCAACTTTCCAAGAAATCTCCATACTGCTTTCCAAATTGGCTGCACCAATTTGCAGTCCCACCAGCAATGTACAAGTGTACCCTTTTCTCCACATCCTCGCCAGCACTTGTTGTTGTTTGACTTCATAATGGCTGCCATTCTTACTGGAGTGAGATGGTATTTTAGGGTGGTTTTAATTTGCATTTCTCTGACTGCTAGAGATGGTGAGCATTTTTTCATGTGCTTGTTGATTGATTGTATGTCCTTCTCTGAGAAGTGTCTGTTCAGGTCCTTGGCCCATTTGTTGATTGGGTTATTTGTTTCCTTATTGTTTAATTTTTTGAGTTCTTTGTATACTCTGGATATTAGGGCTCTATCTGAAGTGTGAGGAGTAAAAATTTGTTCCCAGGATGTAGGCTCCCTATTTACCTCTCTTATTGTTTCTCATACTGAGAAAAAACTTTTTAGTTTAAATAAGTTCCATTTGTTGATTCTTGTTTTTAACTCTTGTGCTATGGGTGTCCTATTAAGGAATTTGGAGCCCGACCCCACAAAATTTTTCTTCTATCAGACGCAGAGTCTCTGTTTTGATATCAAGCTCCTTTTGAGTTAACTTTTGTTCATGGCAAGAGAAAGGGATTCAGATTCATTTTGTTGCATATGGATTTCCAGTTTTCCCAGCACCATTTGTTGAAGATGCTATCCTTCCTCCATTGCATGCTTTTAGCCCCTTTATCAAATATAAGATAGTTGTAGTTTTGTGGATTGGTTTCTGTGTCCTCTATTCTGTACCATTGGTCCACCTGCCTGTTTTGGTACCAGTACCATGCTGTTTTTGTTACTATTGCTCTGTAGTATAGTTTGAAGTCTGGTATCCTATACCACCTGTTTCACTCTTCCTGCTTAGAATTGCTTTTGCTATTCTGGGTCTTTTATTTTTCCATATGAATTTCATGATTGCTTTATCTATTTCTACAAGAAATGCCTTTGGGATTTTGATTGGCATTGCATTAAACCTATAGAGAACTTTTGGTAATTTCGCCATTTTGATGATGTTAGTTCTGCCTGTCCATGAACAGGGTATATTTTTCCATCTTCTAAGATCTTCTTCTATTTCTCTCTTTAGGGTTCTGTAGTTTTCATTGTATAAGTCTTTCACCTCTTTTGTTAGGTTGATTCCCAAGTATTTTATTTTTTTTGAAGATATTGTGAATGGAGTGGTTGTCCTCATTTCCATTTCAGAGGATTTGTCGCTGATATACAGGAATGCCTTTGATTTATGCGTGTTGATTTTATATCCTGCCACTTTGCTGAATTCATTTATTAGCTCTAATAGTTTCTTTGTAGAGCCTTTTGGGTCTGCTAGGTATAGAATCATATCATCTGCAAATAGTGATAATTTAAGTTCTTCTTTTCCTATTTTGATGCCTTTAATTTCTTTCGTCTGTCTAATTGCTCTGGCCAGTGTTTCGAGAACTATGTTGAACAGAAGTGGAGAGAGAGGGCATCCCTGTCTTGTTCCAGATTTTAGAGGGAATGCCTTCAGTTTTTCTCCATTCAGAATGATGCTAGCCTGAGGCTTAGCATAGATTGCTTTTACAATATTGAGGTATGTTCCTGTTATCCCTAGTTTTTCTAGAGTTTTGAACATAAAGGGATGCTGTACTTTGTCGAATGCTTTTTCCGCATCTATCGAGATGATCATATGGTTCTTATTTTTAAGTCTATTGATGTGGTGAATAACATTTATTGATTTCCATATATTGAACCAGCCTTGCATCCCAGGGATGAATGCTAATGAAGTATTTGTCTTTTACCATGTACTTCAGCTTCATCTCTGTCACAAATGACAAAATTCTCTTTATAAAGACTGAATCGCATTCCATTGGTGTATATATACCCCCATTTTCCTAATCTGTTAATCCACTGATAGTCACTTAGGTTGATTCCATATCTTTGCTATTGTGAATAGCCTGCAATTAACAAGGGGATGCAGATCTCTACTTGACATATTTATACCCTTTGGATATATACTCAGAAGTGGGGTTGCTGGAACCCCCATACTGCTTTCCACAATGATGCACTAATTTACATTTCCACTGACAGTGTGCAAGGGCTCCCTTTCTCCACATCCTTGCCAGCACTTTTTATTAGCCATCCCAACAAGTGTGAAGTGATATCTCATTATAGTTTTAATTTGCATTTTCCTAATGATTTGTGGTAGGGAGCAATTTTTCATCATGAGAACTGTCTATTTCAATCTTTGCCCATTGTTCAAAAAGTTGTTTCCTTACTGTTGAGTTATATAATTCAGATACTAGCCCCTTATCAGATGTATGGTGTGCGAGTATTTTCACCCATTCCGTAGGTTGTCTCTTCACTGCGTCCATTGTTTCCTTGGTGGTGCCGAAGCTTCTTAGTCTGATGTAATCCCATCTGTCTGTTCTGCTTTTGTTGCCTGTGCCTTTAAGGTCACATCCAAAAGAATTTAACCAAATACCATGGAGCTTTCCACTATATTTTCTAATTTCATTCTTCTGCATATATATATTACATTCTCTTTTTTGTATTAAGTTTTTCTGTCCCAGTATTTATTTTAATTCACAGCACATCTCAATTTGGACTAGCCACATTTGAAGTGCTCAATGGCCACACATGGTTAGTGGTTAGTGGCTACTTCAATAATTTTTTTTAAACACTGGCAGTCGTAGAAATTGATCTTGTTTCCTAGTGTTTATCTAAAATAAATAGAAAGTATTTTTTAAAAAAATTTGAACAGAATGGCTCAGAAATAGAGTCATCATTTACTACTTGGCATGTTGACCTCCATGAGACTCCGGTTACAGGAATAGCAGAAGGAAAGAGGGGTATAAAAGCAAAAATCATTTCTAATTGGTATATCTTTATTTGTATATTGCATAGACATTCAAGAATATCCAATGGGAAGTGTCAATGAATTCATAGTTCAGTCAGAAAGAAGATTCAAATTCTGAAATACTCTGCCCAAAAAAACTTAAAAATGGATTATTTCAAAATTGTATTTGTCAGTAAATTTGAATGTGAAATGCATTCTTTTTTCATAAAAACAACACTAAAAACTATGGTTTGCCTCCCAGGCAAGTCGAAAGACACTATGGTTAAAATAAAACAGCAAGATGTGTCAGTCGGCTTTCTGTTACTATAAAAAATACAACTTATGAAGAGTTTATAATCGACTTATAAACTCATAAAGAAAAGTATATGTTGGCTTCCAGCTTTGGAGATTTCAGTCCATGACTCATAAGCCCCATTGCTTTGGGCCTGTGACAGCACATCATGGTGGAACATTTGGCAACTCAAAGCCATTCACCTCATAGATAGGCACAAAAAAAGAGAAAGAGGAAATGACAGAGTCCCACGGTTCCTTCAAGGGCACAATTGCAGTGACCAAGCCTCTAGAGGCCCCCACCTCTTAAAATTCCCACCACCTCCCAATAGTGTCAAGCTGGGGACCAAGCCTTTACCACATGGAAAATTTCGTGACATTCCAGACCCAAACTTTAGCACACAAATGCATCAAAATTTTGTGATTCTCCTTAATGCCATTTTAATTGAGAAGAGAGTCTCACAAAGCTGTAGCTTCAGTTATTTTGTTTGTTTAGTTTTATTAGAGATCTGAAGAAGTAAATGAGATTTCCAGGGTTTTAACGTTTAGGGACTTTGTTTCTTTTTTGATGTTCATTTTCACATCCTTCCTTGTTCTTAATGCTAAGTTGTCATTGCAAGGATCTCAGGGGCTATCAGCCACAGTCACAGCCAATGGGAACAGGGATCAAAAACAAAAGAGTGAGAACTGTCTGAGAAAAACTGAAAAAAAACTTGTAGGAAATTAAAGAGGAATGGGAAGGAAGAAAAGGAGTAAAAATGTGTGTGGGGGGAGTCCATGATAAAGAAGTTACCTGAAGTATGTTTAATGCAGCTGAGATACAAAGTGGATGTACAGAGTTACCCTAAGAGGAAGGCAGATTAGGACTGAACAGAAACCCAAATCCAAATGCCTTCTGGGGCCAAACAGATAAATGAAAGAGCAGATTGGGTTTGAAAGGGGAGGAAATAGTGGTACCTGTGTTGGAGAGTTTTAGGAAATTCAAATGTAAATTTTTGTGAAACATTGGTGTGAGCCAAAGCAAATACACCCACAAGCTGGCCCCCATTTAGAGTCTTCCACCAAGAGAGGAAAGGGGGAGATCTTCAGCCAGGCTGGCTGGGTTCAGGTCCCTGCTTCAGTAAGTTCAGTGGTTCTGCGATCTGTTTTCTTATCTGTATAATGATGGTTCCTACTTCACAGAACTGTTGTGAGGATTAAATGAGATAATGTGGGTGAGATGCCAGCAGAGGCCTCTAATAAGTGCTCAGTAAACATGCACCAGAATGTGTTTTCCTGGCTTAGCTATTCATCCGTGTACCCCAGTGCCTGGCATAGTGCCTGACACTAGTAGGTGCTCATTAAATACTTTCTAATCACTGAATAAATGAATGAAGGCAAGAGAAACAGGGTCGCAACCTTCTCCACATTCACTGAAGCAATTTGAGTTAATGTGATTGAAAGGCTATGATTTAGGAAGTCTGGAGTGTGATGATGTCATGTACTCAAAGAATTTTAGAACTAGAATGCTTTAAGTCTTGCTTCTGGCTCAATCCTTTTATTTTTAAAATAAGGAAACGAAGACCCCCCCCTCCTCAAAAGACTAAGCAGGGAGGATAAACCAGGCTTCAAATGTTACAACAGAAATTTCTGTCTTCTGAACAGCACGCAACGGAGACCAGATTCACCACCCCCTCTCCCACGTGAAACAAATAAAAAGCCAGGCAAAATATGAAAAGCAGTCGTTTTCCCAGCATTGGGCATCAGGCAAGTAAGGTCAGTGACCTAAAGAGAGAGGGGAAAACAGGCAAGTCCTACAAATGCCCCTCCTTACTTCTTAAGTTTACAGGCCATGGCATAGGAAGAGGGAGTCCAGGTGGATCCCAGTAGACTCCCCGAGTTGAAAAGACAAAGCTGAGTCGAGGAAGTCAGAGAGAGTCTGCAGGACAGAGGACCACAGAGGACAAGGTTGCAAGAGATCGCCAGAAGTCTTTAGTAGGACACTCGCATACATGTGAGAAAGGTGTCTGAAGCTGGGGAAAGAACCACCTGAAACCAGGAGTGGAAAGTTTCAAAATATGTAGACCACTGGGTAGAGCCCTTAACAAGTTTTGACTCATTACAGGAAATAATCAGCTGTAGGCCAAATGCTACTTTGGTCCCCCCTTAAAAAGTGGAGACAGCTATGGTGGCACAAGCCTGTTAATTACCTTTACTGGGAGGCTGAGGCAGGACGATCACAAAATTAAAGTCAGTCTGGGTAACAGCCAAACTGTTTCTTAAAAATTTTTTAAATAATAATAGAAACAAAAGGGCTGGGATGTAGCTCAATGAGAGTGCACTGGGTTCAATCCCCAGTACCAGAGTGGGTGGGGGGACATGTAAGAACTGTTTCCCAATAACTTTGTATCCCAGAACAAGGATAGATTCTTATAAGAATACAAAAATATCCAGCAACATAAGAAAGTAAAATTCAGTGTCTGCTAAAAAAAAAAAAAAAACTGAGAAAAGCCAATCAATCAAAACTGAGCCAGGATGGTCATAAATTTTAGAATAAAGGACATTAAAATAGCTATTGTCCCCATATTCCATGTGCTTAAAAGCTAGAGGAGAGGTTGGACATGTTAAATAGAGACATCCAAAACAGACCCAAATTGAGAAGAAAAATAAAATAAGTAAGATAAAAAATACACTTGATGAGATTAATGACAGATATTGCAAAAGAAGAGAGAAATGAGTTTGAAGACACAGCAAGAGAAATTATTCAAAATGAAACATACAGAGAAATAAACTGAAAAATATCAGTGAATTATAAGACAACTTCAAATGTTCTAGCATACATATAATTGGATAACAACACCCCCAAAAGAGGGAGAGAACAGAAAAATATTTGAATAAATAATGACTAAAGTTTTCCAAATTTGATGAAAATTATAGACCCATAGATCCAAGAATCTCAAGAAAAATCTAATATAAAAAACATGAAGGAGACTACACCAAAGTGTATCAAAATCAAATTGCTCAAAAACATTGATAAAGAGAAAAATTTTAAACCAGCCAGAATCAAAACATAAAGATGTGAGAGTTCTCATAGGAATCAATACAGGGCAAATAACAGTGGAATAACATCTTTAAGTTACTGGGATAAAAATATATATATATATATCAACCTATAATTCTATATCCTATGATAATATCTAAAACAAAGAATAGATATTTTCAGACATATAATGTTGAAAAAATGTATCATCAACATATCCACTCTACAAGAAGTGATATAAATAAATTGTCCTTCATGCAGATGGACAATAATATTACATGGAAATATGGATCTACCATAAAGAAATGGGGAACACCAGAAATGAGATGATTCCCTCTACATAAATATTTTTGGATTTGAAGTTTTTGTCATTTCTTATCACCAAAACCTACAATAATTTTTGGGGAATTGAATTTCAACAAATGCTTTTTCTGAATCTATTAAA
The DNA here is from genome assembly GCF_001458135.2 of Marmota marmota marmota. Taxonomy (NCBI): domain Eukaryota; kingdom Metazoa; phylum Chordata; class Mammalia; order Rodentia; family Sciuridae; genus Marmota; species Marmota marmota. The sequence continues at coordinate 23,935,329 of NW_026000142.1, read as the reverse complement.
ATGATCATGTGAGTGTTTTCTATATTTTTATTGATGTATTATAATTACATATAACGGATTTATTGTTATGTCCATACATGCACACAATATAACAATAAAATTTTGTCAATATTTTTCCCCAATATTTCCCCATTTCTTCCTCTCCTCCCTCCTCTTGGTCCCTTTGCTCAACTCTATAGTCTTCCTTTGCTTTTCACTACATGTATGTTTTCATGGGTTATATACTGCTCAAATATATGGTACAATCCTGCTAATCATTTCAAATTTTAAAGACTGTCTTTCTTGATGGTTATCTCAAGAAAGCCTCCAAAAAGTTTAGATAGTCCAGAAGTATATCTTCTTTGATTTCTTACTCTAATAGGAATAGTGTATTGGGAATAGTGTATCAGTTCATAAGCTCTTATCACATGTCCCAAGTATCTAAAAAAAAAGGTTGGCTTGAACAGGTTTGGAAGGATTTATTTCACCTTGGGAAATATGAGCCTTCCAAGTCATTGGATCAAGTCAATAGATTTATTGAATGTTTATTACATTGTGGAACAATGACCAGTACTGTAAATGCTGTCATCCTTATTCATACTGGAATGTAGATGGGCTGCTAGAGAAGTTCCTCCCTCATATGGCCCCTAGAGACAGAATGGTTCTCTGACCCCATTGGTTCTCTGACCCCATTGCCACACACACTGCACCACAAACCCATCCATTATAGCTAAGGAAGCTATACTATGGTGCCCAACCAAACCAAAGCCAATGATGTGTACCAAAGTGACACTAAGATGTAGCTCAGTGGCAGAGTGCCCTGGTTCTAATTCAGAGAAGTGAAGAGATTTGAAGTTTTTGTCATTTCTTATCACCAAAACCTACAATAATTTTTGGGGAATTGAATTTCATCAAGAGAGAGAGGGGGGAAGGAAAAACAAAGAAAGAAAAGAAATGTGTTTGAAAGCCTTAACAAAAGACGAGATGAAATAGGAGAAATAATATTACAATTTTGAAATCAGATCTTTAGAAACATAGTCAGGCAAAAAAATAAATAATTTTTTAAGTCAAGAATGAAGAGAACCTCTGAGACCTTTGGAATACCATTAAATAAATAATATTCTCATGTGGTGGGTGCTTGAAGGTGAAGAAAAGGGGAAGGATATAGAAAACTTATTTAGTGATAAAATAGCTGACAATTTCCCTAATCTTGGGAAAGATATGGACATCCAGGTATAAACAGCTATGAGATCTCAAATGGATATGACCAGAAAGGATTATCACCACAGCATATTATAGTCAAACTATAAAATGTCCAAGACAAAGAGGGAATTCTAAAAACTAGAAGAGAAAACACAATCACATATAAGAGTAGCCCTATTAGACTAACATGGTATTTCTCAGTGGAAACATTACAGGCCAGGAGGGAAAAAAAACTGAAAACCAAGAATACCGTATCCAACAAAGCCATCTATCCTTCAGAAGTGGAAAAATAAAGACCTTCCAACATAAGCAAACATTGAGATCTGCTGGGAGCCATTAGCCAAGTAGGTATGACAATTTCCTTGCCAGCGTACCCCATGTTGCAGTGACATTGAATGTAGGTGACCTTGCTCAAGGACCAAGGCGGATTAGGGTGTTCCCGGTTTAAGATAATCGGGTTTAGGGCGTTCCCGGTTTAGGTTCTAGGTTTAAGGTTTAAGATTATTCCTGCTGGGAATAGGGCGTATCCTGCTGCCTGAGTTCCCCTTGAGTTCTCACGGGATTCAGACAGTATTTTTTGGGAGACAGAAGCCCAGTGGATGTGGATTTGGGCAGAGAACGTGGATTTCCCCAGAATGTGATTGTAGACGGCTGGTGTGAGTTCGGGAATAAAGAGTTGCTGTTTGAATCTACAAGCTGTTTGGCAGCCCGTGCAGGGAACTTCTGAAGCATAGAGGTAAGTGAAATTTCTCACCCTTGAGGAAGAGAGAAAGAATGGGTGACCAATTCAAAAAACAATGTGTCATTGTTTTGATTTATTTTGTTTTT
>NW_026000142.1:23913449-23933026 GCF_001458135.2 Marmota marmota marmota | reverse complement strand
CAAATTTGGGGGCCAACAGAGGTGAGGCAAAGAACCTCACCCCCCCACTGGTGCATAGACCTATCCACAAGTATGGCTGTATGCTGGACCGGTAGTCAGTGACGGGTATGATTCAATTGCAGTGGTATCAACCTAAGACAGGAGGCTGACGCCTAAAGGTCAGTTTTCCGATGATGGGTAAGAACCATATGTTGAATTGGACAACCTACCAGGCACGGTCCTTAAGCCACATTGCTTGTTGTTTAATTAATCAGAAGGGGGGAGATGCTGGGAGCCATTAGCCAAGTAGGTATGACAATTTCCTTGCCAGCGTACCCCATGTTGCAGTGACATTGAATGTAGGTGACCTTGCTCAAGGACCAAGGCGGATTAGGGTGTTCCCGGTTTAAGATAATCGGGTTTAGGGCGTTCCCGGTTTAGGTTCTAGGTTTAAGGTTTAAGATTATTCCTGCTGGGAATAGGGCGTATCCTGCTGCCTGAGTTCCCCTTGAGTTCTCACGGGATTCAGACAGTATTTTTTGGGAGACAGAAGCCCAGTGGATGTGGATTTGGGCAGAGAACGTGGATTTCCCCAGAACGTGTTTGTAGACGGCTGGTGTGAGTTCGGGAATAAAGAGTTGCTGTTTGAATCTACAAGCTGTGTGGTGGCTCGTGATTGTGTGCCCAGCCAGACTGCGGCATTTGTGCCCAGCCAGACATTGGCAGAGATCATTCATCAATACCATACCAGCCTTACAAAAGATGCTTAAGGGAATCCCACATCACAAGCAAAATAAAGATAACTGTGATCACAAAAACATGCAAAAGTATAAAACCCACTAAAGGAACAGCTACACAAAAGAGAAATAAAAAAGAATCAAAACTTATCACTTCAGTAACCCACCAAACCACGAACATGAACACGAGAGGGGGGAACAAAAACTATCCAAAACAATTAGAAGAAAACCAACAAAATGACATCCTTACCTATCAGTAATAACCTTGAATATAAACAAACTAAATCCTGCAATTAAAAGATGTACACTGGTTGAATGGATTTTAAAAAAAAGACGCAATAATATACTTTATAAGAAACTCATTCAACCAGTAAAGATACAAGACTGAAAGTGAGGGGTGGGAAAAGATAGTCCATGCAACTGGAAGCCAAAAACAAGCATGAGTAACTGTACTTGGATTAGACAAAATAGACTTTAAGACAAACACTGTAAAAAGAGACACAGTCAGTCTACAGTGACCAAGGCATCAACTGAACAGGATGTAATGTTTGTAAATATATATACACCTAACGATGAGGCACCTGAGTTTAGAAAGCAAACACAACTAGATCAGGGAGAAATAGGCTCCAAAACAATAATTTTGGGGGATTTCAACACTTTCATCTGTGGACAGATCATCCAGATGAAAAATATCAATGAAGAAAATAGGCATTTATAGAGCATTTCATGTGAAAGCTATAGAATTCACATTCTTTTCATTAACATGGGGAACATTCTCTAGAATAGAACATTTATTAGGTCACAAAACAAGTCTTGACAAATTTTAAGAAGTTGGAATTATGTCATGTATCTTTATTGATCACAGTGGAATAAATCTAGAAATCAGGGGCTAGGGTTGTGGCTCAGTGGTAGAACACTTGCCTGGCATGTGTGAGGCACTGGGTTTGATTCTCAGCACCACATATAAATAAATTAATAAAATAAAGATCCACCAACAATTTTAAAAATATTTTAAAAAAAGAAATCAACAACAAATAAATTTTAGAAAGTATACAAATGCATGGACAATAAGCAACAGACTTTAAATGAACAGTAGATTGTTGAAGAAATCAAAAGGAAAGAAAGTTTTTATATTTCTTGAAACAAAAATTTAACTAGAGAACATACCAAACTGTATGGAATACAGCCAAAGCAGTACTAAAGAGGAAACTTGATAACAAGAGTCTACATTAAAACAATAGGAAGATTTCCAATAAGCAATCTAACAATGCATCTCAAGAATCTGGAAAAAGATGAACAACCAAATCCCAAACTCATAGAAGGAAATAATGAAGATAAGAATAGAAATAAACAAAATAGGGACAAAGGCATTACAAAAAAAAAAAAAATCAGTGAAATGAAGAGCTCATTTCTTTTCACATCACTGGAGACTGAATCCAGGGCCTTGCATATGCTGGACAGGTGCCCTATCAAAGAATTATGATGAGCACTTTTTATTTTGAGACAGTGCATAGGTAAGTTGCCTAGCCTGGCCTTTGACTTACAGTGTCCCTGCCTGTACTTTCTGAGTAACTGAAATTACAGGTGTGTACCACCACTCCCAGCCCAGATTTACCACCACTCCCAGGCAAGACTTGGGTTTTTTAAAAATAAAAAACAAACAAAAATTGGCAAACCTTTAAATAGACTAACCAAGAAAAAAGACAGAAAAGGAAATAGTACAACTGATAATATAGGAACACAAAGGATCACAAGGGACCATTATGAATTGTATGTTGACAAACTGAAAAACCTAGAAAAAATAGATACATTTCTGTGCATATATAATCTACCAAAATAGAGCCATGAGGACATAGAAAACCTGACCTAATAACAAGTGACAATATTGAATTAGTAATAAAAAGTCTCCCAAAAGTCCAGGGCTGAATATGTTACTTCATTGCTAAATTTTACCAAAATCTTAAAGAACTTATATCAGTTCTTCTCAAACTCTTCCAAAAAATTGAAAGAAATGGAACCCTTTCAAACTCATTCTTTGAGGCCAGCATTACCTTCATATCAAGATCAGACAGGGAAAGAAATCACACAAATAAAAGAGAAACTACAGACCAATATCCCTGATGAACATACATGCAAAAACCCTCAACAAAATACTAACAAATCAGGGCTAGGGCTGTAGGTTAGTGGTAGTTCACTTACTTAATGTGCTCAAGGTCCTGGGTTCAATCCCCAACGTTACACACACACACACACACACAAATACTAGCAAACCAAATTCAACAGCACATCATAAAGATCATTCACCACGCTGGGCATGGTGGCATGCTCCTGCAATCCCAGCTCCTCAGGAGGCCGAGGAAGCACAACTGCAAGTTCGAGATCAGCCTTGACAACATCAATAGAATGAAATATCTGTATCTCATCAGTAGAATGAAAGATTAAAATAATAAGATCATCTGAATAGATACAGAAAAAACATTTAAGAAAATTTAATATCATTTCATAATAAGAACCCTGAATAAATTAAATATAGACAGATCATACTTCAACCTAGTAGAGGATGTACTTGATAAAGCCATAGCCAATATCATATTGAATGGGGGAAAGCTGAAACTGTTTTCTAAGATCTGCACAGTACTGGGAGATTTAGCCAGAGCAATTAGGCAAGAGAAAGAAATAAAAGGAATACAAATAGTAAGGGAGGAATATAAATTATTCCAATTTGCAGAGTATATGATTCTATATATAGGGGGGAAAAACAGACTCTACCAAAAGACTATTAGAACTGAAAAATGAATTCAATAAAGTTGAACACAAAATTAACATACGAAATCAGCATTTTCATACATCATAATAAACTTGCCCCAAAAAATCATGAAAGCAATCCATTCTCAATAGCTACAAAATAATAAAATACCTAGGACAAAATTTAATCAAGAACATGAGAGACCTCTATAGTGAAAATTATAAAATCACTGATGAATAATAAAATTAAAGATCAAAAACATGTCCATTGATTGAAATAATTAAAATTGTTAAAATATTCATCCTACCCAAAATGGTTTACAAAGTCAATGCACTCTCAATAAAAATACCAATGACATATTCACAGAACCAGATAATATAACCCTACATTTCATATGGAAGCACAAAAGACCTCACATAGACAAAGAAATTTTGAATGAAAAGAACAAAGCTGGAGGTATTGCAGTACCTGATTTCAAGACATACCACATAGCTCTATTAATCAAAGTAGAATGGTACTGGCATAAAAACAGAGACCTAGACCAATGAAACAGAATAGGGAGCCCAGAAATAAACACTCGTATCTGCAGCCAACTGATTCCTGACAAAGGTGCCAAAAACATACATTGGAGAAAGGATAGTCTCTTCAGTAAATGGTGCTAGAAAAACTGAATATACAGAAGTTTGAAATGCTACTCCTCTTACCCTTGACAAAAAATCAACTCTAAAAGGATAAAAGACCTAGATGCAGAACTGAAACCATAAAACTATTATACCAAAGCACAGGGGAAACACTTCAAGTCATCAAAGTAGGCGATGTTCTTATAAGAAGAAGAAAAAAAGCACAGTACATAAAGTAGAAAGAGACAAATGGGATTGTGTCACACTAAGATGCATCCGCACAGTAACAACCATCAGAATGAAGAGACACCTACAGAATGGTAGAAAATACTTGCCAACTCCATCTGACAAAGGATTAATATCCAAAATCTATAAGGAATTCAAACCTAATACATCCACACACAAAAAAATCAGAAAATAGGCAAATGGGAAAATTATCTGACATAAAGATAAACCAATGGCCAACAAATACATGAAAAAAAATGCTCAATATCATCAGGAAATGCAAAGCAAAACTGCAACAAGATATTATATCACCTTAATTAGAATGACTATCAAAAAGACAAAAATAATACATGCTGGTAAGGATATGGAGAAAAAGGAATTCCATAACATTATTTATAGAAATGGAATTTAGTATAGCCATTATGAAGAAGAATATGGGAAGTTCTTCAAAAAACTAAAAATAGAATCATCATACAATATAGCTACCCCATTCCTGGGCATATATCCAAAATAATGAAATCAGCATTCAAAGAGATACCTGCACTCCCAAATTTATTGCAGCACAATATAAGAGCTAATGTATGAAATCAACCTAAGTGCTCATCTACTGATGAACAGATAAAGTAAATGTGGAATATATACACAATGGACTATTATTCAGCCATAAAGAAGAATGGAATCTTGTCATCTATAGCAAAATACAAAATCATACTAAGTAAAATAATCGAGATGCAGAAAAACAAATACAACATGTTCTCTCTCATATGTAGAAACTTAAAGAGTCATTCTGAATGTAGAACAGTCATTAATAGGGATTGAGAAGGTCATGGTGAAGAAGGGTTAAAGTGAGGTTGAATAATGGGTACCAAAACATAGTGAGAGAGGAGGGATAAATCTGATATTTCAAAGTACAGTGAGATGACTACAGTTTACAATAATCTATTATACATATATACATACACATGTACTATATATATATATATATATATATATATATATATATAGAGAGAGAGAGAGAGAGAGAGAGAGAGAGTGTGTGTATGTGTGTTCCTGTCTCAGCTGACTATGAGAAACTTCCTGTGTCATTTTGTCCATAGTATGTGCATTCGTTGTCTGCATCTACCACAACATATTACTTACTCTAAGTCCTCCCTCCCTCCCACTTTCCCTCCCATCCATGACTCCATGAGGGTTTCAAGCAGTCTACTTATTTTACATTGTTACTACCTAGCAGAGAGCCTAGAATTTCACAAATTTCTGTTTAATGAGTAGTGGAGTTAAAAAGCAAAAACTAATTACCACTTCTACTGTTGGATCCATCTCCTCCTTTTAAAAAAGAAATTTATTTATTTATTTGTTTGTTTGTTTATTTATTTATTTATTGCACTATTAGAGATTGAACTCAGGACAAGCACTCTACCATTGAGCTACCTCCCCAGCCCCTGTTGCATACATCTCTTAATTGGCATGACTGTCATGGCTGGTATGGTTTGGGGTAAAAAGAGAGTAAATTAGAAACTGAGTTACAAAACAAAGTGATTTGGAACAGTACATGAGAATTAAAGCTATACTATCTTAATTATCAACTAAGAAATCACAACTACTCCACTCTCTTCATTAATCCATGGAGGAATGGATCTGCCTTCTTGGGAGTCTCCTGTCCTCTTTAATCAGCATTATCAAAGAGTTTTATACAAAGATCACAGTGTTAGACTGGTTATCAAGATGGCTGCAGTCTTCACCCCTCCTGTATCCACACCCCTTGCAATGCAACTCTGGTTCCTTCTATGAGTCTATTTGGCATAGAATGTGAGAAGGGATGCTGTGCTGGTTCTGAGCTTAGCCTCTGGAGATCCTGCATATTTCTCTCTTGGAACCATGCCACCACTATATAAACAAGCCTGGGCTAGCCTGCTGGATAATGAAAGGCACGTGGCTTGGCCACCCACTGACTCCGCTGACAGTCAGCCAGCCGCCAGATATGTGAGTCCATCCCAGACGGGTCAGCCCCAAAATAGCTATCTGATGCATGTAGAATATTTTAAAGCTGTTTTTCTGCTCTAGTCGCCAACTCTGGTAGTTACATCGTACTTTCTGCCAGACCAGTCCCTCAGTTACTTTCATATTTTAAAAGCTCCATAGGGAAAAATAATCAAGTCTTCATATTTTTCTTAACACTGACTTTGAGGTTGGATTCAAACGAATCCATCTCCTTGCCAAATTGATCGGTTCCTTCTAGGCTTCCCAGCAGCTGGAAGCAACTAATAACAGAAATAGGTGTTAGAGCTGCCTGCCAATCAAAGACCTCACTAACTGAGCTCCTTTGACTAAATAGAGAGGTCCACTCTCAAGCATCTTTGGAAAGCTAATTTACAAAAATAGCTTAATCTAGGTTCTGAGTTAATAAAATACTAGAAATATTAAACAAGATACTAGAAATAAGTGTCACTATTAAGTTATAATAATAATAATAATAATAATAATAATAATAATAATATGTCAATTAATTAGAACTAGGTTCATCAGTGAGTGATAGTCCCAAATGACAGTAGCTTAAGCAGAATGTAGGTAATTGTTTTTAAGCCAATTACCAGAAAAGGTATTCAGGACTGGAGGACTCATGGTGCCAAGAGCCCAACCTTCTTCTCTCTGACTGCCCTTCCATAGATGGCCTTGACCTTGTGGGTCAAGATGGCATATGTATACTCCAAGCAGCAGATGAAACAAGGGAAAAGAAAGAAAAAGCAAAGGACTCCCACACCCAAGTCCCCCAACACATACCACATATATACACCATCAGGTAATACTAATGCCATCAACTTGGCAAATTAGACTTCTGCCACACCAAGCGGCAAGGTCACAAAGGGAATCTTTTCTTGGAAAGGCCAGGTGCTTGGCTTACTCTGGATCATTATGAAATTAGGAAGACAACTCACAGTCTCTGTCACGAAGCTTAATACCACCTATTATAAGTGTCTGCTAGCTGCCAGTAAGGGTATCCTTTAATTTTCAATTTAGTTGGGTTCTGAATTGTTTATACAGCAGTTGTTTGTAACTCAGAAAGCAATTCCTCATGGAAACACTTTTATTTCTGTTTTTCGAGTTCAATAGACAGCTGTTTTAGCCTACTATGCCCTTGAAATAGGTTTGTGTCTGTACTCCATAATCCCTTATTCCATCATTTTGAGGGGGAAAAATACATTCCAAATGACTTCAAGTCTATCTCTATCTCTAGAGCTTGAAAGGATCCTAACACAGAAAAGGCTGAAGACAATAATTCTCTTTGGGGACATAAGAATGCCACATATTTGTATCAGAATAAACCTTCCTTTCTAAGGCATTAGTCATTCTCTAAGGGGAATGCAGGACCCTGGTGGGGAAAGATAGACCAAGACCATATTCTGCACATTCTAACTTACTCATCCTGTAGGATGTTGGCATGGGGGGTGTCTGTGCTCCTGAAGACCCTGTGACCCTAGGTGTGCTTACAAAACACACAAAGGGCAGTGTTGAGGATCCCAGAGCCCAAGGCAGTCCCTCAACCTCACTCAACCCAGTTCCATCTTGAATTAAATACAACGGCTCAAACATTCAGCCTCCAATGAAGGCTAGTCCTTGACCAAGTCAACGATTGACCTCATCTAAGGAGTTCCTGATTCTGTGGCAAACAACCCCAGAAACACAGATACCAGGAGACAGAAGAACAGAGCGAAACAAAGCTAACAAAGTGAAATTTGAAAATAGCAGTTAAATTGTATCATTTTTGAGACATCTGAATCACAAGGGACAAGGACCATGAGGCATTTCCAACACAGAGATTTTTGGAATGATTTAATTTGGCAGTAGCTGTTGTTCTCTGCTCCCATCAAGCAGTTCACCATCGCTGACAGATGTCTTTCCTGATTATCACTGGGAGCCTTGCTACTTTGAAAGCTATTGATTAATGCATCTGTCTTCCCAGCCTTGGAAACCTTTCACTAGGCTGCTTGAGAGAGTTGATTTAAAAGTCTTCTTCCTATTTTCAAGATCTCTGAAAATCCATATGGGCTACATAGACCTGAACGTGGGGGTGGAAGCAAGACTTGAAATGGGTTTGACTTTTTATCTACTTTTCAGAAATTTTCTTTGCCAACCTGGCCAAAGAACACACCTAAATGACTACAGCATCTTTTAAGCTCACTTTCTGAGGAAGGGCTGGATGGTTATTTGTGTGTGTATGTGTATGTGTTTCATGCCATGTAAGTAGACTGAGTTTCTTTCAAGAGGCTGGGTTTTGACTCAACTTCAGTTACCTCAAGGAATGTCCCCAGAATTTTTTGTTGTTGTTTATATACAAAATGACTTTTTCTATTGTTTTTCCACCTAACTGGCAGTCACAGGGACCAACCCATCCATCATCCCTCCTGCCACATCCTCAGGGGAAGCTGCAATAGTGTATACATCACCTAAAAGATTATGAGTAGTTTGCATAGAATCAGGACAACTAATCTGGGTAGAGGGCTCAGAGCAACTGGGTTGCACAGTGTAAGAAATCAGGCCATTTCCAGAAAAGCTAGACCTGCCTTCTCTTCCAGACATCAAATAAGCACCAAGACCCTGCCCAAGCTGTTTCTGAACCATCCTCTTTTCCCCTGTGCATTTGATATCATCTAGCAAATCAGTTCTTAGATGTCTAACCTTCCTTTTCTCTTAAAGATTTAGGGGTATTTAAAAATGGTTTCCATTAAGAAACTAAGAATTCAGAATCTACATATTTTTTATACAAATGAAATTAGTTAATTGGTTTGTGTCCTTGGTGAAAAAAAAAACAGGGATAATAATAAAAAAGAAGAGAAGATGATGGATTTGACAACCCTTAAAGCATGGCAGTTATCAGTAAAAATGGGTGCTAGACAGCAAGTCAGTTCAGTTCATAGTGCAGAATATTGGCCTTGTGCAGAGCCAAAAGGCTTCACCTGTTAATCACAACACAGACTAGAAGATTTCTTTCTTCTTCTTTCTTAAAAAGAAGTTATAACTCCTTGTGACCTGGTACTCTTTCTTTATAGGATTCTTCTTTTTTGGGGTTCTGTGTCAGTCAACCTTCTGTCACTGTGACAAAATACCTGAGATAATCAAAGAGGAAAGGTTTGTTTTGGCTTATAATTTCAAAGGTTTCAGTCCATAGTCACTTGGCCTAAAACTTTGGATCTGTCATGACACCGTATATCATGGTGGCAGAAGAGGCCTGTTTACCAAAGGCAGCTAGAAAGCAAGATGAGAGAGGAAGGGCCTGGGGTCCCAATATCCCCTTCAAAGATCCACTTACAATGACCGAACTTCCTTCAATGAGGCCCCACCTCCTAAAAGTTCCAATCCTTCAATTCATGGTGGTTGGGGGAATTTTCCAGATTCAAACTGAGGTCCAAGTGACAAGACTTTCTAGGATTTGGTAGGTAGAGAATCTATTTGTAGATTCCGAACATACTCATCACTTGTAGATGCCTGCTACCAATCAGTCTCCAAGAGCTGTCAATTCTACCTCCTACATAGTCCTAAACCACCCCTGCCTACTGTCCCCTCTGCCACGTCAGGAAAGCCCTTGTCACATCTTGCTTGGATTTCTAGTCACCCTGCTTCTAAGTGTGCACTTCTAATCAGAGAAGACTCCTAAGCACAAATCTGATTGTGTCACTTCAGTACTTAACATATCAAGATGCTGTTCCAGAAGGATAAACCCAAACTCTAACATTTCCATGTATTTTGTGATGTACTCCCACAATTTTCCCCCTGCTCCCCAATCCAAAGTTTATGCTCCAGCTAAGTCCAACTATCTAACAATCCCCCAAGGCATAGCTCTTCTACCCACAAATGACTTTGTATAAGGTGCTCCCTTGGTCTGGAAGCCATTCTTGTTCTCGATTGGCTCTGATCTCTAGAACATTATCTAAAGAGCTAAAGACTTCTGAGGTCCCCTTTACAATTGGTACCCCCTTCTTTGTTACAACACCTCTGCCCACCCCCACAAAATGGTGAGGACCCAAAGAGTGGCAACCTTTAGACTTTGGGAAATAAATTAGACATTTATTTCCAGATTGAGTGGAGTAGTAGGAAGAATGTGATTTTTAGGGTCTTAGGAGGACACGTTAACTGGGATGACCTTCATTAAATTCACTCAGTGTTTGTTAGGTTGCAGCATGTGATACTGCTATTCTGTAAGTCGATAATGATGGAACATCAGTGGTTTCACATAGTTCAACCAACCTAGTATAATTGTAAAAATTCAAATCTCTTTGAAATATAGCTCAGTCTCCACTTGCCAAGTGTACTGTAAAGTGCTGTATAATCATGGTTAAAACCCTAGGTGGTGAACTCAGAATTGGCTTAGACTTCCAGCTCTGACTGCTAGCTGTGAGCTCAGAGAAATTGTTTGACCTTTCAGAGTCTCCATTTCCTCATCTACAAAACTGGAGATAACAGCAATGCCTTCTTCATGGGGAAGTTGTGAGAATTAAATGAGATAATCTGCGTAAAGAGCTGAGTTCACAGTAGACACTTTCTAAATGGCAGTTACTGTGAGCCCCAAACACAATGATATATGTGGCTCGCTTGGTAAAATACATAAATTAATTTTAATTACCCTGCGTATAAGCTTAACAATATAATTAATTTACAATCTGATTGCTTTGTGGATGAACAGCATCTTTGGATGCTAAATATGCAAAAGAATACCTTTCTTCCCATTATAAGCCCTCATTCTCTTTCAGTATCAATCAGAATCCTGGGCGGGATATGTTGACTTGTTATTTCCTCCCTTCTTCCTTCGGGCATTGTCCACATGGTAAGATTATGACCTCAGAAGTTGGAACAGAATTACTGGGGATCACAGAGGCTGCCTTACCCTCTCTCTCAGACTCCCACTAACTCCTGAAAAAGTCAAAGAGGTAGTCAAGGAGCCATGCTGGGACTGGTGGGTTATGAGGGTATTTAACTTGAGAAACTACAGTAAAACCATCCTGGTTGATGAGTTCATCACAAGATGACCATGATGTTCTGTGAGGTGGCTCCTGGATTGACTCCCATGTCTACAGGGTCACATGGAACCCCAAGCTTAGGTCACCCAACTGCCTCACCCACTAATTCTCCTGAGGGCTGCACAAATACCAACACTGATCTTGGCAGTTCAGGTCCTGGTCCAGCATCTTAAAACATTCCTTTTTTATCCATATTTCACTGTTTCCCCCTCCCTGATCCTTTAGCAAGTGCCTGTAGGATTGAAAGGAGTGGTTCTCCTCTCATCTACTTCAGACATGGCCTGGTGATAGCTCTCTTCTCTGATTCTGAGGAATATCTATTATCATTCTGAATGGCTTTACTTTGAGGAGAGGAGGAGCCACATTCCCCAACATGATCAAAGCCCAGGTGCAGTGAAACCCCAGGGCAGACTTACATGAGAGTGCTCTCTCTCCTGCTGGGCTTTCTCCCACTGTGGTTGGAGGAGGTGATCAGTGAGGAAGACCAAGACCTATGTCCTTGCTTAACCTGCCCCAACCAGAAACCCCGGGGAATGGCTGCATCCCCACTCTGCATGGCTCTCACTCCTGACCCCTCCCTCCTGGAATTGCCAGTCTGCGCTGTGGGCCCATCAGGTACCTGGGCAGGGCAAACCCAAGGAGCCTGTCGGCAGCAGAGGTGACTCCTCGTTCTCACTTTTCCTCACTGGTGCCCTTCTTTTGAAAACTGGTTTCCATGTGGTGATGAAAACAGGCCCAACTCATTTTCTAATTCCGCTGTCTTGATAATTTGCCTGATACTTCATTTCTAAAGGGGAAGGAGGGCTACCTTGCTCCGAAGGACTATGCCCTCCATCTTAAAACCCCGCCAGAACTGGAGAGAACAGCTACTCAAGGAACTGTCTGCCAAATGCCATGGTACAGGGCAGGAAGGGGCTGATGTTTATGCTGGAAGATTGAGAAAATGTGGCAGAGGAGAAGGGATAAGAGAAAAAGCACGGAAGAGGAAAAAAAAGTGGAAAAGAACATTCAGAAAAAAAAATGAAGAACTAGGAGAACCACATGGTTCTGCTGTTAGAAATCTAATACTTGGTTCTGCCTTAAATTGGTATTTTTGTTTGTTTGGTACTGGGAATCGAACCTAGGGAACCTCTATAAAACTGAGCTACATACCCAGTCCTTATTAATTTTTTATTTTGACATAGGGTCTCACTAAGTTGCCCAGACTGGCCTCAAATTTGTGATCCTCCTACCTCAGCCTCCCAAGTTGCTGGGATTTTAGGCCTGCACCATCACACAGCTCAAATCACTTTGAGGGACTGAATACAAGTGTGATTTGTACCCACCTGATTCATTAGGGTACTCCTCGGGCTTTAAGATAAAGTAGCATAAAAGGAATAGGAAATAGGTAGAAAGGAGATATAAAAGGACAAGAAAAAATTTTAATTCAGAAGTTCTGCATATTTTTTCAGGTCTCACTCCCCAAGGTAGTTCCTCTTCCAGGCCTGTTACTCCCAAATTCCTGGGAAGTCTATAAATCTACCTGTATACTATTAATTAACCCCTCCTCCTCCAATAAATAGATGAAGCAAAGAAAAATATGAGAGCTTGAGGAACCTATACTTTAGGGGACTTTCCAGCACCATCTTTTGATAACAAAGACCACATCAGCCTGAGGATCCCTGGACTGACCAGACCACCAGAATTATCTGAGATCACTGGACTGATCTTATTCCTCCACACCTGTCCACACCCACCCCTCTCCAAGTTTCCTTTAAGAGCCAGGATGCCCCCCAAACCCATCTCTCCTCTCTCAAGATAGCCCACATTCTCCCTTTAATGTGTATTTCTTGCTTTATCCCCAAAGGTATCTCTCTTTTGAGATTTCCCACATTCTCCCTTGAATGTGTGTCTACTTTCCTAAACAGACCTCTGCCTATGCCAGACTGGCATGTGCTGAGATTTTTTTCATATTACAAAACCCTCTTGGTCCCGAGTTGAATCCCCCCTTCTCTCCAGGAACTCCCAGGACCCCTCTTCAGAGACACCTCTTCTCCTGTGACAGTGTCTACGCTAGGCGTTCCTTCTCAACGACTACTTTACTTATGGCATAGGGTATCCACCTGTGAAGCAGTAAGGATGTTCCTAATAATTGCCTTAAAAAGCGTCTTGCTCATTTCCACATCTTGGCCTCCTGTGTAAGTTTGTCAAGATGCAACACACCAAAGTGTGTGTTGGAGGAGTGTGTCTCCATCTGGTCCCAGCCACTGTGACAGCTTGGTCTATTGAATCATGCCCCCAGAGCTGTGCTTACCAAGCCTCTGCAGCTGTATTTGATTCTAGGACTTCTCCCTCTGTGAAGAATTTTCTCCTGATTGGGCCAGTTTTCTAGGTCTTTTCAGAGAACATACAGTAATATATCCTCAACCCAGTTATCACAGTCTTTGTTAAAATATGACTTTACCATGATTCTTCCTCTTTCTCTCACTATTCTTCTGGTAGGCTTTGTTTCCTGTATATACTCCATTTCTTCTGCCACTAGTGAGCCTCTTTTCTAGGCATGCAAATATAATAATAATAATGGCAGCTGATGTTCACCAAGAACTTCCTACCTGGCATGCCACTGAGCTAAGGGCTTTACAGGTATTACCATTGTATTCTCTTAATCTCTCAATGTCACCCTTGACTTCTAATTCTAGCAATATGACAAAAGATCCTGAAAAGCCTCATTGCAAAACAATGAGAACTGATTCATCAAATATAACCAGCAGATTTATAAATGCGAATCTGAGCTGATGAGAAAGAAAGAAATTTCCTAGGAAGCTGAAAGCCAAGGTGGTCAGCAGGCCCTAATGGTTTTCACTGCCCCAGTGTGTTAATTAATCTTCCCAACCAAGAGCTTGGAATTATTTTTTTCCCTACATTTTTTTTATCGGGGCATTATACTACATAATTATGCACATGCACATGATACGGCCATATAATTTGGCCAATATCACTCCCCAGCACTTCCCCCAAGCCTTCCTTCCTCCCACTTCTGGTCCCTTTCCTCTACTGATCTCCCTTGGATTTTCATGAAATCTGCCTCCTTCCCAACCTTTCTTTTCCTTTTTCCTCTGTAGCTTCCACCTCTGAGAGAAAACAGACGACTGCAAGGTGTTTGAGTTCTAATAGGCAGTTGGCAAAAGAGAGGAGGCCTTCAAGCCCACTCCAGGTAGAAAGTTGAAACTTAAATGCCAACTTCAATGCATTAGACAGGAAGCAAGACTAAAAAAGGCACTGAGCTCAGTAGCCATGTTGAGAAATTAAAGAACAACCACTGAAATACAAAGAAAGTCGAATAAAATAAAAAGCAGATATTAACAAAAAACATATGCATGCCTCCTAATACCACAACCCTTAATGATGTACAACTTCCTTGGAAAAGGGGAGCTAGAAAAAATTTTATCTGCTGGCAAAAGGAGACTGCAAAGAAACCTGCCCGTCTTGAGTCTGGTTCTGGGTTGAGGACAAAAGGTTCCTGTGGGATTCATAAATCTAGGCCTTCCCTCGCTTGATTAGAGTGATCAAACAATAGCAAATCAATAAACGAAGCCCCTGATTAACAAGACCTTGCAGCACCCAGGAGACGCAGAGACAAAGCCTTAGACAAGGGATCATCCATGGGCCGGGCCCACTCACCTCACCATCACAAGGTATGCCCGGATAGCTGAGTCCAGTCTCTCCCATAGTCCTTGAAGTCCGAGTCCATAGGCATCACTTACAGCGCTGCCTCTTAAAGTGTACGGATAGAACCAACAGCTCAAGCATCACCTGGGAATTTGTTAGAAATGCAAATTCACCGGGCCAGCTCCCTACTCTTTCAGACCCACTGAATCAGGAATTCTAAGGGTGGAGCTCAGCGCTGTTTTAACAAGCTCCTCAGGTGGTCCAGATGGGCTAACAAGTTCTCTAGGTAGTTCAGATGTGCCCTCAGGTTGGAGAAAGTTATGCCCCTTCTTCCTCCGGAGGACTATCATTAAAAAAAACACATTTAGGGAGTTCAAAAAAGCCTGGGAACTACCATATTAAATTTTAATTTTTATCTTATGCCTACTAAACCTTAAAAAGTTTAATTTTTAGAACAACAAAGTTTTTAAAGTATTAGAACATCTGTGACATAACTCTTTGTAAGTTTTATATGATAAAATAGTGCCTTTTAAACGAGTAGGATTTCAGCTAGAATTCTCTCACATGATTATTTATAATCTATTTATAAAATAATTAGCATAAGACTAAGAGATACAAATTACCTTCACTTGAATAGGGTGGCCATTTACATAAATTATAATGCTAATAATTATCTATTTTCAGTCCAAAATTTGGGTGTGTGTGATGCAATTTTACTTGGGTAGAAAGAACCTGAAATAGAATGAGCATTTATTCTGTTGCTTTGAGTACATAAGTAATTTTGTCATGAGGAAATTTTGCTTGGGACACAACTAAATCATCTGATTACATTTGATTGCTCATACTCCAAGTTGTTATTTCTTAATATTTGTTCACAGTGTTTATTTCAATTTCATGCAGGTTTTAAATGGGGACAGAGCTCATTAAAAATTAGAAAACTTATTTCACAGAGTTTATGTCATTGTGATTTCTATTTCATATTTTTGATTAATCAGAAAATATTGTATTCCATAATTTTCCTGTATTGTATATAATGAAAATATGAGCACTTTTTGCTTTAGCAGGATCTTAGAATTCTCTGGTCTTTTGCATTGGTATCAGTACCACCAATTGAGGTTGACTGGTGTAATTCTATGGACCTAGAACTTCAGTAGATAGTTTATTTAAAAAATGATCAGGCCCTGGCACAAGCTGAATGTCAGTAGCTATTTACAACCAAAGACACCATCAAGCCGTGAAAACCTTTGTGTCTGCTCTATGAAGCATGTCTGGCCTCATTTCAGGGTTCCAGACTAATTCAATCAGTGATCAGAATGGCCTTTGATACCACCTGCTTCCACTCTTTCCACGTAAGCCCAGGAGCGTTGTCTATCTGCACATGTGCAACAGATGTAGGAGCAAAGTAATTCTGAGAACTCCCACAGGTGAAGAAAGCTCTATGCATGCCCAGTTAGTCTTTGCTGGTGACTCAATTACAATCTTACTGTATATCTCCTCTCCTGCAACACCTCCCTCCTCTTCAAACCCAAAACTCCTCTACTCCACACCCAAAAAGTCAGGTCTACTTCTTTTCTGGACAGTAGGTATCTAATCCAGGGTGTCCCAGTCATTTCTGGCCACTATCATTCTATCTTAATGGTAAGGCATTATGGAAAACAGCTCTACCTCTACCACTAGAATCAGACACACGCCACATGCATCAGCTTCATCAATATCAACATCTTTTTCAGTTCATTTTCCACATTTACCAGTGTCAGCATCCTTGTCAATATTTTAATGGGTCACAAATATCATCAGAATTTCCTATGTGCTAAGACATGGTGTGGTATGTTGGGGAAAGAAAAGGATCTCTGAAGTCAAACATAAAAAAACTCTCAAATTATAGCTGTGGCTCACACTGCCTGGAGAGACTTGGGCAAGATTTTACTTTGAATATTATTCCTTACGTATAAAATGGGAGTAATACCTTCCTCAAATGGTATTTGCAATGATTAAATGAGGTAAAGTATGTAAAGAACCTAACAAAGCACCTAGTATGTACTCAACAAATGTACAAGTATTTTGTACAATGTGGATACTCAATAAACATAAAATAAAAGTATGAACAAACTTTCCCTGGAGAAAAAAGAGAATCAGATACTCCTTAGGAACGTTTTGTCCAGGCTACATATTTTTAAACATTAAGCTGTCGTTAGTGGTCACCACCTTTCTTCAAGTAAAATTTATGCAGAAAGTCAACACTGAAAACAAGAAAATGAAACTGCTTCAGATTAAGCAGGGTGGAGGTCCCGTGAACCTCTCGCTCAGGACCATTCGTCATTGCATACCAGGTCATCCTCGCCCTTGGACTTCAGAACACAGTTTTAAAACCACAGACCTAGGCTATTTATCAAAACTGAATTTTACGATATCCTTTATTTGGGTTCCACGTATTTTTGTTAGTTCTACTTTCTTTTTGTTAACAATCTAAATAAAATCCTTATCATTGCACTTTCTAACTTATATTGTTGTTGATTCACTGGGAAGTTCCCTTTGTAGATAAGTAGATTCTCTTAAAAATTCTTCAAGTATTTCAGTTTATTCTCCTGGCATTTTCCAAGTATATAATCTCATTGGTTCCAAATGATGATTCTGGCCAATATTTTGCTTCATAGATTAGTGTATGCACCAAAACTTCCAAAATAATGTTAATAAAAATGATCTTAGTATATATCCTGGTTAATTCTTGATTTTAATCAGCTTTCTTCTAGAGTAGTAATTCCTACTTTGTTGCTGGTATTCCAACCCCATGAGATTCCAATTTAATTGGCCTACAGTAGGTCTCAGGCATCAGTAGGTTTTTAGAGCTCCCCAGGTAGTTTTTATGTTCAGAGAGTAGAGACCCTTAGTTCCAGGTAATTTACCATGGAGTATGACGTTGGTTGCTTATTTAAAATAAAAAAATTTGCTATTCTTAAACATCTAAGGTTTGTTTGATTATTTAGAAATGGTATTGCAATGATCCACTGAGATGATTGGATTATATAGTTGATCTATTTGTTACTGGATATATTAAGATGATAAGTTAAATGCTTGTATTCCTCAATTCAACTCAATTTGGTCATACAGGGCTAATTCCTTTGTTGTATTATTTGGTTCAGTTTGCATTTATAGTTATTTTGAATGATGCCTTTTTATGTATTCTCTGTCCTACCTTAGGAAACTGAATCATAAAAAGAAAAAATGTCAAAAAAAAAAAAGGATAAAATGTCTTACTAAGGTCATACAGCTAGAGCTAAGGAACTTGCTACCCAATGACACATAAGTGGCATGTGATGGCATGGAGAGGCATGAAATCGTGCCCTAAAGCATGTCCTGTAGCTTCAAGCTACCCGTGTTCAAGTTTGGGCTCTCCATGATTTTATTTTGGAATTTTTCCCCCAATAACCTAGTCCTTATATTTATCTCAAATGCTATTAATGTTCAATGTTATAATTTCTGAGTTTTATATTTATCTTGAGTAGAATGTTTCAATTTCAATCCAATCTTTTAAAATAATGGAAAGCATCCAACACCATAAATTTGCCTGTACACTGCTTTAGCTATATGCAACCATTTTTTATTTGTGCTAGTCCTAATTACCCTGCTTTTGGGGTGTCACCCCAATCACCTCATTGACATTCAGCCTTCTTCTCAGTCACAGTTATTCCCTCTCCATTTGCCCTTTCAGGCTACTTTTCCCTCCAAGACTTCTCTTCTAGAACATGTATTCTCTTGACTCACTTTATCTTTTCCCAAATATGGAGATTATTTATAACTGCAACAGGGGAAGTGAGATTTGAAGATTTTCTTCAGTTTCTCTGATCCACTTATATAAGGCTCATGAAGAGGCAACAAACAAGCAGTAGTTAGAAAATATAATAAAAGAGTTGGTGCCATTTACCCCAACAGGAGGAGGAGGAGGAGGAAGAAGAAAGAGGAAAAAAGGAAGAGAAGGAGACAAAGTTGAAGAAAAAAAGGAAATAGAAATAAACTTAACAAGAAACGTTCAAAAACTCCCTCAAAAAAGACTTTCAGAAAACTTTAAAATTTTCTGAGAGATAAAAGAAAAACAGCTTGAATATAAATGGAGAGCTATTCCTTTTGCTGGAGTAGGAAAAGTTAAGATTGAAAATCCTCTCTAAATCAACTTGCAAATTTGTTACCACCCCCATAAAATATTGATTTTTAAAAATCAGAGCAGTTGCTTCTACGAGTTTTATATAAATATCAAAATTCAAGTTTAGCCAGAAAGGATTTCTGTAAAGCATAAGATAAAGCAAATGTGCTTAAACTAGATGAATGAATCATGATAAAGAACCCAGAACTAGACTCAAACACATATGCAAATTTAGTATATGACAAAGGTGATATTTCAAAGTAAATGCATTTTTCAAATAATAGGACTATTATTTATAAAATTATAATACTCTTCTATATAAATGTGTTGGTTTTTGTAATAATGTTATACACTTATTATACATTATAAATTTTGTCATAATTTTATGCTTTTTTTTTTTTAACTCATTGAACCCTGAGCTACAGTCCCAGCCCTTTTCACTTTTTTTTTTTTTTTTTTTTTTTTTTTTTT
>NW_026000142.1:23880208-23912755 GCF_001458135.2 Marmota marmota marmota | reverse complement strand
ATATATATATATATATATATATATATATATATATATATATATATATATATATATATATATAATCAAGCTATAAATTCCTAGGAGAAAACACAAGGGAATTATTTTTTTATAATCCAAAGTGAGAAAGCTCTCTCTAAGAAGGGGACATTAAGGTCAGATATTATAATGGGAAAGAAGGATCACTTTCACTATATTAAAATCTAAAAAATTTTTATAGGAAAAAAAGTCAAAAGGCAAATGAAAACTTGGGAAAACATTTGCATCACTCATAACTGACAGAAGACTAGTTTCCATAACACACTGAAGAGCTTTTAAAAAACAAAAGGGAAGGCCTGGGGATGTAGCTCAACCTTGAAGTACTTGCCCTAGGTTCAATCTCCAGCACTGGAAGAGGAAAAAAATATTAAGAAATTTATTCAAGATCATATGTCTAGTAAATGGAGAAGTTGGGACCCAACCCAGAGAGTCTGAAAAATTAAGTTTAAAATAACACATACACACACACACACACACATAGACACAAAATGTTAACTATCATAGTAATGAATATATTAATTAGTTTGAGTGAGATAATCCACACAACACAACATCTATGTATATTAAATCATCACATTGTACACCTTGAAGTTATATAAGTTTTATTTATCAATTAAATATTTTAAATTTGAAAAATTAATCACCAACTTCATAACATCTATAATAATTCAAAATTCTTATACCCATTATATATGTTAGGTTTAGGTTCAGCTATACAACACAAAAAAAGAAAATAACTATGGCTTAACAAGTTAAAAACATTAATTTATCTCCCCAAAAATGCTATCTAGAGGTATCTCATTCAAAACCAATAGGGTAGCTTTTACTCTATGAAACCCTCAGGAACCTGTCTTCTTCCAGATTGCAACTTCCCATCCAAATGGTGTGACCCTATGAAGAACATGAATTACAGGAAAGAATAAACATAAAGGACAAAAGGCACAAGTCAGCTGTCCTGGGAGAAGTTTCTCAGAAGCTGCCACGTGGCACTTCCTCTTACATCACTTTGGCTGCAAAGGAGACTGGGAGATGTAGTCTTAATTGTGAGTAGCCACAGGCATGACTAAGCATTGCATTACTGTGGAAGAGGAGAGCAGATGTTTAGGGGATGCTCAGCCAGTTCTTTCCTTCATGGTGACACTGAAATTCCATTTCTAGGAAAATTTACATTTGTGCACAAAAATATTAGACTGATTACTCTCCACTTAACTAAATAGATTTTTAACCCTACTTTTCCTACCCTGTGCTTTGCAGACTGATCTCCATGGACTATATCACTTGATTCCCTCCCTCCTCTGTTTTCCACTTATATTCAGGGGTTGGGAAGTACCAGCAGGAAACCAGAGGGCAAGAGAACAGTGAGTAGGTTATTTATTCCTCTTACTACTACTCTGATGGCTGCAGATTTGGCAGTGGCTGCATTCCTCAGCCTATGACCATAGCTCCTTTTGTGTGGCCTCTCCCATGGTTATGGTCTTCAGACCTCTAGTGACACTGTTCTATTCCCTGTCCCTTGTGCCTAGGGGTGGTGAAGGCTTCTCACTGTTGCTAGTTCCTGAGGGCTTAACTATTTATTATTGCTTTCATTAATCCTGCCAGCCCCTGTGTAAATAGTCCCTCCATTATTAAACTCCTCAGTTAAGCTTTGGAGGTACCATCTGCTTCTGCTGGACTCTGGCTGGTCACATATGTACAGGGATTTTCACTGCAGCATTGTTTGAAATAGCAATAGACTAAAAAACAAATTAAATATTCATCAGTCGGGACTGGTTAAACAAATATCATGCAGATATAGTAGGTATATTACGAAGCAGTTTAAAAAATAATGTCTCACTGTATTCTACACTTAAATTTATAAGAGAATAGAGCTTATTTTAAGTGTTCTTAAAAATAAAATAATAATATTAATAATGATAAAGTATAATAATACTGGCTATTAGCTAAAATAGAGATTTCTTGATGATAGGATGTTATAAACTATGTTTAAAAATAAAGATTTATGTTTAAAGTTAATAATAAGTGGTAGCGGTGGGTCTATTAATATTAAATTTTTATTCTTACATAAGATAGTTAACATCCTACTATTGTCTTTTAATTTTTTTTATAGTTGTAGATGGACAAAATGCCTTTATTTTATTTGTTTATTTTTATGTGGTGCTGAGGATAGAACCCAGTGCCTCACATGTGAGAGACAAGTGCTCTACCACTGAGCAATAGCCCCAGCCCCAACATCCTACTATTCTTGACTGATTGGGTAATACACACGCAGTTTTGTATATAAATAAAAGTATTTGTAACTTAAAAAAATGTTATAATAATTTTATGCACATCATTAAAGCTATGGTCAAAAAATCATAATGTATATGCATTATATATTATATATATATATATATATATATATATATATACATTAAAACTTTGAAAGAATAAAAGGCATAGATATATATTAGATTTCAATCCATTTTGATATATTTGCATGTATCCTTGTGTATGTGCATATATATATATATATATATANATATATATATATATATATATATGAATTAGTAACAGTGGCTCCCTCTGGAAAAGAATAATGGAGGACTAGGGTAGAACAGAGAGATACTTTCATTGAATACACTTTTAAACTATAGGAATTTGTACTGTATATATTAACTTTAATTTTTAGTTAGGGAAAATATAATTTCTTAGGACATATATAGAGAGGTGCAGGAATGAGATAATAGCATTCCTTTGAGATTCCATTACTATAACTGGGATTCTAATCTCTTCTCACCACTCTCTGTGCCCCACTGTGCCAACTTCTCCCATAAGACACTTCACCCTTCAGGGTTCCCATGGTCCTTATGGTGGCACTCCTGATGCATGGACAGCAGCTCCAAACCAGAAGTGGTTCAGGCTCTGCCTGAGGAGCAGGAGAGGAAGGTTCTCACAAGAGGAATGTGGGGAGCAAAGCAAATATTTGATGGGTTAAAATGGAGGTGAAGCCTCATTTGAGTCACTCCAGTGGAAAGGCTGTTTTTGTTGTTGTTGTTGGCTGCTTATGATTAGCCAAACCTAGGATTCATTTTCCCAGAATATGACCTTTGTTTTCACTGAGTTTGACTTTAATTTACTTAAGTAGAAATTCCAAGTGCTGGAGCCACCTCAGTCCAACGACTTCCCAATGAATTCTTTTAACACTTTCAAGGTCTCACTTTTTAGTAAATTAAACCACTTTTCAGGTTTATACAAGATCTTATTTTTTCAGATCCTGACTCTTGGAATATGGTAAATTCTCCCAGGGTTGGCTGAAAGGACCTTCTAGGTGAATTTAAAAACTTTGATCTTGCTCTGTGGTGAATTCAAAAGCATTAGGGTCTTTGGGTGAGGCTCTTAGCTTTATATTTTGTTCCTTCTTTCATTTATTGACTTAGATGGGCGACTGGAAGAACTTGCTGAGAGAGGAGAGATGAGGTGGTGGTCATGAAAGATAAATAGGTGTGCCCTAGGCAGATAAATTAACCAAACGACATTAAAATCTGCAGAAGCAATGCAGCTTGAAGCAAGACACAGAAGGAAACTTAAGACGCTTGAGAGGAGATTAAAATGGGGAGTCAATCTGTTGGTGATTGGTGTCATCATCATTCTTGAGAAAATCAAAAGGGAAAGGAAGAGGAATGGGTTAAGAGGGGTTGTTATAGTCATTATTTGGGAAAGGAAAAAAAAAAGAGGAAAAGCTAAATGTCTGATTTTTGCTTTAGACTGTATGAAAATGTTCCTATATTAAGAGGCTACATAAAATGTTTTTGTACCTGTGGGAGAAAAGACACATAGGCATGCAATAATAAGGCACATTAAAGAAACTGCTGCTAGTTTGTTGTGCTGGAATGTGCCTGGAATGATAAGAGGTGGGAGCAGAGGTCCTATGACAGAGTTCTTTCCTATCATGCTGGTACAGCACATCTGGGGTTGAGCAGTTGTAATCAGTTATGCGTGTTAGAATGATCACCCTAGAAAGAGTACTGGGGTGAAGTCAATTATAAGACCATTGTACTCACTCTGAGCAAAGTTGAAGAAAGAAGAGGCACCCAGGAAATGTTGATGCGGTAAGGAAAAAAAATGGAAGTTAATTACAAGTTGAAGGATGGGGATGAGGGAACAGGAAGAATCAAAGAAATCTCCATTTCTGGAGACCAAACAGATTGTGGTGCAATACACTGGAATAAAAATTATAAAAGAAAAAAGCTTGAAAAACCATATTGAGTCTGAGGTTACTTGTGATGTGGACTTGACTTCATGCTTTTACTTATACCCAGTTCCTACACTCTTCCTCTACTCTACCCACCAATCCTTGGCTCTCCTGTATCCTTCCCACCCCAATTTTGCCTAGTGAATGACTAATATCTTTCTTAGCTCAAGCAACACCCCATTCAGAATGTTCCTCATGCTGGGCATGGTGGTGCAAACCTATAATCCCAGCAACTTGGGAGGAGGAGATGGGAGGATTTTCAAGTTCCAGGCCAACCTCAGCAACTTAGAGATGCCCTAAGCAACTTAGCGAGACTCTGTCTCAAAATAAAATATAAAAAGGGCTGAGAATGTGGCTCAGTGGTAAAGCACCTCCGGGTTCAATCCCCAGTAACAACAACAACAACAAAAAATAGAATGTTCCTTGTGACATTTCATTTCCTTCCCATGAAGGCTGAGTCAGGTGGCTTTTATACCCATGATCTTATAATGTCTTGTGCATATTTCTACCATTATACCATAGTGCACATTGAATTATATAATTCATTCAGAGGTCCATCTCACCTTACCTCACCTAACATGATTTTAAGCTTCTCATGGGTAGGTCTTCATCTCCTTTATTTCTAATATTCCCAACATATAGTACAGAATTTATTAGAACATAGTAAGCCTCAGTGATCATTGAATGAATGAATATCTTGAGTGGGAGAAGAAATATCTTTCTCTTAGATGATAGTTTTGAAGGTGGTGGTTATTAGAGGCTCAGTGAGAATCTGAAGGCGTGTATAGTCTAAGTTTTATCTTAGGTCAAAGCCATTTCTCATGAGAAATGAAGCCAAGGAAAGAAGTTTTGAAGAGCTGCTGTGAGGAGTAGAGATGGGAGATAAAAAGAATTAGTTGTGACTATTCAGGCATCTTAAAGGTCCAGCTGACATTGGCAATAGAGTGGCAGGGACCCCCGATGACTGTGTGTTTCCCTCTAGCAGCGGTTCAGTGGGCTGAACCTGACATACCCAAGGTTCAAGGTCCACAAGGCAGATTCAGCATAGGACAGAGATACTGTGGTGTCTAGACTGGAATGGGAAGGAAAATGGAACCATGAGGAATAAATGGTCTGAAAACAACAGAAATGACGGAGTCAGGGACCACCACTCTTCATCAAGCTCAAGAAGAGAAGTTATGGGATAAGGTAGGAGAGCACCTGGCTGGTGGAGGCTCTTTTGAGAGACTAGGATATTAGGTTTGAAATTACAGAGTAGGACCTCTTCTTCTGGATGATTATAGATCCAGAGTACAACCTTGGAAGCAGGTTGCTAGAAGGACCTGGAAGTTAAGGTTGTGGGAATTTAAAAGTTCTCTAGAACTCTGAATCTACATTGTTGGAACCGTGTACCAGGATTCTAAAGTTGCCCACATTAGAAGAAGAGTAGGAACAGGGTTCCATCAAATTCAAAGAATAATGGCTGGTGTCCAGGGGATGAATACTTGGAGTGAGGACAACATGGCCCTTAAGAAACATCCTTAAGAAACTTTAAACTTAAGGAGAGCTAAGACAAACAGATATAAACCAGGAACTAACAACCAAAACCTGTGTTAAAGCTATACTACTTCCTGTCAACATCAAGGATCTGCCATTACATTGCTTTGGAATTGTTAATATTACCAATGTGATAGAAAGTTCCTTTCAGTACTGGGATGCTGAAGAAGATTGGCCTCTTCTTGATACAGACGTTTCCCAGATCTCTGCATTAGAACACCTGTTAGTCAGATCAGCAGGCTCCCCAGCCTCTACTTGCTGCAAAATTGCTGGTACTTTTATCTGTCCATGACACCACCTGTCTTAAAAAGTAGGTCATGTCAGGCTCTTAGTTCAGAGACAATGAGAGGCCCTTGAACAGGCTGTAACTGAAAGAACATGTGATAAAATCTTGTACAGAGACTTTAAAGAGTAGAAAGGCCCAACAAGATTACAGGTATAATCTTTCTTTTTATCTTTAACCCATCCTCTTCTTCCTTTGATATACTGCTCTGGTAAAATCCCTGAATTCAACTCATTTCTATTTTCTTACCATAGAGTATTATAATATCTTACATTTACCTTGCATAGTACATTTTTGTTTACAAAATTCTTCCAGGTGTTTGAACTTTTTAATTTTTAAATCTTCAAAGCAAACTCCATAGAAGTGAGCTTTTTTTTTTTTTACTTAATTTACACAGGTCTCACTTCAGGTTCAGGTCCCATTTCACTCCACCTCTAGAGTGGAATAAGCAGTTATATTACCCATCCTGGGGGACAGGAGCTCCCCTCCTTGTAGAACAGCTGCACCTAAATGTCACTACCTTTTCTTTCTTAGACCCTACCATTCCCCACCAGCCAACTCTTACTGTCAATTCTCTCCATGGAATTCAATTCAATTCAGTAGGCAATTAATGAATGCCAACCATGGCCAAGCACCATGCTAGAAATGGAGATTTTCAAATAGACACCCTCAAGAACTGGCCAGACTAGCTGGGAAGACAGGGAAGTAAATTATCTTAAAATGACAACTATTATAATAGAGGGATGCACATGGTACCTCAGTAACTCCAAGAAAGGGATAATTAACTCAGCCTGATAGGCTTATGTAGCAGTTGGGACCTGGAGTTGAAAGATGAGTAAACAAGGTGGTCAGGGCAGTTGACACACAAGGAACAGTGTGCAAAGGTAAAGGAGTAGGAAAGGGTAAGAACTTCATTTGACTCATCTCTTATCTGTATCTGTGCGACACCCAATGTGAGAGAGGAAAAAAAAAGACACATTACAGTTACTTCAAGGTCACTGATCTTAAGTGAGGTCACTGGGCCACATTCGCTTATGCCCATAGATTACTACTTCACACCTTCTTTCTCTGAGGACTTCCAAGTCTTCTCGATCCTTCTTGCCTCTCATAAGTTTGCTTACTAGTTCACTGAGAATATTAAATAAGTTTGATGAGATGTTGCAAAATCACCCATCACATCATCAACCATCCCATCTACATCTATTCCCATGTACACTGCTCACCAAGGTAGCATGGGTGAACTGTTCATTGCTCTCTGGACCAACTCTTCATCGAATACTAAACTTTAGATATTCTTGCCTTCTCAACAATAATTCTGCAAGCAATTCTCCCCCACTCTCCCCCGCATCATTTCTGCCAACTTACAAAAATGGTGTTTCTCAAATCTTCAAAAAATCCCCTCTTGACCTTATTCCCAACTCTAACCCCTGCAACTGTCTCATTTTCTCCTTCATTTCATAACAAATCTATTTGAAATAATGGTCTTACCCACCATCTACAGTGCTCAACCTCCAATTCTCTGTCAAACCCATTTCAATAAGGCTTCTCTCTAACATTAATGACATTGCTATTGACATATGCTGATGATGTCTACATTATAAAATCCAGTGGTCATGACTTTGGCCTCATCTTACTTGACCTGCCATCATCATTGGACACATTTTTCTTTCAGGAATTAATGCCCTTCAGAGACTTCTCTCCTTCTTCTTAAGTTTCTCCTACCACTTTTCTTTGTTGGTTCCTCTGAAAGTGCCAGAACTTTAAGAACTGGAACCCCTAGGGCTCGGTCCTTACATTTCTTTTATCCTTCATCCACCACTCTCATTCCCTAGGTGATCTCATCCAATGCCATAGCTTTAAATAACAAGTAAGCAACTGATGGCTCTCATCGGAATCCCCACTCTCTGAACTATAGTTTCCTACATCCAAGTTTATAATGGAGCTTATATATATGGCATCTCAAAAATCAGATGTTAAAAATGCCTAATATTTTTTTTTTTCAGAAATCCACTCCTTCCATGAATAAATGGAATGGAAAATACCTCCATCTAAGGTTCAGGCAAAAACCTTGATGTCGGGCTGGGGATGTGGCTCAAGCGGTAGCGTGCTTGCCTGGCATGTGTGCGGCCTGGGTTCGATCCTCAGCACCACATACAAACAAAGATGTTGTATCCACTGAAAACTAAAAAAATAAATAAATATTAAAATTCTCTCTCTCTCTCTCTCTTTAAAAACAACAACAACAACAAAAACTTGATGTCATCCTTGGTTTCCACTTCCCTCCCTCTTCTCTCTCTCTCTCCCTATAATCAGTCCAGCAACACTTGCCATGACCTCCCAATTAAACTATATGCAGGAGCATAACCCCTCTTATCATCTCTACCACATCTATCCTGATTCAAGCCATGGGCATTTCGGGTCTATTATAACACTCTTCTCATTTGTCTCCTTGTCTATTTGTTTATTCTACTCTCCAGATTGCAGCCAGGGTGACTCTTTTAAAATGCCAATCAGATCAGGCCACTCAACTGATTTTCTACCTCATCCAAAGTCAAAGTCAAAGTCCTTTCAATGACCTGCACATCTCATATGATCTGCATTTCCACTTCCTCTCTAAGTGAATGTACCTGAGTGAGGAGGTGGGATGAGAGTGATGCTGGACAACATTTCCTGCCAAGTACGGACTTCAGACTTTATCTGAGTACCACTGATAGTCATAAAAAAACTAAGAATTTTGGTAATTTTAAGAATTTTAGTAATTTTGTAAATTCTATTTCTAGGCTGCAACCCACCTGTTACCCTCTATAAAAAAAAACTCTATTTTTCTATAAATCTTCCATTTGTACCCAGAAATTCAGCCATGGGAAATTCCTTGCTGTTCTTGGTGTACCACATTTTCAAAATTCCATGCCTTTTCCATTTTTCCCTCTGGCCAGAACACTCTTCCATACTTCGTCTGAAACATGACTACTTACTGGGTTTTCTAGACTCAACTCAAGTACCATCTTGTTTGTGGAAACTTCCTTAACCACTCATACTGAGTTGCATGTTTTCTTCTTCAGTCTTCCAAAGCACATTTCACTCACTTCTAGTGCAGATTTTATCACATTACTATAGTTGTTTGTTACATATTGGCAAGTTCCTGGCGGACAAGGTCCAGGGTCAATTTTTGTTGGTCCCCTGCAATTTGCTCACATAGTATCTTCAACTCAGTAGATGCTCTATGTGCTTTTTGAATGAAAAGGAGCCACTGAAATGGAATAAAAAATAGTAATGAAAATGCATAAGAGAAGCCAGAAGAGGGAGGTGTCATCAAAACCAACAAGCAAAATATCACATGGTACCCCACAAATTCATATAAGTTTTATATTTTTATGATCAATTTTTAAATTAAATTTTTTAAAAGAGGAGTGATTTTTCGAGAAATAGGGGATGATCAATAATTCATAGATTTAAATAAACTGACAGGTATTGTCACTGGAGGAGTCTTTGGCATATATGACAGAAAAGAATTTTAGTACATGTCAGTCACAGACAGACTTATTTAGGAAAGCAGATACACATTCAAGGGAGAATGTGGGCCATTCCCCAGAAAGAGAGAGACAGCAACCTCTGGGAATGAGATGTTAATATTTGTAGAGGGACAGTAGGTAGGGGATGAACTAGAGGTAGAGTTACTTGATTTCATGCCAGTTTTTCTAGCACTTGCCCATTACTTTTGAGTCATGTTATTTTTTGAAGGTGAGGACATGGACCATGAACAAGTGCCAAGGACATGGGCTAAGAACATCATGGACTGGTTGCCCACAGAATGCTTGTTTTGCAATTCAAAGGTGCATAGTCATTTACTGAATTCCAACAGTTCACGAGTACTTCTCTCTGGAGAATCAGTGTCTTTCTTTTGCTGTATCCCCAAATGCCTACCTCAGTCTCATTGTATTTAGCAGATAGGAGGGATTTAGAGATGCAGTAGTCCAGATTCAGTAGCATACAACAGAAATCAGTTTCTATTTAAGCAGAAAGTGATTTAACATGTGCTCATAACATCTTTAGAAGGACTAGATAAATGGATTTTAGGCTGTGCTTCCTGGAATCCTAGAACACCACTGTGGAACTATCCTGCTAGAACAACCCCACCCCAACCACAAGAGAGAGCTGGAAACAAGACGGTGGAACCAGAAACACCTTCTAGAGTGGCACCAGCCCAAATAGGTGCCTTGCACGTGGCCACCTGATAAAAGAACTGGCCCCTAAAAACACTCATTCTCTATTGGTATGTAACAATTAACCTCAAACTTAGTGAGTTAAAATAACATCCATTTAATAAATTAATTCAATTCTGTAGGTCAAAAGTCCAGGAGCACTCAGCTGGATTCTGTGCTTATGGCCTCACCAGACACAAGTCCAGGTGTTAATAGGCTGAGTTGTAAGCTGGAAATTCAGGTTTGGTAGAATTTGTAGTCATTTCCCTGGCAGTGAGCTGGGGGTTGCTCTCAACTTCTAGAGGCCACTCACCATTCCCTCCATGAACCTTCTCATAGGCCCTCACAGCATAGCAACTGGCAGCAAGATCTCTTGTGGAATCCACATGCACCCAACACAAATATTTCTTACTTCCTTTATTCCCTTCAGCCAGAGAAAAATCCCTGCTTTTACATGGGCTCAAGTGACAAGATAGATGAGGCCCACCCAACTCATCGTTCTAGTTTATAATCAACTGTGCCACATAACAACATGATCACAGGAATGGTATCTGTTCAACATGCTCCAGGATTAGAATCTGGAAGCTTGGAGGCTATTTTTAGAATTCTGCTTACCACACTGTGTTTGCCAGAAAAAGCAATATAACCAATAGACTGCTGTCAGGATTCTCCAGAGAAACCGAACCAATAAGCTGTAGATCTATATGGAAAGAGAGTTTTTAAAGGAATTGGCTCCCATGATTATGGAGGCTAACAAGTCCCAAGGTGTGCATTTGAGTCAGCAAGCTGGACACCCAGGAGAGCCAGAGGCATAGCTCCAGTCTGAAGCCCAGCAGTCTCAGAGACCAGAAATTGCTAGTGTTTCAGTTAGGTTCCAAAGGCAGACAAAACTCAGAGTCCCCATTTGGAGGTTAGACAGGAGCAACTTTCTCCTCATTGGGAAAGGATCAGTCTTTCTGTTCTAATAAGACTTTTAACTAGCTAGATGAGGTCTGTAGGTGATCTGTTTCACTGTCCACCAATTAAAATATTAACACCATCCGAAAAACACTCTCACCAGACACCCAGGGTAATATCTGACCAAATTCTTGGACACATAAAATTAACCATCACACCTTCTAAATCTCATGCAAGTACATCCTATAGGCCAAACATAAGTCCCATCCAGAGCCTCAGTAACAAGGGTGTCAGGTAGTTCAGAAAAGTGTATTAGAACTTCTTTCAAATATTTGACTTCACTTAACTATAAGAAACTTATTTCGTCATGTAAGCACACATATAGAACATAAATACATGAAACAAAATTTTCATGGCACATTACTTACCCTTACTAAGTGGAATAAACTATGATATTTTCTTTATGTTTCTTTGAAAACAAATTCCAATTTTATTGAGATATAATGACCAATAGGAACTGTGTATATTTACTCTGTACATCTTGATGGGTTCATATTTACATGTATTGTGTGATGGATTCTATTCAATTTTCAACCATGCTGATCTGGATCCACTAAATGATTTCATGATCTTTCAAACAACAAGGTGGACTGATATTGAGGGTCAATCTAGTATATATTCATTACAAGCAAGTTTTGAGAAGCAAATTTTCTTCAGCAAATTTTCTATCTTGCAATGTCTAGAAAATAACCTATTCAGTTGAATTGCATATACACAATGAACTTTCAATTCAGTCTGGAAACAGACTGAGAAAAATATGAATGCTTTTAGAGGGTAGGTCCCTAACTATCCAATAAAATAAAAAATGGCCTTCAAGGAATACCCTTTTGCAATCTCCTTTCCCTAGTCCATTCAGGATAAGCTTGCAAATCCACTAGACTGCAGGGAAAACATTTATGGCAGGGGAGATGATTTACCAAGGGGTGTTCACGTTCAAAGTGCACACATGATTAAATATCATAAACAGGTGTCGAAGCACGTAAAAATTGTCAGCTTGGAGCCACTTACAATAAGAGTTTAATAACCGACTTAGAATACCAGTCAATGCTTATAGCACAATTTTGAGACTGTTGTTACTAAGACAACCCAGCCCTTTCAACCACTGCCCAGGTTTCCTATTTCTATTACTCTCCTCTGCACACACACACCCTCACCCTCCCTCCACAGATGGTGAGCTGAGTCTCTGCAGAAAGAAAGGTGCTAGTGAAGTCATTAGTTTTCTACCAATCTGTGTTACAAAACTGCTCTCAGGTGAAATGCCTTGTTTCAATGCGTGGCTGGGGTTATTTGAATAAACAGGGGACATATTCATGAGTGCGACATTTTCATTTAACTGCACTCAAGCTCTGGGCAACACGCAAGATCAGTCCCGAGCTCAACTTGAATTAATCATTTATCTCTCTGCTGCTACATCCCGGCAGAGCCTCACATGCTCAGTGTTCATTCAATATGAGAAAA
The DNA here is from genome assembly GCF_001458135.2 of Marmota marmota marmota. Taxonomy (NCBI): domain Eukaryota; kingdom Metazoa; phylum Chordata; class Mammalia; order Rodentia; family Sciuridae; genus Marmota; species Marmota marmota. Next base: position 23,900,052 of record NW_026000142.1, on the reverse strand, counting down.
AAATGGAGCGTTTTCCTTCCCTAAACAAGAATCATATCATGGAGTCTTCCTCATTCAGTTACATAAGAGTGCAAATGAGGGGGAACCAGGGTGGTATTGTATGATGCAAGAAGTGAAGCCTTGGGGTAACTTGTGGTTATTGTAATAAAATCTGCCAATTGTTGAAGGATTAGAAAATCTTGAAATCAGTGAAATTGTGAGGGTTGGGCATTCATCAGGAGGACGGTCAATGATCTGGATATCTGCTCCATACTCATTTATTCATTTAATAATGATTTAATGAGTACCTGCTATAGGGTATTTATAGTTCTATAAATGCAGAAGTGATCCAAACAGACCAAGACCTACTTATTAATTAGAAAGAGGAAGCAGAGCAAAACCAGTAAACAGGTCATCAGGGAATAGACAAGATAAAGGGCACATTGGGACTCAGCACATTGGGACCCACTGACAGACCTGAGTTGCCTAAAGCAAACAAACTAGAACCCACATTTTATCTGTGGATCACAGTTACAAGAACTATGACACATCCCTCCAGCTGCCACACATCATAACTGCCAGAGGACTTCCCCTTTCTCCCATTTACATTTATTTTTAAAGAAAAAGTAGAATTTATTGAAAGGATAGTGGAGATTTACAGAATCAGTGGAGGGTGGGGGGGCAGTATTGAAAAATGATCCAATAGCCTAGCAGTCCTGAGGGTTGAGAGGCAGAACATCTAATAGTATAGCTTTGGCTTTTTAAAATAGCTTTGTCAAAGTATAATTGACATACAATGATCTGCACATATTTAAAGGATGCAATTTGATGAATTCTGACATGTATGTACCCATGTAAACACCACCATATCAAAGTAGAGAATAGATCTGTCACCTCTAGAAACTTCCTTTTTCCCCTTTGCTGTCCCTCTATCCCACAAACTCCTCAGAATCTGTTCCTAAGCAATTACTGGTCTGTTTTCTGTCACTATAGAGGATCTTACATCTTCTAGAATATCATATAAATTAAGTCACGAAGACATATTCTCTATTTATTCATGTTACATGTATCAACAGCTCATTAGTTTTTTGTTTATCCATTAGTATTTCAATGGACATGGTGGTTGTTTCCACCTTTGGCCAATTAGAAAGCTTCCATAAATATTTCAGTAAAATTCTTTGTAAGTATATAAGACTTGATCTCTTTTGTGAAAATATCTGGAAGTAGATTGGGTCATACCATGGGTAGTTACTTAACTTTTTAAAAAATTCTCAAACTATTTTTCAAAGCAGTTGTTCCCTTTTTACTTTCCATCAGCAGTGTATGAGAGTTCCAGTCACACATCTTTGCTTTCGTCTTTCTTCTCCTCCTCCTCCTTCTTCTCTTCCTCCTCCTCTTTCTCCTTCCTCTTCTTTTTGACATTAGGGATTGAACTCAGGGGTTAGCACTGAGCTACATCTCCAGCCCCTTTTTTATTTTTTATTTTTTTGAGACAGGTCCTTGATACATTGTTGAGGCTGGCCTCAAACTTGAGATCCTTCTGCCTCAGCTTCCCAAGTTGTTGGAATTACAGATGTCTGCCACCATGCCCAGCAGGCCAGTCTTTTAATACCAGGCATTCAAATGAGTGTTTAGTATTGTCTTGTTAAAAGTTTTTATTTGCATCTCCCCTACCTAATACCTTATGATGTTGAACAGTTATGAAGTCCCAATTTTTTTTCTTTTAATGGTTCATGCTTTTGGTGTGGTAGCTAAGAAATCTTTGCCTAATCCAAGGTCACAAAGCTGATCTCTTAAAGTATTTTTTTAGTTGTTGATGGACCTTTATTTATTTGTATGTGGTGCTGAGAATTGAACCCGGTGCTTCACACATGCTAGGCAAGCACACTACCACTGAGCCATGACCCCAGCCCCTCTTAAAGTATTTTAAAGAGGTTGTTCCAGTGTATTCTGGATTATTTCAGTTCTGATGAGAAATCTACTTTCATTTGTGTATTTTGCCTCTGACTGCTTTTAAAATCTTCTCATTATCTTTGCATTTAAGCAATATGATTCAGTGTGCCCTGATACAGTCTTTCTCATATTTTTCTGTGCTTGGGGAATTCTATGAATTTATAGTTTTCATCAACTTTAAAAATTATTGCCCATCATTTATTCAATTATCTTTCCTGAATGTTCCATGCCTTTGGGGATCCAATTACATGGATATTTGGTATTTGAAATCTTCTTATCTCTGTGTGTTTCATTTTAGATGCTTTCCATTGCTATGTTTTCAAGTTTGCTGATCTTTTCTTTTGAAATATCTAGTCTCCGTTAATCCCATTCAGTACTCTTATACTGAATTTTTCCTTTTAGTCATTATAGTTTTCACCTCTGGAAGTTTAACATGGGTCTATTCTTTTCATGTCTTTATTGAACATGCTCCTTCTGTACTCTAACATAACATCTTGAATATGTACAGTTATAATAACCATTTTAATGTTCTTATCCACTAATTCTATCATCTGCATAATTTCTGGGTCAGTTTCACTTGATTAAATTCCCCCCAATTATGTCTTATTTTCCTGCTTCTCTGTGTGCCTGGTAATTTTCCACTTGGTATTAAATATGAATTTGAATCCATTATAGGGTCCTGGATATTTCTGAATTCCTGCTTTTGCATCCTCAATCTTTGTTCAAGGACACAGTTGAGTTACTTGGAAATAGTTTGCCTTTCATGTCCCACTCCTAAGCTTCTCTCAGGCAGAAACAGAACAGCATTTAGTGGAGAATTTGTCCCCACTGAGGCAAGACTCTCCTTGTGTTTTACCAAATGGCATGTGAGTTATGAAGTCTCCCACACAGGCTGTTGAGAACTGGCTCTGACTTACCCTAGGTGTTGTTACTTCTTTGGGGGGTGTTAATGTTTATTTCCGATCTCCATTTCTTTCTACACATGAGATGTGAAATCTGGCAGCCTCCTGAACTGCTGACTCCATCTCCACAGTTCACGGAAATGTCTGGGGCCTGCCTGATATCCTATTTTCTGTACCATGGCCTGGAAACTTTATTCAGTCAGTAAGTAAGAACAGTTAGAGGGACTGCTTTATTTATCTCCCACATCTAGAAGATCATTGTCTCCACTGATTGATGTCTGACATCTTGAGAACAATTGTTTGATATACTTTGTCCACCTTTTTAGTTATTTCCAGCAAGAATGTAAATCTGGTCTCTATTATTATATTTTTGTTAAAAGTGGAAATGTTAACTCTGAATTACAGTTTAATGTTGAATGTTACTTTTTTCTGGTTTTATTTTCTGGTATTTTTTTTCCTTCTTAGATGGTAAATTTTATGTAGACATATGGGGAATGAAAATTGCTAGACATGGGGAGAAATTGAAGGGAATGAGCTGATAGATGGTAAAAAAATGGAATGGTTAAAAAAAGGAAAAAGAATTAGAGATGAAATGAGAATAAGTAGTCAGGTCCTGGGAAAATGAGTTGGTGAAGATTATCAAAGTCATTTGAAATTCTACCACTCTTTTTTTTTTTAAAATTTTTTGTTGTGTTGCTGCAGATTAAACCCAGGACCTTGCACATGCTAGGCAAGTGCTCTACCACTGAGCTACACCCCCAGTCCTTTTTATTTTGAGAAAGGATCTTACCAAGTTGCCCAGGCTGGCTTGAACTCTGATCATCCTGCCTCAGCCTCCCAACTAGCTGGATTCCATATGTGTGCCAATACTTCTGGCCCACCTCTCACTTTTAAGAGGCCTCAAGGGTGGCTATAGAAGGATTAGAACCATTCATTCTCTTCAACTAGGTAACTTAAATCTGTCAGGGAGATTTACTGTTCTTTACTGGTCCTCGCAGCAAACCAACAAAGACAAAATTTAGAAATTTGTCTCTCTTTCTAAGAGAGACAAACACCAAAATATGTGATAAACCTCAAAGACTCCCAGAGAATAGTTTGGGTGAGAACTAGATAGCTCAGACAAAAGGTAGACAGAGGACCAGCTTATTGCCCTGATACTCATTGCTTAGATACCTGGCCCTAGGAAGATTATATAGCACATCTTAACTGTTAAAATTAGAATAATAATAGCTATCCTTTATTGAGCACTTGTTCTATACTGTCAGGTACTGCACTAATGCCTTTGAACACACTGTCATTTAATCCTCATAACCCTTTATTATTATCTCTATTTTATAGATGTGGCAACTGCAATTCAGAAAGGTTAAGTAACTTGTGTAAGGTCACACACAACTCAAGTGACAAGACTGGGATGAGCACCAACTCTATTGCTATGCCAAGGTGTATAGAAGTTCTCTCATGTGCATTTAAGGATTCTGTGAGCTGAGTGCCAAGTAGCATGTGGCATAGTTTCACGCTAAGTTCCTCTTCCCTTCTCCACTAAATTCCCACATTAACTGAAACATCACTGCCAATACAACACAACTTCCCTTCCTGATCCCTTTCAATAACCTGCCTGTCTCTTGTTTCTTTGACAGTGAGGGGCCCTTCATCTAGAATTCTATTAATTCTACTGACACAGGTGCACTATGCCTATACCACGTTGAATCACTCTGAACAACTCCTGTGAGGCTCAGGAGCTGATTGTCCCTGTCTGTGCCTCCCTCTGCCCATGCTCATTCCTGGCATCTCCCTGCACCTAAGCCACTCACCTCTCTACTCATTAAAATGCTGGCATCTGCCTCTCAGGCATTCACAGTCCAGATTCTTATCATCATTTAGATAATTTCAACACCTTCGCTCATGATCTAACATTCAAGTCCTGCGATTCCTAGACTTCCTTTGTCTTTGGCCCACTTTAGAAACCTACCTCAGACTTCTAGTGGCCAAAATGGAGCAAGCCCCCTGTAGCCCATGTGTCCCCCTGATGACAACTAGAAACTGGTCAAAATGCAAAAGCCAGCTATCCAAGGACAATGGTAAACAGATAAAGGAAGGAAAACAAAACTTGAAGAACTCTGCTTGTATGCTGAAAAGTTTATGTTTTTTTTTTCTTTTTTTATCTGCTAGGGATGACCCGAGGTGACCCCCGTATGGAACCCTGAAGGGACATGGGCAACAGAAATGGAGAGAAACTCTTTCTCCCTGGCAGGAAGACTGGCAAAAAGGGGCCTCTGTCTGCCAGAAAAAGCGGGAGGAGTCCACAATTGTTTTCTTGCTGATTTTCTCTTGTCTTCTTTGTCCTGCCCCAAGAGAATCTCAGTTACAGAGTGATACTGTAGGACAGGCACCTGAAACTCAAAGAGAAAGAACTAAGAAAAGAGGCTCTAACCTATGGCCCAGAAGGGGTGAAGGGAATCTCCATTATTTTTCCTGCTATTTTCTAGCTGCCTTGATCTGAAGAAAGTGTCCAGCAGAAATGTGTAACAGCAGAGTATCCAAAGCTCCAAAAGAAAGAAATCCTGGTTGGCTCAGCAAAGGACCGAGAACACTGGCCTTCTGAATGTGGAGAGTCAGGAAGAAAGCTCAAAGTGAGAGAAGCAGAGAAGGGAATTCCCCAATTCTGCATCTAAACTCACACCAATCCCAGCCTCTTCCTGGGTCACAGAACAGGAACCCAAAGCAGAACAGAAAAGGCCTATGTGTCAGAAAGGAAAAACAGAACCATCTCTACTAACAGATGACACAATTCTCTACATTTAAAAAAATCCTAAAACTATATAAAAAAAATTCCTTGAACTAATAAGTTTAATAAAGTCACAGGGTATAAGATCAAGTTATTTCTACATAGTAGCAATGAACACTTAGAACACAAAATGTTGAAGAAAAAAAAAACAGTCCCATTTAAAATAACACTGAAAACTGGAAAACTTAGATGTAAATCAATGAAACATGTATAGGGTCTGTATGCTGAAAACTACAGAGGCTGATGAAATAGATCATGAAAGACCTAAGTAAATGGAGAGAGATACCATGTTCATAGATGGAAGACTCAAAACTGTTAAGGTATCCGTTCTAAGTGGATCTAAAGATTCAACATAATTCTAATCAAGATGCCAGAGTAATTTTTCATAGATATCAACAAGTTTATTCTAAGATGCATATGGAAAAACAAAGGAAATAGAACAGTCAAAATAGTTTTGAAGCAGAACAAAGTTGGGGAACTCCTACAACCCAATTTTAATACATACTATAATGCTACAGTAAGAAAGGCAATGTGGTATTGAGTAAAAGGTAGATGAAAAGATCAATTAGATATAACAGAGAGTCCAGAAATTAGATACAAGTATAGCCAAACATTTTTTTTTCCTGGAAGTACTGAATATTGAATCCAGGGGTGCTATACCACTGAGCTACATCCTAAACCCTTCGTAATTTTAGTTTTGAGATAGGGTCTTACTAAAAATTGCCCAGGCTGGCCTCAAATATGTGATCTTCCTGCCTCCTCCCCAGCAGGTATAATTGTAGGTGTTCACTATTGCACCTAGTTTTGCCAAAAAACCCCATTCTTGATGAAGGTGCAGAACCAATTCAATGGAAAAAAATAATAATGTTTTCAACAAATGTTACTAGAACAATTAAATAGTTAAAAGAAAAATAAATAAATAAGCTTTGACCTAAATTCAAACTGATATAAAAATTAAATTAAATGGATATAAACATAAAGTATAAAACTATAAAACTTTTAGGAAGAAATATTGACAAACTAGAGTTAGGTGATGAGTACTTAGACATGACATAAAAATCATGCTCTATACATTCTTAAAAAGTAGTAATTTCAAAACCACTCTAAGATTTCATTTCACTCCAGTCAGAATGGCACCTATTATGAATACAAACAACAATAAGTGTTGGTGAGGATGTGGGGAAAAAGTTACATTCATACACTGCTGATGGGACTGCAAATTGATGCAGCCAATATGGAAAGCAGTATGGAGATTCCACAGAAAACTTGGAATGGAACCACCATTTGACCCAGTTATCCCACTCTTTGATCTATACCCAAAGGACTTAAAAACAGCATACTACAGGGACACAGCCACATCAATATTTATAGCATCTCAAATTCACAATGACAAAGCTATGGAATCAAACTAGGCACCCTTCAACAGATGAATGGATAAGGAAAATGTGAGATAGATAGATAGACAGATGGATAGATAGAGATAGATAGATATAGATATAGATACACACACACAATGGGATATTACTTAGCCCTAAAAAGAATGACTTTTTGACTTTTGTCAGTAAATGGACGGATCTAGAGACTAACATGCTAAGTGAAGTAAGCCAATCCCCAAAACCCAAAGGCCAAATGTTCTCTTGGATATGAAGATGCTAAGACACAATAAAGAGGGTGGAGAATAGAAGTTCATTGAATTATACAAAGGGGAATGAAGGGAAGGGAGGGGGAATGGGAATAGGAGAGACAATAGGATGAATAAAACCTAACTTTCCTATGTTCATATATGAATAGACCACCAGTGAAACTCCACATCATGTACAGCCACAAGAATGGGATCCTAATTAGAAAAAGTTACACTCCATGTATGTATAATGTATCAAAATACATTCTATGGTCATGTATATCCAAAAAGAACAAAAGAGAGAGAGAGAGGGAGGGAGAGAGAGAGAGAGAGAATGAGAAGACAAGCCACAAACTGGAAGGAAATGACTGTAGAACATCTGAAAAAGGTTTGCATCCAGAATAGCTCAAGAACTCTCCAAACTCAAACAATCCTAACAGAAATGGGCAAGAGTGGAACACACACACACACATCACCAAAGAAAAGGTTTAGATCTATACCTTTACATACCTTAATAGCATATGAGTTATTAGGAAATTCAAATCAAAACCACAAGGATGACTATAATCAAAAAGATAGATAAGCTGGGCTCTGTGGGCACACGCCTGTAATTCCAGTAACTTGGGAGGCTGAGGCAGAAGGCAAATGCAAACTCATTCTTCAATACCTAGTTTTGCACTCTCGAAGCATTTCCCAATCACTCCAGCCAATGACAATTGTCTTCAGATTTAACAATCATGAAGAAGTCAGCAAGGACTTTGGGGAAGATAGATTCAGTGTACATGCCAAATTCATGCAGAATGAAGGGTGAATTGCAAAATAACATCAAGACATTGTTTCCTTTCCATTCTATTCTCTCGAGTGGACAATGGAGTTTTCCAGAGACTACATGGCATGTGTATCTCAATGGATTGAATGCAGAAGCAAATATGAGAATCCAGCATCTGTCTTTTATTAAGCCAGTCATTAAAGAGATCAACAAAAATGTGAAACAATGCTCTTCTTTCCATTTTTTTTTTCTGTTTTGGAAAATATTCACTTTCCTAAAAGGATGCTATTTATGTTAATATATGATGGCTTTGTTATTTCTGTTTTAACATAATTTACAATTGTTTAAAATTTCTTAGTTTTGTTTTCTAATGCATTAAGTACCTATAGATGTGATGTACATTTACAAAAGCTCTTTGGGTGTCCTCAATAATTATAAAATGGGACCCTGAGCCCAAACTGTTTGAGAACTGCTACATCCCATGATTATTTAGGAGAATCGACAGCATGCCTGAGGCTGGACATCACATTTTCACAAGGGAGCTGGTAACTCAGTTTTCTTCAACAACCTTTATTTCCTTGGATATACAAAGAAAATATATTATTCAGTTAATCTAATACTGGGGTTTGGCAAAAATCAACATCACTGTGTTTAGAATAGGTCAAGCTGTCTTGTTCCCCCAGATAAGAAGGATAAACCTGTCACCTTAATGCATTAATCTTCACAGTTTGCAAGAATGGAAAGAGTATGAGGTTTTTTAAATACTGAACTTCCTGTTCTTTCACAAATCTCCTTTGGATTATTTTAATCTGGTTAATTATATACTTCAAGTAATTTTTTCAATTTTGGGGGGTACTGGGGATTAAACCCAGTAGCATTCTACCTCTGAGCTATATCCCCAGTCCTTTTTATTTTATTTTGAGACAGGATCTCATTAAATTGTGGAGGCTGGCCTCCAACTTGCAAGCGTCCTGCCTTAGCCTCCCGAGTCCTAGGATTACAAATGTGTGTCACTATGCCTGGATTTTTTTTTGGGGGGGGGGGGGGGGTTGGACCCAGGGGCACTTTACACTGAAATACATTTGAAAGCCTTTTTAATTCTTTTATTTTGAGGCAGGATCTCATTAAGTTGCTTAGGGCCTTGCTAAATTGCTGAAGCTGGCCTTGAACTTGGGATCCTCCTGAATCACAGGTGTGCACCACTGACTTCATGGTTCAATATGTCTCTGTTGAGACATTCCTGCATCACTTTAAGCCATGGAGTATATTAAGAAGCATCTGTCTGATGACTCTGACCAGATTACAAATTTTCATACAGCTTGGATATTCACTAGAGGATTCCTGATGAAGATGAGCTGTTGATGATAATGGTGGTGACACTGATATTGATGTACTGATTGATCCAACAAATATTTTTTGAGCATTTAGAATAACACAGGTCCAGTCCTGACACTGAGGATCCAGCATTGGACAATGGAAGCAAAATTCATGCCCTCTTGGTACTCACATTCCAGTACACACCAAGAAAAATATGTGAAATACAATTGTGTATTGTAGTGAGGCAGGAGAAAGGGTTAAAATAAACAGGCAGGAAACTTGGGCTCCTTCAAGGTCAGGTTTCTATTCAGTAGGCCTGAGAAACTACAAACACAAGACAGGCTTCATCAAGGTCAGGCTGACTCCCATGTAAGCAGGAAAACTGATAGGAAGACATCTGCCTGGTACCTGGACCCCCACCAAAAAAGGAAGGGGGGCACTGTAACCCGACTGAACCAAAGAGTGTGTGAAGAGCTCATGGACACCGAGTGCCTTTCCCAGATTCAGGTAGGGGGCCAGCTCCCTTACCCTGTAGATCCACATAAACCCCTAGAGGATAGCCACTCTTTGGTATCCCTCTCTTGGGACCTCTCCCTTTTGGGAGCTCTGCTTTCTATTACTTTAATAAATCCTGTTACTTTGCTCTCACCCTTGTCTCCATGGATTTCATTCTTCCAATTCGTGAGACAAAGAACCCAAATCCATACTCCTGTGCTACAGGGAGAAAGTTGTCAGAGTCAAAATGCAATCACTAATGTCAAGTGTTGGGGGAGAGGGGTTCTCATGTATACCTGTCTGATAGCAGGAATTATCACCAATTGCTCTGCCCAAACAACAACCTTGCTGATAAGGCAACTTCTATAAGACATCTATTCAGTAACACCAGTCCTAACCAGAACCTTGAAAGTAGCCTCACTAAACTGTGACCTTACAGTCAGGGTTGCTTCTGTGAAACCCTCTGTATGAGTCCATTTTTTACTCTAATGAAATCTGTAAGTCAGTCTAACTTTATAAGGAGAGCAGGTTTACTTTGCTCACAGTTTTGGAAGTTCAAAGGCATGGCACTGGAATCAGCTCACCTCCAGTGAGGGCTCCTTGGCTGCCTTGCATCAGAGTGGGAACATATGTGAAAGAGAGAGATTACATCTTGAAACAGGAAGCCAGAGAGGCTGAGGTCCCAGGATCCCTTCTGAAGTGCATACCTCAGTGACCTAGGCATTCCTACTAGACCACACTCCTTAAAGGTCTCACCACCTCCTAACACCACCACCCTGGGGACTAAGCCCCCTTAGGGAAGACACACTTAAACCAGATCCAAAGCAAAGCACTCTTTCCAAGCAATGTCCAACTCACACCCTGCCACCCACCTGTGATAAGCCCTTTAAGTTTCCTCTTATTTCAGCCTCCCTGGATAGCCCATGATCCGTCATAGCACACATAATTATATGTGTGCAATAAATTTCTGGATTATAATCCCTTGAAATATCCCCAGATAAACTCATTTCTTCAGAGAGCTACTCTCTATTGTTTTAGGTTGATGATTGTAATAAAGGCTAGGGGAGAAAAGTAAATCTTGGAAGGGGATAGAGATTTGTACTTTGGTTGCAAAATGCTAGATAGGGTGAAGAGAAGGTCTTAATAAAAGGTAATATTTTTAAAAGACCCCAGGAAAGTGACAGAGAAAGTGGTGACAGAAGAGAAAAAAGTAATTTAGGCAGAAAGAATCCAAAATCCTGACGGCAGGAGAGAACCTAGTGTATTGATAAACACCAAGGAAGTCAGTGTAGCTGGAATGGAGAAGGAGAAGTGGGAAGAAGAGGAGGGGGAGCAGGATGAGGAGGAGGGGAGATAAAAGGAGAGGAAGAGGAAGGGGAGGGGAGAGAGGCTGTAAATACTGCAGGCACTAAAGCCTTAGGAAGCTTGGCCTCGTAAGCTCCTCCCCATCACATTCCCTGCTGTCTTGGGGAGGGGCGGTTCTCCACCAAACAAGGTTAAACCATTTGTAGCACCTAATGGAAGCCAGAAAATGGAAATAACCTAACTACCCAACAGTACAGTTTAAAGCAATTAACCTTTAAAATTCATACCTATGCATAACATTTTGACTTAGGAAAATGTTTATATTACTAAATGGAAAAAGTAAGAACCAAAGCTGCTCTTGTTTAAGAGCATGCATATATGCATCCTTTCTCCTCCCCAGAGAATTATACCTCTGAGTGGTTGAATTATTAGCATTTTAATTATCTCATTATTTTCTAACTTTTCTATAATATATCTTTATTACTGGTTAAGATCAGAAAATAATAACATTTAGAAGTGAATTTAATAATTCAGTCCAATGTCACTTCATCCTCAATGAAATATTTCAGCTCATAAATTTATTAGGTACCTTCAAGATATTAAGAGAATTTTAAATAGTCCAGTATTAGCACTGTTAAGGCTGAGATTGCAATATGAGTCTATGAGATATTAAAATAATTTGAGAATTATTTAAATGACTTTTATGACATATGCTACTTGCTTTCGAGCAGAATTAAATGAACAGATTCATCTTGGACCTCATTTACTGGCATTAATATATAAACTTCAAAAATATTATCTTAAGTAGCTCTATCTCAAAAATTGTATTATATCAAAAGACCAAGAACTAGTAGAAAAATCAAGACCCACAATGATAAATGTAACTGTAAAAATCTCATTATTATTTTTTACTAACGTCTTCCACCAAAAGATTATATTATTTGATATCATAGGTTAGTCTCTTTAATTACTTCAGCATATAGATTTTAGAACATACTGAAATGATAAAGCAAATATTTATTATTCTGTATAACCTTTAGATTCTAATTTCCCCAAGGCTCAAAAACTAGAATAATACTAGCACCATAGACTCTTTCCCTTCTGCTAGCTTCCAATCATTGCCCCCATCTCCCTGCCCAAACTTAACCAATATCCCAACTTTATAAGCTAAAGATTAGATTTGTCTGGGTTGGAAGTTTAGAAGTGAAATAAAGCAGTATGAATTCACTTAAGTCTTGCTCCTTGCACTCAACATGATGAGGCTCATCCACACTGTTTGGAATAGCATTAACACTGTTATTTTCATTGCTATATTCTATTCCCTTGTGTAAATATGCCAAAATTTAGTTCTCTATTCCATGAGGTAGACATTCCAGGCCATTTCTTGGCTGGAACTGTTATAATAAAGGTTGCTATGAACATTCCTGTTCCCTTGTGTTTAGATGGAAGCCTACCCATTCTAGCGTATTGCTTGTTCCATGAGCTAGCTTAGCTGCCTTGGTCTTAAAACATGCCTGTACTTTAGAATCACGCTGGTTGCCTGGGTGCCAGTTCTGCAGATAAAGCTAATCTGAGCTGGAACTGCTAGATGTCAAGACCCTTAGACAAAAAGCAAGAGAAAGCAAGAGTAATCCCATTCAGGAAATTCTCAATAAATTGCTTTCTAGAAAAAGACCATTTAAATGCAATGTAAAAATTAAGTGGGTCTATATTAACTTTATCTTTCCTTTTTTTTAAAATTTCAGTTTCCATAACCAAAAGATTATGTGAACTGTTTTTATGATAATGTAAATGATCTCTAGACAATTTTGAAAATTCCTAAAATTCTCAAAGAAAGTTACTTTCGACATGTTTTAAAAGATATATGTGTTATGGTTCAGTATACTTTGGGTGGGGGATTAAAAATTTTAGACAGACATTAATTTGGTAGCTTCATAAAGAAGAAGACTTCAAAAAAGCAAGAGTTCATTTTCTATGGTTCAGTTCACAGCCTGGAATTAAATGAGATCCATTTAGCTGCTGCAGCTGAAAATTTGGTTGGTACAGTTTAATTTCCTGGTTTCTTGAAACTGTTTTAACTGTTTTTTTGGATCTATGCCCAGGAGCTGTCTTAATGAATGGATCTCAGAAAATGAAAAACAAAAACGGACAATGTGGTTCCAGAAATATAGCAACAAATAGCATGGAAATATCACAAAGCTCTAAAACTTGTTTTTTCTTCCTATTCAGTTTCCCAAATGCATTGGTAGGTAGGCAAGAATATAGGCCATAAATGATTTTTTATCATATGTGCAGAATATGTTCTAAACTTCTTATTATTGATTTATAGTCGGGTAGCTGAATGCCTTCAATTTACAGTACAATGAGGAACGACTTAAGGTTCTACCTGGTCTGTAATAATTTTCTCCTACCTCTCTCCATAATTGACATGAATTCATCTACTTAACCAAGAAACAATACCTGAACTTTGACTATGTAGGCTTCTTGCAGGGTTCTGTAGGGCCTATAAAGACCCCACCCTCGTCTTCAAGGACCTTCCAATCTTTTGGGGTGATTTGAAGGCCATGCATCACACAAGAGTAGCCTGGCAGGCTGAGTGATTGGCAAAGGCTTTTCATAAGCTGTGGGCTGGGAATGACACTCAAGGGATGTTAGATTTCTTAGGTAAGCTGGAAGGGGACCGGCTTTTCACAGAAGAACCAAGGTGCAAGGGAAGAAAGGGGGAGGATGTTCAGAGAACAGCAGTGAGAACAATTCAGCTGGAGTGAGTTTTCTAAAGTATGGTTATTAATAGTTTGTGACTGTAACTCAATGCAGAGCAAAAGATGATGTTACTAGCCCACCAGTTTCACATTCCAGAATGAAAAGACCTTGGTGACAGTAAAGAACTCAAGATGATCTACTGACCAATCAAGATGGTAACCACTAAGCAATTGGAATATAAATGAAACAGTCTAGAAAGAAATCTTAAGAAAACTTGTCTAAATATAGGAATCAATACCAAACATAAGGGTAATTGAAATCTGCAACCAAATTAAGATCACTCTGTGTCCTGCTAGCAGGGCATTCTTCCCAGTTGCTCAAATCGGAAACCAGGAACATGTCCTCCACCCCTTCCTCGTCAACCTCCCTCCTTTGATCCATCCACCACCAAGAGCTCTTAGCCCTGTCTCTGCTTCTTTCCACCCACCACCAGCCTGGCCAAGTCAGCTCCTCTCTCACCACCTTCCATCTGGTGTCCCAGTTTTCCTTCTCCATTTTCAGGCCCCCTCATTCTTTCTGTTTCATGTGTTGAAGCATAATTTCCAAACTCATTTGCTAATGATATTTGGAGACATCTTTAAACTTGGACATTTTAAGAATGCTGGAAGGCAGCTGTTGTGACAATGACAACAACAACAACAACTAGCTCCGTGGGCTGTGCTGCGATGTAGAGTCCAGTCCTCCATAATCTCTAGTTCCAAATTTAGTAACTCTCTTGAGTGATTACTTGCAAACAGCCTGTATTCATATATTTTAACAGAAGAAGGGTTACTTAGAACAAGAATAGAGGGAAAATAGGAAAAAAAAAATAGAGGACCTTGTGACCATAACTTCTAAGTCCCCATGTCAAGAGATAGTGACATAACAAAATCAGTGAAAAATCAGCTTAGAAAAGAAATCATAGTAACATAGTGTTTATTGAGTGTGATTTATCAGAGTTTCTGTTACACCTATGATCTTACCATTTTCCTGGATTATTTTCAGGATTGTTTTTCTGCTATGATTGGTTCATGTTACAAATGAAAGCTCTGAGAGAGCATCTGCCCACAGTCAGAGAGTCAGTAAAGGGCACCAGTAGGTGAAAGGGAGAATTGGTGAAGCAAGATCTTTAAAGAATCTACAATCTACCCAATCCAACTTCTGTGAAATTATCCACACATTATGGAATTCTCATCTCTATTGCTATTTCCCATCTTGGTTGAAATGATATTTATCAATGTTTGTCTTATTTTTTATAAGAAACATAAATGTATAATAAGACAAGTGAATAATAAAGACTATTATTCAGAAGTCAATGTCTTCTGATCCTCAAGTTGTGGTTAGAGTCTTTGAATTAAAAAAAGTATGTAAAATAAAATTAAATAAGTTTAATAAATAGTATGTGTCTAACCCAAATGATAAGCAATAGTCTTTGTCCCAAATACTTGGGAGATGCGTGTAGCTCCATGGTACGAGTTTGTAGACTGAGTGAGCAAACATATGAGTATGAGTAAGAGCTGTGATGGTTTCTTTGGAAATTCTCAATGCAGTAGCATGCACTAATCCACAAATATTCAAGGAGATGCAGCACTGTTAAGGAGAGGAATCCAAGTTGAGCTGGCATGAAGCAGAAGTCTGCATGAGAATTCTGAAACCTCTTCAGATTTGAACATTTTAAGAACCCTGGAAGGCAGCTATTGTGGAAAAAAAAAAAACCCTAGGAGACCTGCCAGGTAACCTGGCATAGGGTATAGAGTTAAATTCCTTTCTTTATGGGACTTAAACTAAAGTTATAAATACCACAGACTGTTTTAGAGAGGAATGCCACATTTCTGTTGTAGGGAAAGTTCTCCATATAAGAATTAGGAGAAAGAGAACTACTATATCCAGGAGTTCTATACATTTTATTTATATAATAATTTCCCAAAATTGGAAAGATTATAGATGAGGAAACTATTGTGCAGAAACTTACTAATTACCCCATCACACAACTTGTGATGGGGCTGAAATTTGAACTTAAATGTTTTGATGTCAGATTCTCTTTCTCTGGTGGCCAACTGCTTACTGTGACCAGCAAAGATTAGTAGGTTTCTCATCTAATGGGGGGAAAAAACGACAGAATTACAGGATCCTGAGGTTAAAAGACATGTGATTTGGGCACCATGTCATACTCATTGTTACATCTCCAATACATCATGGATACCCAGTGTGTTAACAGAATGATGGATGAACAGATGTATGGATGGGTGCGTGAGTGGATGAATGAATTCCCTATCCCCAGGCTCTTGACTGTCTTTTCCATATTGAAAGACTATATTTCAGAGTATAACAAGCAGAAGACAATAGTGTGATATTGTTTGTGCTCCCTTCCTCTGAGCAAACTCAGGCAGGTACAATGGGAAAAGGTTTCTGTAATAATTTGTCACTAATTTTTTTAGCTACTTTTCTGCCATATTAAATACATGTTTAGGTTATTGTAGTTGTTTTATTTCCATGAACATAAGAAATATTCACCTCCATCTCACCACCTTCATTCACTTGCTGTTGCTTCAATACAGTACTTAGAGGGAGGACTGTGCTTCTTTAAAGTGTTCCATCTTCCTTTGGAATCTCACACCTTTAGGCAAAGTCCCACATCTGGCATCAGTCCTGAGAAGCTAGTTCTAATTTCTCTTTAACTCAGTGTCACAGACTCAATCTGCCAACTGATTCTGAAGTTATTTGAAGCAAACTTATGTGTCACCACTGAAGCCAAGGGACCCAATATCTTTATGCTAGTCATTATGTACCACAGATAGTAGTACTGGAGAAAAGGAACTAGGGACATCATCTTTATATTGGCTCTTCCCCCTTAGGGTAAGCAGGGCAGATGTCCTTGGGGACAAAGCTGGCATTGCTGTCCACCACTTTCTCTGTTGTCCACAAAGCCCCCTCACTCTTCTTCCAGAAGTCTCTGTTTCCTCTTGGCATTAGTGTCTTATTTCTATAGACTTTAGCTTGTTCTCTTCTGGCCAAGGAGTGTCTTATTCCGTACTCTTTTCCAGGAGTGAGTATTTGGTTTCTCTCTGGAAGTGCTTGAAAATGACAATAAATCTCACTTGCAAGTCTTTTTCTCTGAAGAGGTCCTAAGCCATCAATCCAGGATAGTGTGGGTAATAATCCTTCTTAGATACTAAGGGAAAACTGATATGTACAAATGATGCAATGAGCTCATCAAATGACAAAGCCTGTGAGTTGAGTGACATGAGAACTAACCACACCTCTCCAAATAGCTCCAGCCTCCCAGCGGCCACGTCCTGCTGAGCAGCAGGAGCATGTGGCCATGGTCAGCAAGTGGCTGGGGATAGTCAGGGATCCTTTCAAGAGCAAAATCAGGGAAAAGGATATGCTGATAAGAGTTATTTCCTACACCAGAGCTGCTTGTGCCTTAAGGAATACAAGTAGGATACACTCTTTGAAAAGGTAAATCATTTGTCAAGTTTTGGGGGAAGGTGTAAGAATAAAGTGGAAAACTGAGAGAGGAATTCACCCTAGTAAAGGAAAGGTTTATTTAAAATAGAAAATAAAAACAATTTTACTTTAGAGTGTGTGTTTGTATGTGTGTGTGTGTGTGTGTGTGTGTGTGTATACTCTTGTTAATAATAAATACCCTTCAGAACACCAAATATGATCTTCCTAAGCTAATGGAAGAAGGGAGTCATCTTCCAGCTTATCCTACCAATCACTTATTAGGTAAATCTCTTTTTCTAGGTCACCACCTTGGCAGAACAACCAATGCAAAGATGATGTTGGGTTGAAGGGTAGCTCCAAAAAGATATATCAAAGTCCCAATCCCCTGCCCATGTGAATGTGACCTTATTTGGAAATAGGATCTTAAAGATGTAATTAAGTTAAGGATTGATTGTAAAATGAAATTGTCTTGGATTTAGGGCAGGGCTGAAGTCCAATTATTGCTGTACTTTTAAGGGAAAGGAGAACAAGATTTAACACAGACACGTTGGGAAGAAGACTATATGAAATTTGAAGCAGCCACTGGCATCAAGGGCCACACACTCAGGTTGCCAAGGGCTGCCTGGCAGCCACCACAGCTAGAAGAGGGACATGGAACAGAATCTTCCTCAGAGATTCCAGGCGGAGCTAATCCTCCCGACACTTTGATTTCATACTAACCTCCAGAAATGTTAGAGAATAAATGGATGTTGTTTTAATCCACCCAGTTTGTGGTGATTTGTTGCAGCAAATCCAGAAAACAAATATAGCCCCATGCCTTGGGTTTGAGCATAGAAGTAAATCAAAAATAACCTACAGAAATGAGTACTTTGACCTACTGTGGAATCTGTTGGCCAAGATCTATGTGACACTTGAAAATGATAAATTTTATATTAAACAAAATGTGTTTAAATTCTAGCAATCTTGCCTAAAACCTCTACAAAATTAAAGTGAAGAGCCAGAGGTTATACTGATTCCCTTGGTGAATTCAGGATTCCTGAGTAGGGTACCAGCATTTTATTTGCAGAAAATTCTGAGAAGTCTTATCTGGACAGTGTTTGGATCCTGCAGAGCTGGCAGTCATCCTCCAGGGCTCAGTCTCTAAGGAAGTGGAATCCAGGGGCAGTTCCTTCATGTCCAAGGCAATGTACAGGATGCAGAAGGAATTTCCTTCAGGAAGGAGTGAAGTGGATCTGGCTTCCTCCAGAAAAGGGGACATGTTGGAGTGCAGCCCATTTTGGTATCTTTCACCTTATTTTCTGGTCCTTGCCCTTGTATCAGGTAGCAACAGAATGAAAAGCAAGTTAAATGGTTGATTGAGGCCTCCAGTGGAGAAGAGGCTGTGAGGGTGAGGCTGTGTTGGGAACAGATGGGCAGGTGCAAGGTGGGTCATTGCCCCACTTAGCTGAATGGCTGTTGGAACAGAGCAAGAACGAGCCACAATCCTCAGCTAGAACAGCCCTGTTGGATACTGGCTCACCACTAAAGCAGCATCCATGGCTAGGAGGGATATCCCAACAATGATCAGGAAAAACCGAGGGTAAGAGCACAGTTAGAGGGTACGTTAGAAAAATGTCATGGGCCTCTTGACCGTATAGAATGATTTGAGAGTTGCAATTGCTTTAGCTAATGGAATTTAGAACAAGGGGCCAATGCTTCATTACCACTTGTACATACCCCCACTCCCCAACTCCCCAACCACATGTTCAAAGGCTGAGGTGAACTGAAGAAGCATAGTTTACTTTATATGCTTCTGAGCTAAGCCTCAAGATATCTGTTCCTGTATGACTGATTCTATAAAATAAATAATGATTCAGTGTTCAGTCACTGGCATGTGTTTTAAGCCATCTGACTAGTCAAATTTAAAAAAAATGGAAATCACTTTAGCTTCCCTGTCTTCTTTATGTCTTTCACCCATTGGCCAGGTCTTGTTCATCCTTCCTCCTCCGTATCTTTGTAATTCAAGTCTTTCTCTTAGACTTGACAACAACCTCCTTACTCATCTCTTTGCCTTCTCTCTCACTCTCTCAGGCAAATCTTTCCCAGGGTTATAGAGGGATCTTGGGGGGGGGAAAGCAAACCTGATCATGCCCCAGCCCTTAGGATCCTCCATTAGATGCCCATCAGTTTTACCTGTGCCTCTCCGAAGGCCTAAAAGGTTGGAAGTTCGGTCCCTCACAATCCTTGGGGCCAGCTTGACTCTCCAGCCTCTCTTCCCACCTTTTGTTCCTTCTGCCAAATCCAGCTCCTGCCTTAATCCCCAGATGTCACTCTCCAGCAATATTAATGACCATCTTCTGAACATGCTGTCTCATGTCTGTGATTTTTTTTGTACACTTTGTCGCTGGGTTGGGAAACACTCTTTTGGCTTGCCAATCTGGCAAACTCTGGTTAACGTTCCCATCTCAGCTGATACCAGAGCCTTCTTTTATCTTTACATTCATCCTACCCAACCTTTGAATTAATTTACTCCGCCCCCCCCCCCCC
>NW_026000142.1:23809143-23880183 GCF_001458135.2 Marmota marmota marmota | reverse complement strand
CTCCGCCCCCCCCCCCCATCTCCTACCCCTTTAAACATAATTCTATGCTGGTACATGTTAACATGACATGACAGGTTTTCTTGTTGTTGCTGCTGTTTTTTAACTTGCCTTATTTCCTTATTATATTGGAGTTTTTTAAAGAGTAGGGCTGCATACTTAGTGTTTATGTATATGTTTGCTACATAAAATCTGCTAAAGAATTCATCCACTAAAGCTTTAATCATTATAAACTTATCAATTGTGTCCATAAAAGAATTTTCAAGAAACCCAGATTCCATCTGATTGGATTTCTCAGCCAATTGTATCAGAGAATCAGGATTTGGGCCTGGACAACAGTAGGATTTTTACTTTTATTTTTTTAAGTTCTCTCTCTGTAGAAAAGAATTTCAATACCAAGAGCATCCGAGATTGACAAGCTCTGATCTTGTCTACTCACTTGCAAGTGGGAAGTAACTTCCTACATCCATGCCAAGAAGATAGACATCTCATTATTCTTATTATTGTTTTTTAGAATATCTGGGGACACTATTCTAGAATCTCTCTTCCCTTCGAAAGTAGTTTTCCGCATCAAAACAAATAAATAAAATCAAGTGTTAAAAGAAATTTATAGCTATCATAATTTATTTTTTCAAATAAAATTTATTTTTATAATTTTTAAATGGGTTTAAAGTCCTTTTTTGGGCATCTGTTCTTTTTCCCCTGTTTGGCAGATGTTCTCTTAATTTGCTATGTCTTCGAGAAATAGTTATTGCATTACTGTTTCCTAAGAAGTGTGGATCATGATGGAAAAAGCTGGCTAGCAAATAGTTTTATTTTTCTCCTACAGATTCCAATAGCAAAAAGTAACACCAACTTCTCTGTCCTGCTCGGGCATTTTACTATGATCTTGGTAAATACTTTCGTCAGGGAAGACACCCCACCTACTCAACATTCGTTTGGCTACAAATATTGCTTAGCTCCTCAGACCAAAGTGTACCCTTTACTGCCCCCAGATGCAAAACTCTAAGAGGTCTATGTGTTTTCTTGTGTTTTGGAATGTGAAGGAGGGATCCTTGGGGTGTCACCTGGAAGGAACAATGATCATGAAATTACTCGAGGGTGTTTTGAATCTGAACAACTGCTCATAAATGCTAAGTTCTCTCATCAATTTAAGAAAGCATCACCTCTTTTCTACAAACTTCAATCATTTTATTTAAAATGTCATGCCCCAAACAGAATTTGCCTGCCCTTTTAAATCATCTGCTATACAACACAGCCCTGGAACAGTGCAGAAGCACAAAACTTCTTTGATTTCTCATTTATGACAGAGACATGCACCCATTCTCATAAGATCTTTTTCATATCAGTTCCATCCTCCATGTCTCCAACATGCACCCTTGAGATCTCTTCCTATCATATCTTAGCAGATTCCACCTAGGTTGTACTAAATTCATGTTTTCTCAAATTCTTTGACAAAAATCCACAGAACTGATAATGGTTAGGAATTAACTTTACCAACTCCCCTCTTTGCATGGGTTTCATATGTGCATATCCAACCTATCAAAGATCAAAAATTACATCTGTACAGAACATGTATATACTTTTTCCCTATCATTATTCCCTAAGCAATATAGTATAACAGCTGTCACATAGCATTGTATATTATTATAAGTAATCAAGAGAATATTTAAAATATATATGAGAATTGCATAGGTTATATGCAAATACCACACCATTTTATATAAGGGACTTGGGGACCCAAAGATTTTGGTTTCTATAGAGGTCTTAGAATCAATCCATGCAAATACCAAAGGGTAGGTATTAGCTTCCTATTGCTGCTGTAACAAATTAACATGAATTTCATGGCTTAAAACAACAAAATTGTATTCTCATATAGTTCTGGGTATCAGAAGTCCAAAGTCACTCCTACTGACCTAAAAATCAAGGTGTCAGCAGGGCTGCCTTCCTTCGGAAACTCCAAGGAATAATTTCCTTGAGTCTTCCAAAAAACTCAAGGAACCTATTTCCTTGAGTCTTCCAGGTTCTAAAGGCTATCAGCATTTCTTGGTTTACTGATATTTCTTCCATCTTCAAATTGCTACCTTTCTGATTTCTGCTTCCATCATTCCATCTCATTCTTTTCCCTGTGACTCTCTTCCCTTCCTTTATATGATTGCATTGATACATCCAGATGATCCAGGAATATCTCCTCATCTCAAGATTCCCAACTATCCCTAGTTTGTGGTATTTTGCTGTAGTAGACCTATGACACTTATAGAATATGTTGGTAAGGAAACACTATTTTGTTCATGCTCCAGATTTTATCTAGGGACAATTTAATTGATATGTCAGATTACTAGCCCCTAACACTTCCTTTGTAACATTCAAGGACCTTTATAGATTATTGGCTCTGTGACTGGGCTTCACTAGTTGAGGACCTCAGACTGTCTTCAAGCATATAGAAAATCAAGAGTAGTCTAAATCAGGGCCTGAAAAACAGCTTGGGACAGATAGTAAATATTTGGGGTTTTTCAGAACAAATGGCAAAATATTCTATAGGTACTTACAAAACAAGAAAGAAAACAAATTTTCACATATTTTACCGACAAAATTCAAAATAATAATACAGTACATCCCCCCAATAATACAGGTACAGTAATAAGAAGAATGGAATTCTTTTTGAGGTGATAATATTTCACTTAATTGGGATTCAAATGTGATTGGCCTATCACCAATATAGATTGTTAATGTTCCTCTGCTAATGTTGATCTAATGAGATTTTTATCTCATTGAATATTTCAATTCAAAGATGAAAAAGCATTTCATCTTTGAAAATGTCTTTTCACACAGATAAGTACTACCAAATACTGTTATCAATTCATGAGAATATGATTTTAATTGAGCATATTGATAATTTGAAATGCATTTGCAGAGTTCTACTAAATTCTTCTCTTGATATTTGTCTTTTTGTATATCATTACATTGCAGATTAATCACTTCCAATTGAAGGTTAGGGGAAAGCTCCTCAATTGCTCAGTTAAAGAGATTTTGAAGTATGGAAATTTCCCTTGCTTCTGCAGTAAGATCCAAAAAAAAAAAAAAAAAAAACCTGCTGGAATTGAAGTTTGAACTCAGAAAATATATACAGTACATTGCAAATTTGCATGAAAAATTGCATGCATATCTCACTTTTAATCTTCAATAGCACTGGAAATAAATAAGGCAGCTTGTTATTCAAATGATGTTAGTTTGTTGTTGAAATGACTTTACCAGAGTGTAAGTTTTCAAATGAGCACTATGTGGCCTTGTGATTTTTAGGTGGAATTCATTAACAAACACTATCAAATTTGCAGCAAAAACTAATTTCCAAAGCCATTCAGTGTTAAGTAATTGTGGGTAAGGACAGTTCTTCTCATTAAAAGAAAAAAATTCAATCTTAGCCCTCGGCTCAAAAAAATCACAATAAAAGTTTATTACTGGGCTGGAGATGTGGCTCAAGTGGTAGCGCTCTCGCCTGGCATGCGCAGGGCGCTGGGTTCGATCCTTAGCACCATATAAAAATAAAATAAAGATGTTGTGTCCACCAAAAACTAAAAAATAAATATTAAAATTTTAATTCTCTCTCTCTCTCTCTCTCTTAAAAAAAAAGTTTATCACTGTCAAGCTATTGAAGTACTGGTGGTATGGCAAGTCAGGACATTTGGCATCATTTTCTGACAAAAAATCCACAGAACTGATAATAGTTATGTCCATGAGGGTGAATACCATTCACCATTGAAATTATTATGGCACAGGATAGATTCAAATATTTTCGGCAAAGAACCTGTAAGTGAATATTAAATAAATAACCACAGACTTTAAATGTCTTACATTTTCTCCAACTTTGTAAATTTACCCAACTAAGGCTTTTACAGTTCCATATATATTTCTGTCACCATCAAGTGCGACATATCTTAGCAGATTCCACCTCAGGTTATACTAAATTCGTGTTTTCTCAAATTCTTTGAAATTATTCTCACTTCCAGTTGTTCCATGATAACTATTTATAGAAGCCAATTCTTTAGTTACTTCTAAACTGGCACTGGCTTCTTGAATAAATAACAACTGAGCAATCTCAACAATATCTGTAAGTTCATCAAGAGCCAAGGAAAATTGCTCCAAATTATTTGCCTTGATTTTCAATTATTCTGGATACTGCTTCCAATGTCCTCAGTCTCTTGAGCAAATGTTTTCACTCAAAGATTACAAGTCTCAGTAAGTTTATTTTCTCTTGACACATTTCTTTGGCTGCTGTTATCAATCACAACTTAGCTAACTCACCAATGGTAAGCAGCTTTCCTTTCCTGGCTAACAAACAAGCCACTCAGAAACTTTCTGTGGTTGCAATCTTATTTTCATTAGTTATTTTTGTGAAGAAATTCTTCCATGAAGAAAAAATGCTGTTTTAAATTTTTTTCTGATCACTGCTTTCTCATGAACTGGAGATACTGATACCCAGTCGGGTTACGTTGACTTGTATTGTATGCTTTTAGCACAAATCTGAAGTCACCGCATAATAAGCAAAATGCTTTGCCATCTAATTATATAACAAACTAATCTACACTCCACCGTGCTTTAAAGTGTGGCATTCAAAGTCTAGTTTTCCTTTTTCATCTTTACTGAAGGGATATTTATTCTTCTAATTAATAAGAAATAAAGAAATGAAGAGAAGGAGGGGGAGGAAGGAAGGAAGGAAAGACAGAAGAATAAAAAAAGGAAGGAAAGAAAGGAAAGGGAAATAAGCCTGGCTGAGCCTCAGTGAAACTTTCTTTGTGGACAGGGAAATTTGAATAATAACTATCATGTGTCATGAAATAGTGTCCTTTTATTTCCCCTATTTATAAATGTAAAAATCATTCTTAGCTGATGGCCGTGCAGAAACAGATGATAAGCCAGATGTGGCTGGGGACCAATGGTTTGCTGACTTCTGTATAGACCTTTAGATCATCACGAAAGCTCGTCCAGCTCTGTAGTCACAGGATGCCCCCAACATCGTATCATTCTAGTCACTTCCTTGGCACAGGGCACCTGGACACTACTATTACCTTAATTTTTCAAAGAAAAGACTATGTAGTTTGTTTGAACAGTGAACTTTATTTTTTTTTACCATTTTATTTATTTTTAATTTTTTTTCTTGTAGTTGTAGATGAACAGCATGACTTTATTTGTTTATTTTTATGTGGTGCCAAGGATCGAACCCTGTGCCTCATACATTCTAAGCAAGCACTCTGCCACTGAGTCCCAGCCCCAGCCCCATTCCATTTATTTCTATTTACTATTGCTAAACTTATTTTACTTCATTTTATTTCTGTTTGCTAATAGTTTATTGGGTTTTTTTTTAATTTATTTTTTAAGTGACCAAAAAAGCCCAGAGTTGGGAGCTGTAGTGTGTTACATCACCAATGGACTAGGATAGTAACAGGTCCACCCATATTTTGATGGTGAAGATGGCTACAAGAGGCTGTATTTTTGCCAAAACTCAGAGTTTTTACTGAAAGAGAAATTTTATTATATGTAAATTTCAAAAGGGAGTAGTAAAAAAATGTCACAGGACATTCAGTTTTAGTTCCAACATCTAAAGAACTTTGAAGTAATCATTCCTGTCCTCACAAACAAGATAAAAACTAAACAAACTCAAAGCCAATGATTTTTCTTAGATAGATCAGAAAACTGAGGTCACATGGCAAACTGTGGCCACTCCACAAACTCATAGAACAGGGAATGGAGAGAATCACAGCTAGCTGATAGCTTAGTGGGAGCAGAGGCCAATGGAGCCAGTAACTAGAGGGAATTATGATTGAGACTATAGTTAATGAATTCCTGGAGCTGAGTACAGATTAAAAATTTGACAGTTAAAAATTCCTGGAGGCCTGCTCTTAAAGGAGGACTCTACATTTTCATGTATTTTTCCCTCCAGGAACCTTACCAGGTTCAAAGTAAAGATTGCAGAAAATAAAAATGTCTCTTCCCATGCTTCTGGCAAAAAGAGAGAGAAAAAAAAATGCAAATATTCTGAAATGAACTCAGAGCTTCTTTACAACAAGGACCTGATCTCAAGGGAAACTACTTTACCAGCAGCAAATTGGGGAGATAGTAACCTCACAACTGAAGCCTCCTCTAGCCTTCCTGCCTTACATAAGGGGAGTGGGGAGAAGGCTTTTAATGTTTCCCAAAGTTATATATGGCCCAGGGACTCAGATCTTCCCTTTTCCAACATAGCACCAAATCTCCTACATCAACAGTAGAGCATACATGTTCCAAGATGGGAGTGGATGAACCTGTACAGAACTCAGCTGATGCTGTAGAAAACATTCCCATTCCAGGAGATTCTCAGCATTTTGTTGTCTCTGACAAGCTCATGAAAGTGGCATCTCTTCCAGTTAATGAAGAACAGGTTTGAATTCAGATAGAATCTAACAAGGATGGGTCTGGGTCCAGAGAATCATCAGTGAGACAGTTATAGATCATCTGGGGATTGGTCTATTACTATTGCAGGAAGATATTGACCTTATTATCCTCCAGTCAGAGGTGGAGGCAGGCTCTCTCTCCTGGAGAGCCCAGACATTTTGGTGGTTGTTCCCCCCAGACCCTTTATTAAGGATTAAGGATGTTTAAGAGTATGGTTGCATGTTATTTATTTATTTATTTTACTTTTTAGAAAAATTTATTTGTTCTCATTGGTTATACATGACAGTAGAATGTACTTTGATTCATAGTACACAAATGGAGCACAATTTTTCTCTTCTATGGGTACACAAAATACAGTCACACCATTTATGCATTCATACATGTACCTAGGCCAATAATGTCTGTCTCATTCCACCATCTTTCCTACCCTCCCCCTCCCTCTCTCCTTCCCCTTTGTCCTATCCAAAGTTCTCCATTCATCCCATGCTCCCTCCCCGCAATATGGATAAGCATCCACTTATCAGAGAGAATATTCAGCGTTGTTTTGGGGGGATTGACTTTCTTCACTTAGCATGATATTCTCCAACTTCATGCATTTACCTGCAAATGCCATAATTTTATTCTCTTATAATGCTGAGTAATATTTCACTGTGTAATTATACCACAGTTTCTTTATCCATTCATTTATTGAAGGACATCTAGGTTGTTTCCACAGTTTAGCTATTGCTATAAATATTGATGTGGCTGTGTTACTATTGTATGCTGATTTTAAGTCCTTTGGGTATAAACTAAGGAGTGGGATAGCTGGGTCAAATGGTGGTTCCATTCCAGGTTTTCTGAGGAATCTCCATCCTGCTTCCTGATTGGTTGCCCCAATTTGCAGTCCCACCCAAAATGTAGGAGTGTGCCTTTTCCCCCACATCCTTGTCAACACTTATTGTTGCTTGTATTATTGATAACTGCCATTCTGCCTGGAGTGAGATGAAATCTTAAGGTAGTTTTGATTTGCATTTCTCTAACTGCTAGATATGCTGAACACTTTTTTCATGTATTTGTTAATCAATTGTATATCTTCTTCTATGAAGTGTCTGTTCAGTTCCTTAGCCCATTTACTGATTGGGTTATTTGGGGGGGGGGGGGGTTTCTTTGTTTTTTGGTGTTAAGTTTTTTGAGTTCTTTATATATCCTGAAGATTAGTGATTTATCTGATGTGTGTGTGGTAAAAATTTTCCTCCCATTCTGTAGGCTCTCTCTTCACCTTATTGATTGTTTCTTTTGCTGAGAAGAAGCTTTTTAGTTTGAATCTATCCCATTTATTGATTCTTGATTTTATTCCTTGCAATTTAGGAGTCTTGTTAAGTAAGTCTGTGTGATTGCATTTTATATAGGAGTAAGACATAAAGTTTATGCATTAGGCAAAAACTATGGAGTCACAGTTACCCCCTGAAAATCCTCTAAGTGTCCCCATTAAATATGTTCATTCTGAACTAAGATTAATTAAATCTTATACTTATTTGGAAAAAAATTTTAAATAAAGTTCAAAGACAATGTATCAACACCTGTTTTCACCATCCTGTTAATAAGTTTGTCACATTTGCTTCATTTTAAAAGATAAAACTTTACATAATAGATGAAGTTCAGGTGTCCCCCTTTCACCATCAACTCCAATAGTATAGTAATTATAATGCATACTATGGTTTGAGAGTCACCAGTCTAGACAAATTGAAGGAATGAAATGAACGTCTCAGAGCTGATGTCTGAGCCTAAGGAGAACAATTAATTCTCAAGGTAGGGATAGAAGGGTGGGTGGAAAAGTTCTGTAGCACTCCTGCTGATCCTAGGGTTCATATCATACCACTCTGTTTAAAAAACATCCTTCTCTAACTTACTATAACATATGTTGATTTGTTTGGGAAGTTTTAACAGATGTCATGGAGTCACATCTTAAAGTCTTCTAAACCTGGTGCTAAGTAAATATTTCAAAGCAGTAATAGTAATATTAGCAATGACAAAGTATGAATGCAATAACAACATTTTGGGTAATTAGAGCACATGGAGAAGTGAAATGACTGTCAGCAGTATTATAAAAAATAGGACAAAGGAACTGGGACCACACTGTCCTAAGTTAGGTGGATTACCTGTGAAGCAGTATAGTATTATTTGATTAATTTTGTTTTACTTTGTTTGAAGTTCTGGGGATCGCACCCAGGACCTAGCTCATGCTAGGCAAGCCCTCTGCCACTGAGCAACATCCCCAGTCCTATAGATCATGATTTAAAAATAGTCTTGGGTTAGCTGTAAACACATGTTGCAAAGTCTAGGAAAACCACTAACATTTTTTTGAAGAATTAAAATTGATATGCTAAGAAAGAAGAGAAAAGTGGAATAATATAAACACTAAATTAAAACCAGAGAAGGCAGAGAAAAGAAATAAGGTACATGCAAAATAAAAACAGTTATAAATGGTAGATACTAAATCTAATTACATAAATATTCACTTCAAATGTGACAGGTCTAAATACACCAAGTAAAAGTTGAAATAGTCAGAAAGGATAAGAAAACCAGACCCAACTATATGTGTCTCTAAGAAACCCACTATAAATATAAAGACACAGATAGACTTAAAATAAATAGATGAAAAAAGATTTACCATGCTAACGCTATTCAGAACAAAGCTATAGTAATTACATTAATTTCTGACAAAGCCACCTTTAGAACAAAGAAAATTATGAGGGATAAAGGAGCACTGCAAAATGATATAGTGGTCAACTGTCCAAGAAAAACATGACAATTCCTAACTTATACCCAACAATAGGCCTTCGAGAGAAAATTTGCTATGATAGTTGGAAACTTCAACATCCTTCTATCAGTATTTGACAAATCCAAAAAGTAGAAATTTTCTAATCAGTAAGGATTAATTAAGCTAAACAGCACCATAAATCAACTGAACCTAATTGATTGTACAGAATATTTCAATAATAGTAGAATCAACATTTCCTCATAAGCTTATAGAACATTCATCAACACAGACCACATTCTGGGCTATAAAACACATATTAAAAAATTTAAAAGGATAAAATCATACAAAGTATGCAAAAAGTCAGACCATAATGGGATTAAACTAGAAATCAATAATAGAAGGACAGCTGGAAAAATTCCAAAATACTTGCAGATTAAGCAGCACAATTCTAAGGCATACAGGTCAAAGAAGTCCCAAAAGAAATTTAAATTTTGAACTAAATGGAAATGAAAGTATAACCTATTAAAATGTATTGGCTGCAGTAAAAGGATAGCTTAGAGCAAAACTTACAGAACTTAATGCACAAGTATTAGAAAAGAAGAAGGGTTGGTAGCCTAAACTTGCACTCAAAGAAACGAGAGAAAGAAGTACAAATGAAGAGAAACTTGTAGAAGAAGAGAAATGATAAAAATTAAAGCAAAAATCAATGACATGGAAAGTAGAAAGTTCAATAGAGAAAAATCAATATGACCAAAGAATGGTTCTTTGAAAAGATCAATGAAATTGATAGGCTTCTAGCCAGGTTAATGAAGAAATAAGAAGTACAAAATTGCCAATATCAGGAATGAAAGAGGGACAACCACACAACCACTACTGATCCCATGAACATTAAAAGAACAACAAAAGAATGCAACTCTGTGCCCACAAATTCAGTGACTTACTTAAAATGGATCATTTCTTTAAAAGACAGGGACTACCAAAATTCGCACAAGGAAAGACAAATAATCTAGAGAAGCCTAGATTTATTAAGCAAATTTAGCTAATAAGAATTAATAACCTTTTTAAAAAAAAAGATAGCAGGCCCAAATGGCTTCCCTGGTGAAATTTTCCAGACATTTTAAGTGAAAAATGGTGCCTTTCTCTACAACATATTTCTGAAAACAAAAGCAGAAGGAACCCTTCCAACTCATTCTGAGAACAGTATTACCCTGACGACAAAACCAAATAAAGACATTAAAGAAATGAAAATACACCATTCCTTCCCTTTCCCCTCAAACCATTTATTTGGGTCCTGTAAGCAGGGTAGGACACACCCATTCCTCCCAAACCTTCCACTTTCAAAGACCACACATTCCAGGACATCCTCTTACTAACTCCCCAAGGACCTTACAATCATTTCCAGGATATAGTCAGATTCTGTGTCATCACTACGTAAGATTTTTACTAGAAACAACTCATAAATAGGACACTTGTTTCTTTTGCCCATCCATGCCTCATTGCCAGTGGGATTTGCATCTTGATATTCTGTTGATTTTTTTGTTTCAGCAAGGTTAAATCCAGAGATACATAAAAAGGGAGGATGCCATAAATCTTCAGTTTGGTTTAGATAAGAATTTCAAAACTATGGCTGTCTAGACAGTTTAAATTGGCTGAGGGTGGGGATTTTCCAAATGTGAGTTGATGGGAAGAGTCAGCAATGGCAGCAGCCTGAAGTCACGTCGGCACTAGAGCCTCAAAGATGGACCATCAGCCCACCCAAGAATCAGTGGGATAGCTTTAACTCGTTCATATACAGGAGCTTCCTAAACAGATCTTCATTGGAAATTCCACATAACAGCAAATAAAAGGCAAAGGAAGTGAATCAGAACCGTGGTGATGACAGCAATCTGTCCAGTAAACCAGAAGAGAGAACGTATGTTGTACAAATGGTACACTTTACAACTCCAGGGGTTGCTGTCCACGTGGTATTCCATATAAATCACGAGGGCAGTGTACAACTTGTGCAACTATAAGCCAAAAACCTAAAAACATTCTGATACAAGTATATAATTAAAAATTCATGTTGACAAAGAGTACATATTTCATGTCTGAAGTTGTAAGCTTTATAAATTGGATTTATTTTAAAGAAAAAAAAGATAAAATTTACAAAAATTAAAGCTTTAATTGTGTGAAATGACAATAGAGTTCCAGTTCTATGATATTGCAGAAGGTGTAAAACTATAAAATGGAAGTCAGTGGCTGTCAGGGTTGCCGTGGAGTGGGTGTTGTGTTCAAAGTTGGCAGTATAAGGGGCTTTGGGAGGGGTGATAGAACTGCTCTATATCTGGGTTGGGGTAATATTTTCATGGCTCTGTACACCTCATAGCACTGTCTACCAAAAAATTAATTTTGTAGTATAATAACAACAAAAAAAGCATTTTTAAAAAAATCTCAAATCTGTCCTCATCTCGACAGCTCCTGCCCCTCACTCTAATCCCTGTCATGGTCACCTCTTTGGGACTATTACAATGGATAATCTAAATCCCAAATAGATTTCCCTCTAATTACAATTTTCCAATGTGTCTTTTTAAAATTATTTATGAAATATTTCTATTGCAACAAAATGTTATGAAGAAAAACAAAATAATACCTAAATAGCTTTGCCCCTCGAAACTGGGCATATATACCACTCCCTATACCATAGCCCAACACTGAGACTTAATGTGAAAATTAACATTTAAGTGTCCAAAGGATATGTGTTTGTATTATGTTACACACTTATACCACAGCTTAACAAAAATAAAGCAAGTTTTACTATTGTCCTGGAAATGGAGTGTTTTTTGTTTTGTTTTGTTTTTTTTGTTCTTACACCCAGCCCGCTTTACTCATTTGTGCCTCATTTCCATGTCTCCTGACCTAACTCCTATACCTACTGCTCTCTAGCAGGTGTTAAACTAATCCTAGTTGAATTGAATTTCAACACAGTAGCTCCTTTGGCCTGTTGCCTTTGTCACATGGATCTGGAGAAACAGTGAAGAAATTATCATGCCAGGTTGGGCACCACAAGACCAATGCCTGACAAAGAGCAATGACATCCCAGAGACAGAATCTATTAAAAAATTAATAGGCTATTTAGGAAACATGAGTCAGAAAATAGAAGAAATAGAACCTCCCCATGGGATGCTAAAAAAAAAAAATGCACTGCAGTCAAAAAAAAAAAACAAAAAAAAAAAAAACGGAAACAAAGGAATTTTATCCGAATGTTACAGCAGGTGCTCCTGAATTGACTAGCTGGCCATGAGGCAAGTGGTTTCAAAACAAAACAACAACAATTGTAAAATACGCACTGGTATAATGTAGCAGATAATCAGAGCTGTAGCAGAACACTATTTTTATTTGGGAATCATTAGCATGCCATAGCTACTTGGGGGAGCTGCATTTATTTGTAATAGCTGATGCTCAGGTGGCGCTGATCATTCTATCACCAAAACTAATTAAGGGTATTAAAAAGGAGGAGGAAAATCACATAGGGAGAAAGATGGCTGAACAGATGGGGTGGCTTAGGGGCTCAGTGAAACAGGAGGACTTTGCTGCTGAGTGAACAATTAGCCTGGAAATTCAGGATGGAGAACAGGCCTCTTGGTCCCTGCACTAATGCTGGGGAATATTAGGGAGCAATGGGAAGAGCTAATGGTTATTGAGCTCTATTTTAGTCTATATCTTTTCAAAAACTTCTGTGACCTAAGGACAATTTCAGTGGAATAAAGATTTATTTGGGGCTCATCGTTTCAGAGGTCTCAGTTCATTGACAACTGGCTTCGTTGATCTAGGACCAAGTGAAGCAGAACATCATGGTGGAAGAGGGTGGTGGAGGAAAGCAGCTCAGGACATGGCCACTAGGAAGCAGAGAGAACTAAGCTTGGCTCACCAGGGACAAACTATATAGCCCAAAAGCACACCCCCAAAGTCGACCCACCTCTTACAGCCACACTCTACCTGCCTATAGTTACCATTCAGCTAATCTCTATCAGTGGATTAACACACTGACTAGGTTAAGACCCTCAGAGCTCAGTCACGTCCCTTCTAAACTTTCTTGTGTTGTCTCACATATGAGCTTTTGGGGGACACCTCATACCCTAAACCATAACAAGTTCTTACTCCATGCCAGGCTCATTACCGGGCAGAAGCCTCACCACTATTTCAGAAGAAGGCACTGAAACTTAACAAGGTTTTGTAATCTGCCAACATCACACAGTTCACCTTGTGGAGATGACCTGTAAATCCAGGCATTGTGACTCCTTAGCCCATGACTTTAACCATGCTCTGCCTCATTGTGTTAGTCAGTTTTCCATCACTTTGTCAAAAATGCCAAGACAAACAACTTATAAGGAGGAAAAGTTTATTGTAGCTCATGGTTTCCGTGGTTGGTAGGCTCCATTGCTTTGGTGATTGAAGTAAAGGCAGGACTTCAAGTGGGAGTATGTGTCGATGGAAGCCTATTTACTTAAAGGCAGCTAGGAAGCAAAGAGAGAAGTAAAGGGTCCCAATATCCTTTCCTGAGCATGCCCTTACAATCTAGCTTCTTCCCACTAGGCCCCGCCTCTCAAGGGTTTCATCACCTCCTGAGAGTGGCACAGGCTGTTAACCAAGCATTCACACATGGGCCTTTGGGAACATTCAAGATCCAATTATAGAGCACTCACGCACGAATGCAAAATCAAGTGTTGGGGACTTCTGTGCCATCTCCGCTAACCAGTTTCACAGGTATAGGTCTTGACCTGTGTTCAGAAATTTCTTAATTGCCGCCCCCCCCCGACCTGAATTCAAATTTACTCCTCTTCAGAACTTTGATTTCTGAGTTGAAATAACCCAAATTATTTTTTTATTTGAAAAATAAATAATTGGGTTAATATATTCATATGTTATCCCCTGATCTTAGCAATTTATTTGCAACTATCAGAAACATAATGTATGACAGCAAGTCAGAGTTCTAGTTTCACTCAAGGAGACCAAACCATAGAAGAGAAATTTGGGGGACTAGCACATGTTTCTCTTCAGTCATTTTCCTCACCACATGAAGAGTGGCCTTCTCTGACTATGTCTATTTGCTGGTAAGTTTCCTCTAGGTTACAAGAAACAGAGATCCACTGGAGTTATCTTAAGTAATGGGAAGATGTGGAAGAATACAGGATTCTCAACTACTGGACCAGAAGACATAGAAAGAGAGAGACCGCAACAGGGCTATGCCTCCCAGATACCACAATGTAGTTCAGAAATAGGCAAAAAGCGACAGAGTTATTGACCTGCTGGTTCTTCTTCCAGCCAGCCTTTCTGGGTCTCTACTTCTACTGAGTTTGTTTCCCCTAACATTATTCACTATGCCTGCTTATTCAAAAATTGTGCTTGCTCATGCTAATTGTAATAACACCGAAATACAGAAGACAAAAAAAAAAAAAAAGAAGAAGGAGGAGGAGGAGGAGGAAGAGGAGGAAGAGGAGGAGCAAAAATGTAAAACCACCATTCAAGGATCTTCTCCAATGTTGTTTGTTTGTTTGTTTGTTTGTTCCGCAAATGGTGCTAGAACAATTGAATTTCCACACAGAAAGGTAAAGCAACAAAAACTTCAACATTACCTCAGATCATACAAAAAATAGATTAAAACACATCATAGACCTACACCTAAAAGCAAAAAGTGCAAAACTTCTATATGAGAACATAGAATATCATTTTGACTTTGGGATAGGCAAAGATCTCCTAGGTCACTAAAAGCATAAACCATATTCATTGACTGTGACAAATGTACCATACTCATGTTAACAATAGGGAAACATACCATACTCATAGTAACACCAAAGTACATAAGAACCCTCTATAATATGTTGTAAGCTTTATATAAATCTAAAACTATTCTAAACTAAAAAAAAGTATATTAAAAAGTACCAACTTTTAAATAAATGTCCATATGTTGGTAAATTTTAAAACTTGCTCTTTGAAAGACACTATTTTGGAAATAAGAAGACAAGTTATAACTCAGGGAAAAAATATTTGTGGATCACATTCCTGACAAAGGAATTGTATGATGCATACATAAAGAACTCTCAAAAATCAATAAGAAAACAATTTCATTTTTAAAAGATTTTAATAGATGTTTTACTAGAGATAACAGCTTACATGCACAGGAAAAGATGCTTCTTATTAGACATTAGGGAAATGAATACCACTACACAGCAATGTTAGAAAGTCCAGCCCTTAAAAACAGACAATACTATTAGTTAAGAAAAATGCAAAGCACCTGGAATTCTCATATGTTGCTAATAGGAATGCAAAATGGCATAGATACTTTGAAAGAGATTTTCACTGTTTTTTAAACATAAACTTTGCTATGTGACCTAGTAATTCCAGTCATAAAGTGTTTACTCACGAGAAATAAAAACATTATGTCCTGTACAAAAATAATCACAGTCATCAGAAACTTACACAACCCCTATGTCTATCAACTGAATGAATAGATTGTGATATACCCATACAATGCAATCTGCTCAGCAATAAAAGGATCAAGGTATTGATACAAACAATATCAATGTACTTTGAAAGTAAAAGAATCCAGATGCAAAGGACAAAATACTGCATGATTCCATTTATCTGACATCCTGGTCAATGCAAAACTACATTTTGCAATTACTGTGGTCTGAATGTTTGTGACCACCTGAACCCCCCTAATTGATGTTGAAATCTAATATCTCAAATGGGTATTATTAGAAAATGGGGTCTTTGGAAGGCGATCAGGTCATGAGGGCTCCACTATCATAAGTATAATTAGTGCCCTTATAAAAGACACCCCAGATAGGTAGCTCTTCACTTCTACCATGTAAGGACATTCTGAGGAAGTGGCTCTCCCTAGACACCAAAACTGCTAGCACCTTGATCTTGGATTTTCCAGCCTCCAGAACTAAGAGAAATAAATTTCTGTTGTTTATAAGTTATCTAGTCTAAGATGTTTTATTATAGCAGCCAGGGACTGGGAGTAGAGAGAAGACTACAAGGGCATGAGGAAGTTCCCTGGGGTGATGGAAAGAGTTTCCATGCCGATGGTGGTAATGGTCACGTGATTTGCACATTTGTTAAAACTACTCAAAATGTACATCTAAACTAGAATTTTTAAAAATTAAACTAGGATCATATCTTCTGTACTATTTTACATACTGCTTCCCATTTTTTTGTTGTTGTTTGTTTGTTTGTTTTTTAACAACAGAGAACTAAATGTGCCAGGAAAACATGACTTTAATGATGACATACTTTTCTGTGTGGGCATATTGTAATTCATTTAATCATTGTTCTTTTACTAGGTATTGTTTATTTCCAGTTTTCTTACATACATTCTTATATAAGCATCTTTCTATAGTAACTTACCCTTTCATTTTTTATCACATTAGAACAAAATTCTAGATGTGAATCCAAGTGTGGTGGTACATGCCTATAATCCCAGCGATTGGGCAGGATGAGGCAGGAGGATTGCAAGTTCAAGGCCAGCCTCAGCAACTTAGCAAGACCCTGTCTCAGAATAAAAAGGGCTGAGGATGTAGCTCAGTGGTAGAGTACGTCTGGATTCAATCCCCAGTAAAAAATCAATCAATCAATCCATCCATCCATCCTAGATGTAAAATTACTGAGACAGTAGTATGAGCAGTAGTTTAAGGCCTGAATATTTATTGGCAACTTGCTTCCCAAAACATGTGACAACAGCTTACCTACCTATCATCAAAAGAGTGGATCTATGATAGAAATCTTCAATATTATCTTTTTTCAACATGAAACAATAATACAAGAAGAGATTTATTCAAAGTATTTGAGGGAGGCAGTATCATAACTCTTAGAATTAGGACAGTAAATTAAAACAGTAGAAAAAGGCCTGAGTTAGTGGGAAAATGAATAAATCTACAGAAAGAAGAGTCCTCTGCTGAAATATCCAGGAGACTCCATAATCAAAATTTTTGAATATTTTCCTCTAAAGGAGAGATTAGTTTTTCCATTCATAATATATTACTTTGCATAATGAAAGCAATTTAAAAAATAATTATTCAGAATCCTATTTATGCTTTTATTTTCAGGAGCAATCATGTATTTCAACCAAGACGCCCCTCATCTTTTAACTATCAGTGCCCACAATGAGTAAAAGATATTAGAATTGAAATTTTCCTAAGAATCTTTCAATGTTACAAATGCTGTATTTCACAACAGAATCCCAGACTCACAATATTCTTTCATGTACTGCTCTCTATGGTAAAGGTATAGTTTCTACTAATAGAGGGCACTTGGTTTATAATAGAAACAGAAAACTTCATTCACTAATTATTTAATAATGACCCTATTCACACACTAGCTCTGCTATGACTGAGATAAGCATGTTGTGTACCTAACATTTTAACTATAAAGTGACCACACTAGAAAAAGAACATAATCTTGACAAAGTTAAATTCCATTTCCAAAGGTACTCATGGGGAATAAGTAAACATTCTGAACCTGGGTCATGTGATCTGGAATTCCGATCTGCATTTTTCATCATTGACACTAGAAAGATGAACAGTGTCTATCTGAATAGCTTTTTCAATCTGATGCCCTCTTTCCTGAATTATTCATGTAGGCATGGCTTTTGATTGTACAGATTCATATAGAACTTTAACCCACATCATACAACTTCAGAATAGAAGGACCACGATTTCCCCAAACCTCACAGCTAGTTGGTAATTGCGCGGATGGTGAACTTGGGTTCCAAGCCAAGTTCACCCCATTCTGCCTCACTCTCTGCTCTGCCTTGGCTGAGGTAACACATTTGACTGTACATGTCAGATTTCTCCTGCCAGAATGCTCAATCTGTGAAAAGAATTAGAATCAGACCAATGAAAGTTCTATTCCAAACCATCCTTAATATTCCATTCTGTCTTCCAGGATTCAAGGAGAGCAAAGCCAAATTTCAAAGTCAAAGAAACATATTTAGGACTTTTTAATACCACACATTATCATGTCAGTTTCTACACTTAATTCTATTCATTATCATTATTTTTATTTAGGGCTTATCTTGTAGGGAAAATGCTGCCTTTTGAATAGGCAATCAATATCCCACCCCTCCACTGTAATACTCCCTTCCTTCTCTCCTCGTCCCTCTCCCTCCCTCTCCCTCTCACTCACATGCATACACACACAAACACACATTTCCCATAGACTACTGGCAGATATACCACCAGGGACCTACAAAGAGTATCACCCACGCTACTGCTGATAGACAAATCTCCATTGGTCAGCTGTTGGGTTTTGTATGAAGCCAAGCCCTTCCTTCCAGTGCTGTAATGCCCTACCATGCCCTCAGGACTAGGCTGCCCAGATATTTTTAATAAGGCCAGCCCAAAGCAAAGTTGAAGGAGGCAGAGTGTCCCTTCAGCCTACTCTTTTCTCCTAGTGTTTAGTGTCCTCTCTTATTCCAGTCTCCAGGTCTCTTACCTCTCCCACGAGCATCAACTATCTGAGAAACTCACCTCCTGTTTGATTGTCACAACAACTTTCTCAAAATGCTAATCCCTCCCAGGCAAATGGATCATTGAAGAGAACAATGGGCAGAGATTTAAATAATGTGGGTTCTCTTTCCAGCTACACCTTAGCTAAGCAGTCCTGTGGCTCTCTGGGACATTAACAGTGAAGAGGAAGGGGTGGCTTAGATCAACCATTTTCAGAGATTGTTTGTTCTGGGCCATACTTTTGAAGGTCCAAGAAGATTAGACTTTAAATTGGAATGAAGAGCCATCAATACAGCACCTGTACTTTGCTTGTCTTGATAAAGGAAAAATAAAGAAATGAAATACTGGGGGGGGGGTGGGGGAAGCTATCAAGCATAAGGAGTCAAGAAGTGCTGGAGACACATCAGGTATGGTGGCCTTGGCAGGTATACCCTGGTAGCAGCTCTTCCTGCCATGGATATTGAGAACATGCAGTGGGGCTCTCAGCCAACCATCAAGCTCTACACTCAGAGGCCTTACAGACCAACCTGCATTGCCCCCTGCTTTTAGGTATTTACCCAACTAATTTGTCCCTTAACCAAACACTTTAGCAAAAAGCCACTGAATGTTTTTCAAACACATATAAGAGGGCACAAAGTGATCCATCTGGTGTAGTAGCTGCCAAGTATAGGTCATAAAAATGAAGCATCTACTAGCCTGTAAAAGCTACTGGGACAGGGACACTTTAACTCTTAAAATCCATTCTAGAGACCTAGTTTTGGGGGGGGTTGCTATATCAAAAATACCATAGGCTGTGTGGTTTAAACAATAAAAATTAAGCCAAGTGTGGTGACACCTGCCTGTAATCCTAGCGATTTGGGAGGCAGAAGAATTGCAAGTTTGAGGCCAACATCAACAATACAGAGAGGCCCTAAACAACTTGGAGAGACCACATTTCAAAATAAAAAATAAAAAGGAATGGGGTGTAGCTTAGTGGTAGAGTGCCCTGGATTTAATTCCCAGGAGAGCAAAAATAAATAAATAAATAGATAGATAAATAAATAAATTATCAGTTTTGGAGACTGGAAGCCTAAGACCAAGATGCCAGCATTGTTGGGCTCTGGCAAAGGCTTTCTTCCTGATTTGTAGATGGCCACCTTCTTGGTCCTCACACCATGGAGAGTAAGAACAAGCCGACTCATTAGGGCACTTATCTCATGATGACAGCCCCACCCTGATGATCTCATTTAAACCTCCAAAGTCCTCATTTCCAAACACCATCACTTTGGTAGTTAGGGTTTTAACATATGAATGGGGGTTACAGTTCATCCCATGGCGAAAGCCTCAATAAATTTTGTGAAATACAAGCCATGGGTGGATAAATGAACTGAGGAAATAAAGTAAGCAAAGTGTGATTGAGGTAAATCTACCTGTTATATAGCATTTTAAGGAAAATAGGTGCTTTTAGCAAAATCAGCCAACAGGTAAACATCACAGGGCAGTAGAACAAGCAAATTCTATTGGTGGTGTTTTCTCCCAGCCAGGGGCAGCTGATCCACCCAACAGCTGTGAAGCATGTATAAGTGGATACCATGGGAAGGAGACAAGAGGTTAGTTCTGACCCAAAGAAATGCAAGGGCCAAGTGCCCACCTGGGATGGAATGTCAACTCCTGGAGCTCCTCACACACACCTACCTGTCTCACCACATTTGCTTCTCCCATACCTTGTCTTTTTTTCAGCATAAGTTTAAGGCTATGTCCACTATTCTGGTTTTTGTTTATCTAAATAAAACTTATGAGTTTGAACTTTATGAAGATGTTTAGGAAGGAAAAAGAAAATTAGAATATCCTCAGGAGCTTGTTAACTTTGTCTTGTAGCCATCCACAGAGTGGATACTACCCAAAATGGAAGGTGTCCAGAGTGGGAGCTTCTGATTTAGAGGCTATATGCTGGCAACCAGAGGGCATGAGGGCTGAAAATTACATAAGACCCCTCCAGTTTCAATTTATGAAGTCTGCATTTTATTATCTGGCAAGTAATTTGAGAAAAATGTTATGACAAATAACTGCTTATACTTATAGCGGCAATTAGAAGAGAAGACATATGAAATGTCTTTGGACCATAAGCCAGAGTACCCTGACATCCACCATCAAATTAAATAATCTAATCACAAGATCAAAGGAATTCCTGCTTTAGCTCATTCACTCATACTTATTCATTTTCCAGACACTAAATAAACACCTATGCCGTACACCATAAGAACTACAAAAGGTGAACAAAACAGGGCTCTTAAAATAATCTTTTTTTTTCCCACCGTAGGATTTGAAAGTAGGTTTCTCAAGGGGTTGATTAATTTATATTATTCCTCTAAAAATATCTAAAAGAATTAGTAGAGTGTGTGGGATAAGACAGATGAGACTTCAAATCCAAGCTCTGCTACTTAGATGTGTGTTATTTGGCACATTTCTTATCCTCTCTAAGCTTTAGTTTACGCATCTATTAAGTAAAAATGATAATACCAAGCTCATAGGATTGTTGAGCTTTGCTTTAAAGAAAAACAGGCAAGTAGAGTACCCAGAGCACAGTGGGATTTGGAAGGCATCTATGCTCAACACTGTGCCAACAATGCAGACGCATGGTGGGAATTGAATGAGATTAGTTGGTCTTTCTGGTCATTTGGCTGTTGGTTTGTACTGGGTCTTGGACAACTGTGTGCTCCTCACAAGACACACAGCATCCTTTTGCATGTGCCACTACTGGTGAATTTGACCTCATCCTCCCAACTCAGTTTGACTAATTGACATTTTATGGACTATAGCTGTTGTCCTTTGCTTTCACCACCTGCCAATATAAAAAATTCAAGTAAACAAATTGAGACTTTATAAAGTTTTTTTTTACATTACTACTAATAAAAGTTAATATTTATTGACTGAGGCTAACCAGGTTCCAGGCACTATTCTAAGTGTTGTATATGTGTTACCTCATTAAATTCTCATAAGGGCTCTATGAGGTAGGTGCTATATTGTGCTTGTTTTTACAGCTGAGTAAATTGAGGAACAGAGAGGGTAAGTAGTTTGTCAAAAGGTCTGCTTCTAGTAAGAGAGGAAGAAAGGATTTTGACCAGGCAGCCTGGCTCCAGGGGCCAGCATCTTAACCATTGCACTATGCTGCCTCTGGCTGAGGGACTCAGAAGTAGTGATCATCAAGTGGTATTGCCACGTACCATCACAAGAGATGTCAAACTCTTCAGCTACTTAATTGGATCACAAAATGCTAGGAATTCATCGTAAGTGTATTTGATAAGTTTCAGTAAAAAAAAAAAAATCATACCTCAATTACAAATTGCTTTGATTACAAAGCAACACAGCTTTTTCTATAAAATTTGGAAGGCAATGTTCCTGGTTTATGTGAATTCCATGAACACAATTCATTCCCTCAGTATCACTGAGTGGCAGGCACACACAATGTTGTAGTGATGCGAAGACAAGACAGATGAGTCCTGCCAGTGAGCAACTCACAACCCAGGAGGGAAGAAAGACACATGTAAAGAGGTGAGCTTGGTGTGAAGTATCGTGAACATGCAGACGTGAAATAAATATCCCCCAAGCCCCTTTACTTAATAAGGAACAATTCACTTCTCAAGTTCTGGAATATCTCTCATGTGGGTCCTCATGAGCACATTTCTTCATTCCTTCCATAAGAATTGAGCCCCACTGAGCCAGCCCACGACATAACCTTTCCTCTTCTCAGTTGACCTCAAGCCTCTCTCTCCTGTCACCCAATACTCTCAATGCCTTGCTTTCTAGAATAATCAACAAGGTCTTTCCGTAGGCAGGGCCTCTACTATGTTATAGATTACTTCAATGCAATCATGCCCACGGGGTAAAAAAGGAACACTGTGAGGTCCCTCTCCTTCAACACATAGTTTTATAACCATTTAAATTCACCAGGCTTGGGTTAATAAAAGTCAACATTATTCCCAATCTCGGAGTTGGTTTTGCACAAAGGATAGTGAGAAAAGTAAAAAATTTTACTAATATGTAAAAGATTTCTTTAAAAGTTTCAGTTTTAAAATGATGAGAAGAGAATATGGGGGTGGAGAGAATGTCTTTTTGTTTCATGATAAAACTAGAAGGAATAAAATTCCTTTGGTTTTGAAGGAAAAAAGGAAGCATAAAAAAGAATAACACCTGCAAAGCAAACTTTTAAAAGACAAATTTTAAGACAGTTCATATAAATGGGTACAACCACTTTGGAAAATGTATCTACCAAAAGTGACTATTTGCTATAATCCTGTGATCTGACAAATCATTCCTATAATATATACTGAAAGAGAGAAGAGGAGAGAAGAGAGGAGGGGGGATAGGATACATGCATATATTCTCTAAAAGACATATCATAGAATATTCACTGAAGCTTTACTCATAATTGCCCCAAATTGGAATTTATTCAAATGTCCATCGAGAATTTAATGCATTTATTTTGGAATATTCACAAATGGAATGCTACATGCCAATGACTGATCTATAATTACATGCAACAATACAGATGGAACTCAAGCATAATTTTAAATGAAAGAAACTAAGTACATGACACATAATCCCATTTATATAAAGTTGAAAAATAGTCAAAAGTTATGTATGCTGTACGAAGTCAGAATAATGGTTATTGAGTAGGGGGAAGAAAGCAGGCATTCAGGGGTACTTCTGGGGTATTTGTAATGTTTTTGCTAATCTGAATACAGGTTACACAAGTCCATTGAATTTATGAAAATTCATCAAACTGTACACATGTAATTCTAACAATATATGTACTTTTGCATATATTTTGCTTCTGTATTTCTTTGAATCTGTGAGATTTAGAATAATAAATTACATCCTTTCTTTCCTATACTTTTTAAACATGTAAAGAATACATAAGTGAAAAAATCTTTAGAGTAACATGTATATATTTTATAGTTAATTTTACAACTTGGATGAATTTAACTTTTCTATGAGTACTTTCAGAAGCTAGGTCAGTCCAGTAGGATATTTATTCAGATTTGCTGGGCTAATCATATTGCTTGGTGTTATGATCATTACCTTCGAATCAGGAGTTGGGTATGTTTATTATGTAATAGATCACAACTTACAACATTTATCAAGATGTAAGAGAGCACTGACAGCGAGAATTCAATGCTTTTGTGAAATCTGCAATCAGGCTCAATTTTGAGGCTTTTGCACCCTCACTACTTCTATATTATACTTTTCCAAGAAATTCTGTGTGTCAACTTCAGATACTTCAATTTTGGCTTGCTCACCAATTTAGACTATGGTCTGTTAATCCTTGTGTTAAGAGGAATCGGAGCTAAATTACTGGCTTTATATCCAACATCTAAAACTGAGTGTGTCAGTGCTTTGAAAATGAGGATATTTTTACTTTTAGTAATAATGTTCTGCTGTTTCAAGCAGTTATTGTACTTATCTTATTTCCTTTAAAACCTGAACCACAAACCTCATAAAAACTAATTCTATGTTGGTTCTGTGCATAAATATTAACAAGGGTCTTGAGCAGTCCCTAATAAACTTACTCTAGGAAAAATTTGTGCAAAATATTTACAAGTTCCTGGACCAGTAACTTTGATCTATTGTTCAGATACTTCATTTTTTTTTCCTTTGTTGATCCAGGGTCTTTCTATGTTGTCCAGGCTGGTTTTGGACTAATGTAGCCTCAGCCTACTGAGTGTTGGAACTATAGGCACATGCCACCATGCCTGGATTAATTCTCAGACACTTTAAAATATATGTTGGCATATTTTAACTGTCTTTCAATGATATGATAAAATCAAAATTTTAAAAGAAAAATTCTAATAGCAAAAATTGTGATTAATTCCATTTTATCTAACCTCTTACTACTAAAAACCTCTTTTAGTTGTCAGTAGGGCTAAAAATATAATTTATGTTTTCAATTTAATTCACCTATGAATTACCGTATTTTAATTTGTTTTATACCTTTCCTAGACCATAGTCTGTTCTTGTTTGAGATGCTGAAAAAGCTGGAGAGCTAAACTCCCAAGGGATTGCT
This sequence comes from Marmota marmota marmota, assembly GCF_001458135.2. Taxonomy (NCBI): domain Eukaryota; kingdom Metazoa; phylum Chordata; class Mammalia; order Rodentia; family Sciuridae; genus Marmota; species Marmota marmota. The sequence goes on along the minus strand of NW_026000142.1, from coordinate 23,855,486 downwards.
CTCAGTATACATATTTATTCTCAGCATGCATACTTTCAGTTAATAGTATTTATTAAGTACTTCCTAGGTCTCTAGAATTAACATCCCTTCCAATCCTTACAATAACTCAATATTTTATTAACTACATTTGCTAATGAGGCTAAGGTACAAATAATTATTTACCTAGAGTCCCAACACTTGTGAGCCATGAATTCACTCATGATAATTCCAGTCCTGGCACTATGACACCACAGCTATTCACTTTGCTACTTCCATCTATTGATAAGAGCTTGGGTATGAAGGCAAGTCAGCCTACACAGTACTATGAAATTGCCCTTGGTGTAGAGTTTGCTAATATTCCACTTCTGCCTTCTAGACTGTAATGAAATTTCTGGCTCTATCCTTAATTGTAGAACAGTCTTTACTGCTACTCATTTAGAGCACTCTTACTTTCTTTTACAATATAAAAGAATGGGAGATTTAGATTTTTTACCATCCCACAAAGGAACTTGGGGTCAAGATTCAGAACCCTGAATTATGATGCATTCTTAAAGGGGTCTATTGCTGGCTGAATGCATAAATGGCTTGCAATTGAAGCACCATAATAGATTCACAAGATAACTAAAGAACTGATGGGACATAGACTCCCAAGACAGCACAAAACAAAAATCTTGAGATTCTTAGGAGTTTTAAGTACACAAAAGTCAAAATTTATCAACTTATAAATTGTTTTTTGATTTACATGTAAACACAAAATCCCATTTCAAAAAAATTCAACCTAATTAGAAAAACTAGACACTGTGTATTCTCTAAAATTTATTTACAGTTAATAAGTTAAAAAGCAAAGTACAACCAAATTGTAAATCTTAATCATATGCACATTAAACTGTCCAGGGAAACACTTCAGTTCCACTACAAACAATTGCTTTCTAGTGCAATTAAGACATAACAGTTTATCAAAAAAATATTTCAACACACCAATAAAGCAAATGTTAGGTATATATGATCATTAAAAATTATCAATTTAAAGAGTGCTGTGGCAACCCAACCCTTAAAACGACCAAAAAAACCTTTTGAGTTCAAAATTGCTCAGACATTTTTTATTCAATGATTTTAAAAGATTTTATTGAAGAGTTTTCTGAAAAATAGTACTAACATTTGCTCATAGCAAATCAACAAGTATGTGCCACTAGCTTAAGTTACACTTGTCCAATAGAGTACTCAAACAAAAATAAATACACGCCACAACAGCAACACTTTGCACTATCAATGATGAAGCTTGCCCTCACAATCATGACATTACTGGTTTTAGTGACATAGAAAATGAGTTGCTGGTTGTTAGGAAGGAATGTAAAAAATACCAAAAAGATTATTTGTTGTGCCAGTCACATTTAGGCACCCAAAAGTCAAAAATCAAACAGAAATATAGCAAGGTGATAAAATTCCTCCTAGCTTCCTCCTCTACTTGTGTCATATGAGATATAAATGAAGGCAAGAGAACAAACAAATGGGACTTCTTTAAAAAAAAAACTATACACAAGCTAAGCTACAGACTCACTTCAGAGACAATTAATGGATGCCTCACCATAAAGGCCACTATGCCAAGTTTCTTTTCACACTCTGCCCAAAGGTAATCATAAAATACTTTCACTTTCCTATTAACATACTAGTCAACTATATCAGATGTTTCTCCACATTTTAGAAGTTGCAAGATAGGTTTTGCTAAAGAAAACTTGGCAAAAATATTTCTTACATCTTACGTCACAAACTAGAAACGGCATTATTTAATAGTCCACATGAACCATATTGACTTCAAGATGGGCAATCAGATTCAAACTGATATCAGATAACCCAAATAAGCCAAAAAAGCATTTACACACATTCAAGTGCACTAAAGTAACAAGGCATAAGAGGAAAAAAATGTCAAGAATATCAGTTAAAACAAATGCAAGGTGTCACTGGTTATGTTTCAGTTATGTGCTGAGAAAAATTATTCTCAGCTAATTTCAAAATCCTCAGGAAAACTATCTAGATAAGCTACATGTTGAAATTACATTCTAATATGGCCATTGGATTTACTTTAAAAATTATTATAAAACTATATACAATAGTGAAATGGTATAATACATCTTTTTCAGGTGCTAGTTAGCTATAAAAGTTAACAATATATTTTTGGAAAGAAACTCCTTTGTATATGAAATACAACTGGCAATGGAAGCTAATAACCAAAAAATGTCTCAGCTTCCTATCATACAACTATAATTTAACACTCTCCATCTTCTAAGTAATTATTCACCTTTTTATTTACCCATGTGACAGTGTTTGTAAGGATGCATCATCATTGAGTAGTGAATAAGACTATGAGGCTTACTGGGAAACTGGCATAAAGTCATATATATATATGTATGTATATAATTTTTTTTCAAAACAAGAACACTGAAATGAAAGTCACAACATTTCTACTATGGACTATTAAACTTAAAATAATTATTTCAGAAAGCTATGCCATTTGAATTCTAGGAAAACAAGAGTAAAAATCACAACTCTCATTATTCTCCTAATAAGCTGCCAAGCAGAGATAAACCTTTGTATTGAGGGTTTCACATGCCAAGTTCCAGCCCATTATGGATAGTTCCATGGCAGAATACTTGAATTTGAAATAATTGTGGTACAAAAACACTACTTGACCCTTTAGGTATTGCAGTAAAAGCTGGCTGTGGCACCACTAATAACCAGTAAGTCTTGCTGCCACCATTGACCAAAGGCACTTGGATAATCAAGAATTCCACACTAGGCCATATGGTATACACACTACTACAAAAGTGTAAAATAAGGGTCAGTACTCTGCGTGGCTTGCCTGTTTGATTTCTGTGGCCTTCAGCTATCAAACAAAGACTGCAAACGAACTACGAATGGAAAAAAAGAAAATTCACAGGACAAAAAAGTCAACTAATTGTCATAATGTTTACAAATGTGATGAATACTAGTCTTGGCATTTCTTGTTATCCAACAATAAAAACAAAGGGATCTATTTTGCCCAAAGTAACTTCAACCAGTTACTTGATACCAAGAAATGCCCCCACCCTTCTCTATAGATCATGTTGAGGTTTCTAATGGGTATTCTGTTTGTCACTTTATTCACAACGTTTACACACATTCATCTCTCCTATGTGACTTCAATTTTAAAACATATTATCTTCTCATTAACATTCTTGGATTTTTATGTTTGACCAGGACATGTTGCCAGATTATCTCCAATTGAATTCCAGTCATTCCTGCAACCAACACCAGTTCTTCACGATTCTTTTTTCCCCCAATCACAAGCCATGTGGTTTCAATGCACTTCAATTTTTATTCAATTAAAAAAGAATTCAACAAGTCGACTTTTCATAAACAAAACTTTGTATGAGTATTCTACCATTTGCTTTAGAAGCTCAGTAAATATAAACATTAAACTTCAATATAAAATCGTTTAGAAACACCTTTAAAACGTTAAGAAATTGGACTTTACATCTCTTTTGTTTGTAATCACTGAGCCCATGAAAATCAAAGCCATATAAATTCTTGCATTACTAACAGTCAAGCTTGAACCTCTCAAAAAAAAAAAAAAAATCCTTGGTCAAAGCTTTGAAATTCAGTAAAAATTCAGAAACGAGTGGGATTCAGAATACCCTGAGCACAAACTAGTGCAACACCACAAAACATGTTTGATCTTCCGTCCAGAAAGAGGGGTGGCAGTCAAAAAGAAAAATGGAGGCGGGGGTTAAAGAGCAAGCAAATTCTGGCTTTTACTATACAAGCACGAAAACAAATTCCTTTGGAAAAGAATGACTTCTTCGGAGGACTTCCAGACCAGTGAGGCAGAGTCCGAAAGGGAGAAAACCAATCTGCCCCTATAGTCCTGGAGACTTCTCAATCTGGGGTTCGGAAGCAAAGGGACCTCCCCTGTAAGTCCTGCAGTCTCCTCCGTCGCAGACGCGGTGCGGAGAGGCGGCAGAGGGTACACCTGTCCCGGAGTTCCAGACGCGCGGCCGCATCCCGGGGGCGCGGGGCAGGGAAGCCATCCCGGGACTTCCTCGCGCGTAAAGTGCACTAGGGGACGGTCCTGGAGGAGTCTGTAAACACTCGACTGACACTTTTTCATTTCTCCAAGCAGAAACTCCATCTTGGGCCGGGGACCTGCAGGAGGTGCCCTCGGGGCGGCGCCTCACGCCCGGGGCACCGGGAAGCCGCGGAGCCTCACCACGGGTTCCAGGTCCACTCGCAGGACTTGGCGCGTCTTGTGTCGCGCCGCCGCCAGGCTGCGCTCGCCCCACACGTCGCCGCCGACGCGGATGGTGGGGAAGGTGGTCAGCGTCGGGGTGGCTGCCCTCCAGATCTCCTCCAGGGTGCGGCCCCCGAAGCAGGGCTCGGGCGCCGAGGACTTCTCCGGGCAGGACTCCTTGGGGGCCGGCGGCGGTGACTGCGGAGNCCTGCCGCCCGGTTCAAGATGGCGGCCGGCGCCCACCCCTGGGCTTTGTCATTGGACGGTGCTTCGCCCCCCTGGTTTCTCTTTCTTCTCCTCTCTAGCCTTCTTTCGCCCTCTGCCTTTCTTTAAATGTGCCCGCCTCAGGCCCCTCCCACCGCAGCCCAGACTCCACCCATTGGGTGCTCTCAGAAAAGGGGCGGGGACTGGGAGAGGCCAGTTGCTGGGAGATGGTGCCGGGGTGGCTGGTGGTTGTTGTTGGTAGTGGTGGTGGTGGTGGTCCCTGAATGCGAGTCAACAGTTGGGTGGGCGTATGATGATTGCCATGTGTAGAGTAAGAGGTGGATGTCAGCTATGTCTTGGGATTGAGTGGATATGCAGTTGTGGGTTGAGCTCAAAGATCTACCAGTCTGAGTAACAAAGGGAGATGTCCCTAAAGACTGACTAGTATCACAGCTAGGGAATTTGGGTTTATGTCTAGAGAAGATGGACCTTTCACAATTTCCGTCTAAATCCTCAAAGGCTTCTATTGGCAACTTCATTCTAAACTCTTCCCTCTCTTGACTCCAATCCATCTCAAGAAACCAGTAAACATTCAGGTAATGTGGTGGCATTGGCGAGATTGGCTCCTCTGGGCAATGGAACCATTTTGGTATTTGAGAGAGACTCTGCTAATCAGGAAAACAAAGCCTTTCATACTATGAAAACAAGAACTGTGCTCAAGTTGATCAAAGATCAATTACAACAAAGCCATTCTACTTAAAGGATATATCCTTATTTTAAACATATAATAATTCTGTCAGAATATCACTTCGTATTTCATTTGGTTTTCACATGTCTCTTTACAGCATTCTAGAATCCTTATTATTTAGAAAGGATGAAACATCACATATACTCAACAAAATTTTGTTGAAAGAAACACATTTTTAATAATTCATTTCCTTTTGTATTTGAGGGGAGAGTAGTAAATGTTCTTTTGTTGTCTTCTAATAATCACCATACTGAACTCAGTGCAAGTCAGGTAGTGGGCATCAATATATTTGCTAAATGAATTAATGAAATGCCACTGATTATTTGAAATGGAATGAGAAAGAAAATATTGAAATTCCTTTGAAAAAAAATGATTTCATTATTTTACATTTATATTACCACGTTCTCAGAACTCGTAATTCCCCCCCCCCTCCCCCCCAGTGCTGGGGATCAAATCCAGGACCTCACAGATGCTAGACAAGCGTTCGTTCTAACATTAAGCCCCACTCCACCCCAACCCACAAGTTTTCTTTTACGTTTTTAAGGTTAAAAAAAAAAAAAAACTCCTGATACATAGTTTTGAGCCAGATTTTACCTTTCAGTAAGCATCTTATTTTGCAGTAGACAATGAATAAGGTACAGAATTTTTGTGATTTACATATAGTTTCTGATGGTTCCCTTGACTAAGTAAGCCAAAAGACACCTAGTTCTATCTCCTTATTTCACAGATGAAGAAATTTAGACCCACAGAGGTTCATTAATACAGCTTGGTGATAGAAGCACTGAGACTCTAGGTCTTTGGATTCCTAATCTGGCGATCTTTATATTTCACTGTTTTTTTGTTTTGTTTTTTTTCAAATTATGCTGCCCTAATTTAAGGCGGATCAATAGAATATGCTTTATATACCAGTGGGGTGACCAAGGGACAGAGCTCTACCCCTATTCCTACTTCCACTCCACTCAGAATTGAGCAGTTTTTAATCTGTCTTATATTGGATTTAGATAATATTTTGTTTGAAGCAGATAAACTTTTGTTAGTTTCAATAAAAACTAAAGGCAAAATAATTTGAAAGATGCTTCTCTACACCAGAACACCCTCTCCACACAGTGGGTTTTGTTTATAGCAAAAATAAAACTTGACTGCAAACCAGTTCTCTACCTCTCTACCTACCAAAATCATGGTAATTTTCTGAAGAGAAAATAATTTTCTTAGAAAAGCACACTTTGACTTCAGAATTATAGAGCCAACCCAGCTTCCCAACCTCTTATAAAAAATGATATTGCAACAACTCTTTACAGCACAATTAGTTTTCTTGGTAATTCTGAGACTATATAGTAATATGAAATTAAAATAACTTCCATTGGAATACTCCTGCAGATTGACACAGAAAATCTCACAGAGCAAACAAGTAGAAAACTAGGGGAACTTCATGACGAAAGAAAAACAAAATTAGGTAAAATGTAGTCTAGGCTTCTTATATTGCTATTCTTACCCTTCCATGTTTTAAGCTCTTTAGGTCTTTTCACTTAAATATGTTTAAAACTTATAGAACTGATTTCAATTAAGGAAATTAATTTTTTAAATATAATTTTGATTCTAAGAAAAAAGGATCACAACAAATTGTTAAGTATTGAGTTTATTTTGTGATATACATTCATTGAATTTACTTAACACTAAACAATGTTTTAATGAAATACTTTCAGGAACCAGTATCATGTTAAACTACTTAAATTACTTTTACACACTTAAATTTATCTATTTGCTCTTTTCTTTTTCCTTTCTTAATTTCTTCTTGACCTCCACATTTTGGTTAGCTCGAAATAAGTATTATGAGTGGTTCTTATTCATTCTCCATAGGTGAGTAGAATTTATACATAAAACTAATATGTTTCTTCTAGTTCCTGAGACATAAAGTTTAAGCAAAGTTGATAAATTTTCATGCCTGAGGAATGACGGTTTACAATCCTCAGTGTATCCTTTACCTCTCAAAGATCATCTTTCTATATCTGATAAATAAATGACCGGTAATATGGATAATAGAAAAAAACCATATGCATCTCTTTTCTGTGTTTATAATTTATGTTGCTAAAGAGAATCCAAGCCAGCCATGGTGGTGCACACCTGTAATCCCAGAGGCTCAGAAGGCTGAGGCAGGAGGATCACGACTTCAAAAGCCAGCCTCAGCAACTTCACAAGAACCTAAGCAACTTAGCAAGACACTGTTCTCTAAATAAAATACAAAAAGGGTTGGGGATATGGCTGATTGGTTAAGTGCCTCTAGGTTCAATCCCTCATACAAAAAAAAAAAAATGCAAATCCAAGCAAAATAAAATGATTTGAAAAGTTAAACATAAAATGTATCTCTTAGCTACCCAGGAATTTTGCTTTAATATCTCACTTCTATAAAAATAATTTGCTTCTTGAAGCCAAAAATAATAAAAAAATATATGTAATACTTTAATGTTCATTTACATAATTGTCTAGCAAGTGCAGATTAATACATATTTGTAATAATCAGATTAGTAGTTACCTGTGAGGGTAAGGATTAACTGGGAAGGGGCATGAAGGGACTTTATGAAGTAATGGAAATTTTATTTATTTACTTATTTTTGGTACCAGGGATTGAACCCAGGGTTCTTAACAGTGAGCCACATCCCCAGCCCTTTCTTATGTTATTTAGAGACAAGGTCTCACTAAGATGCTTAGGGCCTTACTAAGTTGCTAAGACTGGATTTGAGCTGATGATCCGCCTGCCTTAGCTTCCCAAGCTGCTAGGATTATAGGCATGCACCACTGCGCCAGGCCTATTTCTTGATCTTATTACAGTAATATATACAAACATCAAGTTCAATCAAGCTGTACCTTTAAGATTTATGCATATTACTGTGTGAATGTTGTACCTCAATAAGAAGGTTTTAAAAAGTATGTTACAGACATCAGCTATGTAATCAAATAAATATAGAATCAAATGCATCTTTACATAAAATATTTTTGGAAACCTTTTAACCCTTTTTTACCTTTCTGAGTCTCAGTTATCTCACCTACAAAACAAATGTAACCTCTACTTCAAGGATTAGATGAGATAATATCTATAAGACTCTAAACTGCCTGGAACACAGTAAGCATTCAATAAATTATAGCTGTTCTTATTTTTCTTAGCTAATTTTGAGGACTGTATTTGATTTAACTAATATATTTCAAACTGTATTACAGAAAATTGACTTTTTAAAATATGATAGAATTGATGAGGTGAAAATCAAAATGTTAGAGCTAATGGAAACTTAGAGATCATCTAATGAGTCCAAAACCTTTTATTCAAGTAAGAATACTGAGATGCCAAGAGATCTGCCCAAGGTCACAGAGCTATTTAGCGGAAGATGCTGAAGTAGAATCTAGGTCTCTATCAGTCCAGAGTTGTTTCTAACATTCTAAAATTTGCATTTAGTCCAAGGAGCTAGTGTTAACATTAGTATAAATGATATTAAATACAGCATAACACATTAAGGAAAAATTCAGCTTTTTCATTAGACTCATTCTAAATCGAGATTTTTCTACAAATGTTATCTCAAAGCTTTTATACGCTTAATACGAAATACATAAGGGCTGTATAAACTGAGGGGATAGAACTTCTGCTTACAGAAAAATGGAATACATGTACTTTCTCTATACCCACAAATTGTAAATAAAACCTCTAGATATTATATATAAAGTAAATATAAGAACACTGAAAATGGAAAGAAGGCAAACAGATTTAGGATCTCAGAACACAAGGAAGGGCAATGCAGTGAGTTCCTTGTGTTTTCTTTTCACTCTTTTCTACATGCATTTGAGAGTGGGTGCTAGAGAAACCAGCAGTCCCAAAATGCCAACAGAGCAAATATAAAAAGCCCAAGGAAAATCTTGTTTCCTCTAACGATGGGACCAGGTAAGGGGTAGAAAAAGATAGAAACCTATTAGAAAATAATTGCTGAAAAAAATTCACAGATTAAAAACTATGACTTCTACATTTGCTGAGTTATAAAAAGCACCCCAAAACCTCTGCTGGGGTGATAGATTTGGCATCAGTACTTTTGCCAAAAAATGTCACTGGAATCAGAGTGGAAAATCTTAACTCCTTCCTGGCAGTACCAAGGCAGCAACCTCTCTCCCTGTTGGAACAGTATCAGAGATAAACAGCTAAAAGAGATTTAAATAAGATCCAGAGTCTCATAATGCAATACCCAAAATGTCATTGAAAATCACTTAACAGAAAGCTATCAAACTGAAGGAAAAAAGACAATCAATAGATGCCAACATGGGGATGAGAAAGAGAATGACAAATATTTAAAGTGACCATCATAAAAACAAGCAATTATGATATTTTAAAACAAGTTAAAGAAATAGATAATCTCACAAAATAAATAGGGGATACAAAGAAGAACAGAATATAATTTTAGATTTGAAAAATACAACCACCAAAATAAAAATCTCAGTGGATGGGTTCAACATTAAAATGGAGGGGACTGAGGAAAGACTCAATGAACTTGAAGATATAACAATAGATATCATTCAATCTGAACAAGAGGAAAAATTATCTAGGAAAAAAGAAGAAGAACAAAAGTCTCAGGTACCAATGGGAATATGAGACCTAATATTTGTATCATTGCAAATCTAGAAGGAAAGCCTCAAAAAAGAAAATGGGGCTTATAAAAAGCACTTACATAAATAATGGCTGAAAATGTTTCAGATTTGCAAAAGACATAAATTTACAAATTTAAGAACAAAACCAAACAAAATAAATTCAAAGAATCTACATCAAGGCACATCCTAGTCAAACTCCTAACATTAAAGACCAAAAAAAAAAAAAAAACCTTGAAATCAGCTTGATTAAAAATGATATCTTACTTTTGAAGGAAAAACAATTCGAATGACCAAAAAAAAAATCCTCTTCAGAAACCAGGAGGCCAGAAGACAATGGTTATATCTTTTTCATTTGCTAAAATAAAATAATGGTCAACCTGAATTTCTACATCCAGTGAAAACATCCTTTGATAATGTAAAGGAGATCAAGACATTCTCACATGAAGGAAAACAGAATTTGTTGCCAGCAGATATGCTTTAAAGAACAACCAAAGGAAGTTCAATAAGTACAAAGGAAACAATAAAAGTATTCTTAAGACATTGAAAGAAAGGGAAGAACACTGTAAGCAAAAAATGTGCAGAAATCCTTTTCCTTTTGAATTTTCTAAATTATGTCTGATGACTATGATAAATTGAGTGTTTGTATCCCCACAAAATTCATATTTTGAATCCCTACTCCCTAAGGTGATTGGCAGGATAAAAGAAGATGAGATTTCTGTATTTCACTAAAAATGGTGACAATGACACCCTTAGACTGGAATAAGTTATTTACACAAAAAGTAAGCACTCTAAAAGCTGTATAATAAGATATACTCAAAAACATTATAGATAAAAATAAAATTTCTTAAAAAATGTTTAGATAAATGAACAGAAATGAAAAATAGAACAAATGCCAAATAAACTGAAAGGATAAATCTATATATGCTATGTACTAGTGCTTATTGATAAATGATTGTTTAAATCAGAAATTGCTCAGATAGGAGGGAACCAAGAAATTGGCCAAATCAAAAATTTATCTAGACCTAAAATTAATCAAAAGTCTTTGATCTGTAGGCCTAGTTAAAAGATTTTTCTCCTGAGTAGTAAGTATCTACTTCTATTGTTTTTCCTCTTAACCATTGTCTTCTAAAGCTTCATAGAACCAATCTTGAAATGTTAAATTTAGATTATGTCAAAGTGTCAATGCAAACAACTTCTTCATATTGTTAATTCACATTAAATTTAAAGTCAGAAAAAGACTCTTTTCTTCCCCAAAAATATGTGTACATTGAACTTTGCCATACTTGGAGGACTTTCAATTTATCCCTGTTAAATCTAATTTTCTTAGTGTCAATCCAGCATTCCTACTTGAATCTGAATTCTGTAATATCTGATTTTGATTAATTCTTCCACCAAATTAAACAAGTATCTTTACACTTCACACTAAATCTTCAATGCCACTACTAATTGGAACAGACTCAATGACAAAGACATAGGTTACCCTTCTGGAGACCTACCATCCTGACACACAATCACTTGTAACCAGTTTCTGGGTACAGCTGGCCCATCAACTTCAAGATTGTTTTATGTTATTATCACCCAGCTGTAATCTCTTATTGAGGAAGATATTAAAAGAAGAATCACATTTTTGTTGAAATCAAAATATACTGTTTATGGGCCTTTCCATAATCTACCAAACCTGATATCCCTATCAAAAATCAGATGAAATCACCACTTGGTATTTTTATAAGCTCTCAGACTGATATCAAGTGTAGACCCCACTTGTGCAAGAATAATTTGCTTAGTAATTTGGAGCTCAGCTCTAATTACATGTAAAAGTGATTAGTCTGTTTGAAACTATTAGTACCAGATTGGAAGAATATTAGCACATGGAATTATAAATGTGGAAAAAAGAGAGTTAAGTATTATAATGAATAACTAGATGAATGAGAAACAACAAATTAGTATGATTTTTTAAAAAGTTTTTTAAAAGTTGCTTTTTGGACATAAGTAGAATGCATAAGCATATAAAATTTCAGAAACGAGGTAATTTTTAAAATTGTTTTTTACTTAATGCTGCCAAGATTAAACTCCTAACACACATCTTCAGTTATATCCTTCTAGTGCTCAAAAATATCCAGTGGATCTCTGCTGGCTACCAAATAAGAGCAAATTCTGTAATCTAATGTTCCAATGTTCAAATTATGGCCCTAACCAAGCTTCAAATCTCATTTATATCTGGGGTACAGCAAAACTTTCTGCCAAACATCACCACAACATATTCCTAGAACTTTCATTCACTCAATCATTCAAATAACTTATTGAGAAATAATTTACCTACTATATATCAAGCAAAGTGCTAGGAAGAAACTGTGAACAGAACTATGTCAAGAACTTGCTTTATGATGCTGATAGACTACTAGTATATTAGTTACTTATGGCTCCATTAACCAATTACCACAACCTTGACTCAAAATAATGCTAACTTATTATAGTTCTGGAAGTCAGAAGGCCAATTTGCATCCCACTGAACTAAAATCAAGATTTTGGCAGGGCTGTCATTTTCTGGAGCTTCAAGGGTAAATCTATTGCCTCACCTTTTCTGTCTTCTAGGCGTTTCTCACGTTCCAGCTTAAGGCCCACTTTCTCCATTCAGAAAGCCACCAACATAAACCTCTTTGACCGTTCTTGAACAGTCGCATCTCCCTCTGATTCTTCTCATCTGTGGGTAAATTGAGTTTACCTGGATAATCCAAAAAAAAAAAAAAAAAAAAAAGCTTCCTATTTCAAATTATCTGATTAACATGAATTCTCTCCTTCCAAATAAAATATTTGTATGTTCCAGAGATTCAGATGCACTCTTGAGGGGCCATATTTCAGCCTACAGAATCAAAGCTTTAACTAATGATAACACAAGCTTAACATATACCGAATACTCACGTTTTGTCATGTCTGACCCTGGGCTAAGCAGTTTCCATAGTTTACTTCAATCTTCTCAACAGTCCCATTTATTGTGTACTATTCTGTATGTTCCACTTTACAGATGAGCATACTGGCACTGTTTTTTTTTTTTTCACACCTATATATCTTTGCTCTTCCCCTGTTTTCCCCTTTCCATCTTCTTACCCACCCTTTGATGCCTCTCACCAAAGCCATTGGTCCCTATACCCGTTTTGTTTTACAAAGGCTGTTGAAATTTGCTTTTATCTCCCTGACAAAATGTTTTCCTGCCCTTTCTCATGTCCCTACTTTACCCTCACCCCCAGGAAAGTGGCTGTCACTGAGGGGAATGAGTTGTATCTCTCAGTTGTACTACATTAGGAGAAAACCTGTGAACCATCTAGATTACAAACTCCTTTGTATCTTATGCTGTATCTTAGTCACCTTTTTATTTGTCACTGTGTATAGCAATAAGGTCTTGATATTTTCTCTGCATATGAGTACTTTAAAGTTTAAAAAATATGATATCTAATTTGATCCTCAAAGAATCAGGTAAGGGAAATTAAGGGTAAAATGTTGTTATTCTCATTCATGGACAAGGAACTGAAGCCTAGTAAGGTTAAATGATGTGTTCAAGGTTAAAGGCTGGCTCCTGAACCAAAGTTTTCTTATTCAAAGGCCAGAACACTTTTCAGTCCTGTTTCTCCTTGCTCACTGTAAAAGCACTCAACCATGATTTTGAAACAAATCTTTTAAAATTGAAGATGGTAGCATCTTCCTTGGCCATCTTTAAAACTTCACCATTTTCATCTGTGTCTTCTAATTTTAGTCTTGACTGACACAAACAAATTAGATGATATATTAAGTATTAAGATAACATCATACTCTAAAATTCTTTGAACTAAAGGGGGAGAAAATAGACAATTTTTTAAATATGAGAAGACATAGAAAGTAAAATATTATAGACCATTGATTCTCAACCAGTTGGGAAACCAAACCAGTGCAACTGATATAGTAGTATCCAGGGTCTAGGACTGGGGTCCCCTCATAGTGTGTCAATGTGGCAGGTGTCAGCTGCATACCATCCACCTGGCCAAGTACTTCCATAGCATTGCTTCCTTCAGGCAATGGCAATACATCCTAGTCAGGGCACACAACTGGAGGGGAATCCTCTGGGAATGACATTTGATATGACTAGGGAGAGAAAGTTAGCTTAGATACAAGTTATGGTTCTCCATATGAGCCACCAAAGAACCTTACAATCTAAGCTCAAATCTGTGGTGCCATAGGCACTAAATATTTGCCAGCTAATCAATGGTGATCATAAGTATATATAAAATAAATATATATGTGCACGTCATACGTATATATCACTAGGACATTGTTTTTTTACTTTTAAGGATTCGTAATAATGTTTAAATACATGTTTTAAGCATATTTTCTTTCTTTTTATTACTTTCCTAGGATTAATTTCCTGGGTCTGAAAATATGTAACTCCTCAATATGCATTGCCACATTGATTTCTTAGGAAGTTATACCAACTTATAATACTTCTAGCAATATATGAGTATATGTATGTTTCACCTTAACCTTTCCAGCAGTAGATGTTTAGATATACTAAACATGTTGTCATTAATTATCATTTTAACTTGTATTTATTCTGTTGCTAGTGACAGTGAACATTTTATATTTCTTGACTTGTTCTACTTTCATTCTCTCTCACCATCCTCTGGCTTCTACCACTTTCAACATTTTGATCTGTGATTTGAATAAGACAATAGGTGATTTGGATAATGTGATAGGCAGGCTTATCAAATTTAGAACTCCCATGGAGCAGTAACAGAGTGCTGATATTTCCTTCTGAACTGCCTTGAACAATGAACAAATTCTAAAAAGTGTAATTTCATAGAAACAAATACAAAGTCTAAATCTGGGGTCCAAAAACTCAGTTGTAGAAGTATAACATGAAAGAACTGTATCTTCATAGCAGCAGATGTCTAAAGAACCAGGGGGTTCAGTTGGCAGCAAGCTTAATATGCATTCCCAGTAGGCATCTGTTGCCCCCCAATGAATGTGGTAATATAGCTGTATTAATAGTTGCTATACTCTGCACTGAAGTGTTATATATAGTTCTTGGACATTGGTGCACTGGAAGCCATCCTCAGAGGAATGACTGGGAAGATGAAGTGACTCCACACTAGGTCGTGGAAAAAATGGATAGCGGGCTTCAAACATTTTTTGCCTGGAGAAAAGAAGTTTCACATAGGACTTTATTAATGACCTGCAACATTTTAATCTTTGCACGTTCTCTGAAGTTCCAAGCAGAGCAGTAACTGGCTGTGGACATTTTATAATTAGAAAAATGCACTGTCACTAAGGAAAATGAATTAAAAGAAAGTTTCTCCCCTTTGGAGGTAAACAGAGTTTTACACTTTAGAGCAGAGTATGGCAAGGAGAGTGAAGCTATGTTTCAGTCCTCACTCACCCCTTAGTCACTCATTTTTGTGCAGAAGTTGTTCAGTAGCATGCAGTGGCCCTAGCTGTAAAGTAAGATCAATAAATTATCATCATAAACAAATTCAACCTACTGCCTGCTTTTGTAAATAAATTTTTGTTGAAATACAGTCACATTCATCCATACTGTTTAGTCTGCTTTCCAGCTGTAACAGACCTGTGTAGTGGAACAGAGGTTGTATGACCCATAAAGCTAAAATATTTACTGTCTGGCCCTTTGCAGAAAAAGCTTGCTAATTCCTGCTCTATAATGATTTTAGTAACCCATTGTAAAATATCAGGATTGGTAGTGGCATTAGGGATTTGAAGGATGACTACTCATTTTTAAAAAGCAAGGGAAAAAGTTAACTTTTCAATTATTATACTAATTGTTTCACCCTTTAATCCTATATCATTATTAGTATGCATTAGAAAACTTCTGCTTGTGAATAACAGAACTCACTTGATTTTGATTAACTAAGAAGAGGATATTGAGAAGATAGCTTGGTTTCTGAGACTCCTAGGGAGAAGGTACAGCAAGGACTGAACCTTGTAATTAACCTAGAGTTCTTTGATCTCCATTTCCTATCTCTGTTTTTTCTCTGTGCTTCTGCTATGGTGTGAATATGGTTGTTTCCTAGGGATCTTGTACAGGAGTTTAATCCCCCAAATCATATTTTAATGGTATTAATGGTATTAAGAAGGTAGAAATTTACTCTCACTATAGTCTTTAGGGGCCTTTGAGAAGTGATTAGATAAGGTCATTAAAGTAGAGCCCATTCATCATTCTGGTGGCTTTATAAGGAGAGGGATAAAAACACAAACACATACACACATGCTCCTGCCACAATGTGATGCAGCCAGTGGGGTTGGGGGAGCTGTTGCAAGAGCCTATATCATGCTATTTCGACTTTGAACCTCCAGAACCATAAGTCAAAATAAATCTCTTTTCCTTATAAGGTGGCTGCCTCAGGTATTTCTGTTGGGAGTCGCCCCCGCTCCAAAACACTAACATCCCCATCCCCCGAGAAGAGCTGTCCAATGGTGAGCCCTGCTGGCTCACATGATCCTTACCCACCAGTCAGACTAACCCTGCTGACTCACATAATCCTTACCCACCAATCAGAAAACACCCCATGCCAACTCTCAAACCATTAAACTGTTAAACTGTCATAACTGTCAAACCACCCCCAGCTCTATAAATATGTAGAGCTGTTCCTCAATAAACGGGCATTTTCTCTGACAACGAGCCTTGTTAGTTCTTTCAATTTCACTATAGTATTGAAAAACTGACTAATACAACATCCAATGTATTTTATTCCATTTTGTGACAAAAAATTAATCAGAAGGTTAATACTAATACAGTTTTAAAATTCACCCAGTTATATAAGGCTTAAACTGAAAAAGTGGACTGTCCATTGCACCTTACTTCACAATTTTCATTTCCCAGAAGCAACTATTTTCAACTCTTCTAGTATTTCTTCTGTTCATGTTTGTAAGTAACATGCTGATATTGCGTGTGCGTTCTCTCTCTCTCTCTCTCTCTCTCTCTCTCTCTCTCTCTCTCCCCACTCTCTTTTGCAGTACTGGGGATTAAACCCAATGGGTGCTGTACCACTGAGCCACACCCTAGGCCATATATATGTATGTATGTATGTATGTATTTGAAGACAGGGTCTCACTAAATTGCCAAGCCTGGCCTCAAACTTGAGATCCTCCCACTTCAGAATCCAGATTAGCTGGGATTACAGGCATGTGCCACCAATTTAAATATACTGTTATTTCTTGATTTTTCAGTTTTAAATATTATTTATGTATTTCTTACTATGGAAGATGATACATATTTTTGCTAAATCTGTATTTGGCATTTACATGGCAAAAGCTATATAAATAAAGCAAATTTTCTACAGTTGAACTCTTCCAAAAGTGGAAAAATGTCCTGCAAAGTTAGCAAGTTCCTGAAACTGTAAATATCTGGAGGATGAATGTCTAATCTTGTTTACTTTATATCTCTAGTAATTTCTGCAAAGCCAGCATATGTGCTGTAATCTTTAAATTCTTATTGAGTGAATGTATGTCAATAAAAACCTTCAAATAGATGTTGATTACTACTTTGAAGGAATCTGTCATAGAGTATTTTTGCATTGGATCAGAGATGGGATTGAATAAACCTGAAAATTTTATAGTTATATGATCTACCAAAACCCATGAATTTAAGCGACCTCTTACTATTATTACATGTCCTCAGAAGGACTATATCATAAACTTTGAATCTCTAGGAGATATATATATATATATATATATATATATATATACATATATATATATATATATACATATATACATATATATATATATATAGTACATGGCAAAGAGTAGACATCCATCCAATAAATCATTGAGAAGTGGATTAACGAAGGAATTACTATGTTTTATATGTTCCTAGTCAGTTCCCTATAGACGTCTTGGTGCCAACTACTGCCTTGATCTATGGTTAAATTGTTCTTAGACTTCCTCTCAACTGAGCAGTCATCCTCTTCTCTAAATTGATGTAAGTGTCAATCATTTGGCACTTATAGTGAATGGCTTTGTTTTGTTAGGGGTGTATGTGAACACATGTATTTCTCATACTTGATTGGGAAAGGCTGTGTCTTCTACTGAATTCCCTGGCTTCCATTACATTGCCATTCCATGGCTATATCTGTCACTGATAGCTTGATTCTGTCAACTTCAAAGTAAAATGTAGGTGAGATCCATTTTGAGAAAACCTGGTATATTAAAATCCAACTTCAAAAACTGAAAATTTGGGAAATATTGTGTTACAAAATTATTTTTTCTAAAATAATTCAACCATAATGTTATCCTACACAATTCATATTTCAGTTTAGCCACATTTTTTAGGGACATGTGTAATACAAAGTGAAAGCATATACAGAATAATAGACAATCATTGCTTATGGCAATGCGGAGAGGGGCTCATAAATAATAGGAGCATGTATTGTAAAAGGTGTGGCAATTAATATTTCTCAAAAAAAAATATCAAAGTGCTCATGATGGATCAAAACCAGGATTCACTTAATGTTCTTACTCTGTATTTAGCAATTTAGTATTTATTGATATTTTAGACTATAGACATTAGTAAATAGGAGAAGTGCTGTACCCTTTTTTCAGTGCTTCCAACTTCCAAAGAGGCATTCAGAGATCCCGAATATGATGGGGTTTGCACACACATTTCACAGCAGAAGAAAATGGTGGTTCAATCTTTTCCAAGATAACAAACATTGAGAAAAGGTCTAATTTAGATTCAGGATATTTTTACTTTTGTTGATTTTTTTGTTGGTTGCTATTATTGTCATAACAGAGATTACTTAATAACCAGAAAAAATTAGGAGTAGAGTCTGAAATGGGATTCTTTGTAGAATCAAATAAAACTTTTTGAAATTAAGAGGTATACCAACTTAAAACAATATCACCTTCATTTACAGCATTATCACCTTTGTGATAATAATTATTACTGGAATCTTATATTTTAATTATTATTTTACTTTATATATAATGAGACATTTATTCAATTGAAACTATATTTATTTAGTCCATCAATTTCTGTCATAATATAAAATGAAGAAGGAGAAAATGATGTTCTCTTTTAATCAGCACAGTAAAAGAATGAGTAGGATGTTTTACCACATTAGTTTAAAAACTACATCATGAAAAGCAAGGGGGAAACAATCAAAACACTCTCTGGATTTTGAATTGTAGGGTTGGTCTTCAGTGAAAGAACATGGATTTTTCTAGATGTTTTTATGAGGACTTCCTGCTTTCATACAAGACTATGGCCTTGATTTTGAGCTAAACACTCATAGAAATGCTTTGTTTGAATTTGCACAAAATTTTAATCATCATTAAAGTTTACAAGAATGCCGCAGTCTGGCTGGGCACACAATCACGAGCCACCACACAGCTTGTAGATTCAAACAGCAACTCTTTATTCCCGAACTCACACCAGCCGTCTACAATCACGTTCTGGGGAAATCCACGTTCTGGGGAAATCCACGTTCTCTGCCCAAATCCACCTCCACTGGGCTTCTGTCTCCCAAAGAATACTGTCTGAATCCCATGAGAACTCAAGGGGAACTCAGGCAGCAGGATACGCCCTATTCCCAGCAGGAATAATCTTAAACCTGGAACGCCCTAAACCCGATTATCTTAAACCGGGAACACCCTAATCCGCCCTGGTCCTTGAGCAAGGTCACCTACATTCAATGTCACTGCAAAATGTCAGCAACATGGGGTACGCTGGCAAGGAAATTGTCATACCTACTTGGCTAATGGCTCCCAGCACAAGAATTATGGATTTCTGGCTGTTCTTGAAAAACTGTAACTTCTGTCATCAGTAGGTTCTCATTCCACGATGACCACCAGGGCTACAGCTGAGTAATTCCTTTTTGTTGTTGTTATTTGTTTTTTGTTTCATTTTGTTTTAATAACCTGTGTGTCCTCAGTAACATATTTAAACTTTCAGTCCTTAGACTCTGTGAAATTTCAAATTTGCCAAATCAGAGGTTATGCTCTTAGTACTGGAGGTACTATTTGACCCCCACCCCCCACCTCCACACACACTTTGCTATTTATCTGGCTTGGGATAGCTTCAGAGAATTGAAGCTACTTTTGGGGAGCTTTGAAGAACAAGTTACATATTAGAAATAATAATAGAGAATACTTTTCCACTCTCTAGTGGATATAACCTTTTCTTGTGGTGATGTAGTTTTTAATTCTTTCACCTTGGAACTGGTCATCTGTTGTTGTTTGTTTATTTGTTTACAAACAATATTGATCAGCAGTATGAGGTAAAAGTCCCTATCACCATCTATTCCTTTGAAAAGGGAGAAAGACTCAGTGGAGGAAATATTCTTTGATAAGATATCAAAGAGAAATACATTAAGTGAATGATTAATAATGTTAGAAA
Organism: Marmota marmota marmota; assembly: GCF_001458135.2. Classification (NCBI taxonomy): domain Eukaryota; kingdom Metazoa; phylum Chordata; class Mammalia; order Rodentia; family Sciuridae; genus Marmota; species Marmota marmota. Next base: position 23,835,293 of record NW_026000142.1, on the reverse strand, counting down.
AAGAATCACTACATTACAGGATTGAAACCACTGGATGCCACTTCCATGAATTCCCTGAAAGACTTTGTAAGTCACTAAAAACATCCAGGCCTTACTTTGAACACTAGTCAATCCTAGAAAATATAAGTCTACTAAATATAACAGAGCATTATTAATAACAGTTTGTGAATGCATTTTGTCCAAACTCAGAGTCAAGGTATCTACAATGAACTAATGGATAGCTGGTTCTCCTCAATACATTTTAAAAGCTAAAGAAAATTAAGCATTACTACCTCCCTAAAGTAGGTGGAGTCATAGTAAAAAATGAACTGTCATCTTGTTTCATTAAAACTATTAGCCTTGATCCACTTTGAGTTGAGTTTTGTGCATGGGGAGAGATAGGGGCTTAATTTCATTTTGCTGCATATGGATTTCCAGTTTTCCCAGCACCATTTGTTGAAGAGGCTCTCTTTTCTCCAATGCATGTTTTTGGCGCCTTTATCTAATATGAGATAACTGTATTTATGTGAGTTTGTCTTTGTGTCCTCTATTCTGTACCATTGGTCTACAAGTCTATTTTGGTGCCAATACCATGCCATTTTTGTTACTGTTGCTCTGTAGTATAGTTTAAGTTTTGGTATAGTGATGCCACCTGCTTCACTCTTCTTGCTAAGGACTGCTTTAGCTATTCTGGGTCTCTTATTTTTCCAGATGAATTTCATGACTGCTTTTTCTATTTCTATGTGGAATGTCACTGGGATTTTGATTGGAATTGCATTAAATCCATATAGTACTTTTGGTAGTATGGTCGTTTTGACAATATTAATTCTGCCTATCTAAGAACAAGGGGTATCTTTCCATCTTCTAAGGTCTTATTTAATTTCTTTCTTTAGCATTCTGTAGTTTTCACCTCTTTCGTGAAGTTGATTCTCAAGTATTTTATTTATTTATTTATTTAAAGGAGAGAGAGAGAGAGAGAGAGAGAGAGAGAGAGAGAATCTTTTTGTAGATGGACACAACATAATGCCTTTTTATTTTTTTTATGTGGTGCTGAGAATCGAACCCAGGTCCCACCCGTGTTAGGCGAGCACTCTACCCCTGAGCCACAATTCCAGCCCAATTTATTTATTTTTTGAGGCTATTGTGAATGGAGTAGTTTTCCTAGTTTCTCTTTCAAATTTTTTGTCACTGATATACAGAAATGCATTTGGTTTATGGGTGTTGATTTTATATCCTAATACTTTGCTGAATTCATTTATTAGTTCTAAAAGTTTTCTGGTGGAATTTTTTTGGATCCTCTAAGTATAGAATCATGTAATTGGCAAATGGTGATAGTTTTGCGTTCTTCTTTTCCTATCTGTATCCCTTTAATTTCTTTCATTTAATTGCTCTGGCTAGACGCCCTTCAATAGATGAATGGATAAAGAAACTTTGGTATATATACACAATGGAATATTACTCAGCATTAAAAGAGAAAAAAATCATAGCATTTGCAGGTAAATGGATGGAGTTGGAGAATATCATGCCAAGTGAAGTAAGCCAATTCCCAAAAATCACAGGCAGATTTTTTTCTCTTATAAGTGGATGTTGATCCATAATGGGGGCAGGGGGGGTGGGAGGAATGGAGGAACTTTGGATAGGGAAAAGGGGAGGGAGGGCAAGGAAGGGGGCCTGGGGATAGGAAATATGGTGAAATGAGATGGACATCATTACCCTAAGTACAGGTATGGAGACACAAATGGTGTGACTCTACTTTGTGTACAGCCAGAGACATGAAAAATTGTGCTCTGTATGTGTACTATGAATTGAAATGCATTCTTCTGTATGTATAACAAATTAGAATTAATTGATTTTAAAAATATCAACAAGGAAAATAATACAACCAAGAAACCAAAGACATATCAATTTTCTGTCTCTTAAGCAGCAACATCCCTTAGCACCCTTGCAAAGGAATGAGTCTACCGTGGTAAGGTCATTAAAACCCAGACAAACTGAAAAGAGCACATAGGCTTGCTTGTATTTGGACCCAAATAGGAAATTTCTAATCAGTGGGTTGTTTTGTTTTGTTTTGTTTTTCAATGTTTAAAATAAAATAACAACAGAAAAAAAGACTATAAGTACTACTCCTTATGTAAGTTTTTTAAAATTCATATTTGTAGTTTAGCAGTATCACATCATTTATAGTTGCTTACAAATTTCTCTTTCTTATGAGTCTTAAATCATAAGTCAAGTCCAATGTCCTTTGAATCCTCAGTTCTTAACAGAACATTGGTATTTATACATAAAATAAATATCTGTTGAAGGAATATATAAATTCATTAACTATATCATAGGAAATTTGGGGGTTAATTATTATTGTTACTCAAATGTTCAAACTTTTAAAACTTGGATCCTAAAAATAATTGAAATAATTGGTCTTTTTAGTTGTGTGTGTGTGTGCGTGTGTGTGTGTGTGTGTGTGTGTGTTTTCTCTCTGCCATCCTGAGAGGATGAATAAATCTTTTGTTTATTTGGCATTCTCTTGTTTACTTGGCATATTTATATGGCTGAAGTCATCCCATGGAAGACTGCGTCTTAGGCTTGGCAAAATGCCCATGAGGTTATAGTTTGCTGCAATAAGCACAAAAAGTAGATTATTAGCCAAGAACACCAGGACTGCAGTGGGGCTTCCCAGTGACTGATACTGGGAGACTTCATAATGGCAAAGACAAACTGCCTATCCCAGCTGAGGTCCTACTAGGTATTGGAAACACCGAGTCCTAACCAAGCCTCTTAAACCCTCTAACCACATCACTCTGAAACTCCAGTATAATGCCTTAAGTGGTTTGGGGGGGAAGCTGCATTCCCCAAGGGGTTCACTGGAATTCTCATTTAGATGCCCAACCACTTCTTACTAAATGCTACGAGGGCTTTCCTACCACATTATCCATTTACTGAATAAGTGACTAGACATGACATGTGCCAGCTTAGTTTGTAATAGTGACCCATGTATGGATATGCAGTTTCCTGCAAGGCTAGGAAGAGTCTGTACATGGGTTGCACATCCAGGACATTTTCCTATAGCAAGGTGGAGAAACATATTCCCTGCAATTCCAGAAGACTGCTGCTCTGGAAAAAAAGAAGTCACTGCAGGGAGAAAATAACTATCATTTTTAACAACTTCTAAAAATTTCTGCAATATTTCAGTTGACAGATTTCCATTTTGTATTAGTTATAGCATTTTAAAGAATTTTTAAATTGCTTCCTTCCAAAATCCTACCACTGTAGAGAACAGGGGAGGCATGCACGCATGCGCGCGCGCACACACACACACACACACACACACACACACACACAAAAGAAAAGAAAGAAAAAAAGACAAGGGAAGAGAAAGGAAAAACCTGAATACTGGAGAGAAAATCTGATGACCTCAGGTCTGGGAAAGTTGGGTTCCCTGCTGATCCATCAGTGGGAATTTCTCTGAACTATGTGGATTATATGTGATGAATCTAGAGAATTGGTGATTTGACAAATTGATCATTTGATGTTGACCTAGAGCTTGTAGGTTCAGGGACACTAGTTTGCAAGTTTGAAATTATATTGTTCTTCCCAGCTCTAACATTTCATACAGTTGCACTTAAACTCCACAAGTCTAATGATTGTGCCTTTACTCATGGAGCAAGGTGTGCTGCTGTTCAGTAGCAGGACTTCTCATCCTTTATAAAATGAGCTGCATGTTAAACAGTGCTTCTAGAACTCAAGAGTGCATGTAAATCACCTGGGGATCTTTTTAAAATGCAGAGTCACTCTAAGTAGGTCGGGAGGGGAGACCTTAAGATTCGGCATTTCTAATGATGTCCCAGATGGTGCCATCCTGTCAATCTACAAACCATACTGAGAGTCACAGTATGGAATATTTGGGATAAGATTTTATTCTAAAACTACTAGTACTTCACTTTTAGGATAAGACAGTATTTCTGCCATGTCAGTAGATTTGAGTAATTCACAGTCTGTAAAGAATTTGATCTGCTACCCTTTCGGATATGTAATGTTATCATTTATTATTATACAGCTTATATGATGATATATAGTATAGATTAAAATGATTTTTTAAAATAGAATTGCACTTCTCAGGAGTTTGTTCACTGTAGGAAAAGATGTTCAGAAATATGGATTGTGAATGGTTATGTGAGCTCTATGATACATGGGACCAAGAAGGAAACAAAGGCATAATGTACAAGTGGGGTCTGACAATGATAAAAAGCAGGAGAGAATTCTAGCAGCTTTTTGGTAAGTCCAGGGTTCCAGGAAAGGTTTTAGATAAGTGTATAAATCTGCCAGGCAACACTGTAACTAGAAAACCTTGAACAATGATCACTTTTCTTCTCAGGTTTCCAGAGTAATATCAAATATTTATTTGGGTTACATTTATCAGTAGTGTTCAGGTTTTTCCTTTCTCTTCCCTTGTCTTTTTTTCTTTCTTTTCTTTTGTGTGTGTGTGTGTGTGTGTGTGTGTGTGTGTGTGCGCGCGCGCATGCGTGCATGCCTCCCCTGTTCTCTACAGTNCTCCCCTCCCCCCCCCCCCCCTCTGAATCTCTCTATCTTCCTGCCATGAGCCCACCCCCATTATCAGAGCAGTGGTTCTTTTGGTTTTCATTAGAATCACTTGGGGAAACTTGTTGAGCATGCATTTCTGGACCCTACTTCCAGATATTCTAATTCAGTGAGCCTGGGATGGAGTCAGTTACCTCCCATGGGAACAAACCCTTCAAGGGGTTCTGATGAAACCAGCCCACAGAGAAGATGTTGAGAATTGTTTCATCAGAAACTAAATTTTGCTTCATTGTGTATCTTTGCAATGGTACCAATCCACTGGCAATCTTCCACTTCCACATCCCACATCTCCACAAATTCTTTAGGTATTGTTCTTTAGTTGTAACATAGTTTTATGCAAAAAATGGATGCATAGATATAGCCATTGCCATTACCATTGCCCTTCTGTTTTTCAGTGTCTCCAATGTGCTTTCCTCTTGACCAAGAGTTTTTAATGGTGTGTTCCACAGGAATTTAGGATTATATAAAGCTTTTCAAAGGGGGTTTAAATTGTTCAGAGGGGAAGAATTTTTTCTTTTGATGTGTGTGTGTTTATTTGGAAACCTATAAATGTGTACAATCTCTAAAACCTTCAAAATAAAATAAAAAACCAAAAAAGATGACACTCTTAGAATGTTTATGGATGCCTCTTTAGTTTAAAAACAAAACTATCAAAAACCTTAAAAGCAAAACTATCAAAAACCTTAAGAACTATGATCAGTGTATTCCTCCAAAATATTTCCAAGAAAATTCCCAGACAAAAGAATAAGTCAGCTAAGATTTTAGCCTAGGTTCATCATACAACCATTCAGCTTCCATTAGATCTTCAGTGGCTTTGTATACATTCCTTATCTCTGAGGGCAAGGTCTAATTTTTATAATATTAGGATTTCTGACTTCATTTATTGCATTTAAGGTTTAAGAATTAAAAGAATGAAAGGAAGAAGGACAAAGAAAAGTTTAGAGGAGTCTACATTTTTATTAAGCCAAACTCTTTTATGCTTTTATTGTTTCCTATTTTCAAATACTTTTCATTCTTTTGGAGGATCTGGTCCATTAAGATGTCTGAAATGTGCATCTTTGGGGGTGTTTAACAAAAAGCCCTGCATGGCTGGTCCGCCAGACTCCATCCTCTGTGAATGAAGTTGAATGCACTTCAGTGAGCAATGATATATGAAGACCCTTAAAAAGAACAGTGCCCATGATAGAGCTTCAGTGTCATTCTGAGCATTGAACCCTACAAGATGCAATGGAGCACACTCCACCAAGTCAAATGGGAACAGAAATGTAAACCATCCAGCTCTATTTAAATCACCAGAGATGCAAGAAAGCAAGTATGTGCATGCTTGTGATGAGGTTTTAATGGGCTTTTATGAACAAGTCAAGCTAAATCAGAAAGTATTTACTGAGCTCCCTCTCAGTGCAAGAGTGTTGATGAAAATGTGTATCACCATAGGACCTAGAAAGCTATTCGATGCGCTGAGACACATTCCAGCCTCCAGGCTTAGCCCCAGAGGACTTGAAGGAGATTTTCTGGTCCAATGTGAGATAGTCCCATTGGACTCTGTAACCCTAAACGTCCTTGGGAGTATTATTGGAGTAATTGGCCAAAGATTACTCCTGAGTGAGAACCAGGACATTTTCTGTGACAGGTTGGATATAAAACATGTAATGACAGAACTAGTTTAGTATATTTCAAATTGAAATAATGAATTAGAGAAGAAACATGTAAAAATAAAAAGTATCAGTACAACACAATAAGTCTAAGCCTTGTTTCATGGAATACATATTACAATTGTGTGGGAGGAAAGCAGGGGGGTAAAGAATATAAATGGATGAATGAATGTCCTGAGCTGTTATATGAAATATATTCTGATGGTTAGTAGTGGTCAAAAAATTTGAAAGCCACTGAATGAGTGATCTACTAGTATTTTTCCAACAGAGATCCTATAGGTCTAAAACTTTCTATTTTTGTATTTTTAAATCAATTTCTACACGTTATACCTCTGTGTGTGTACATATGTTTAAGATATACTTTATTTTTTAGAACAGTTTTGTGTTTTAGGTTCACTGGAAGATACAGGGATTTCCCATATGCTCTCTTCCTCTACACATTGATAGCCTCCCCCAGTATGCACATCCCTCATCAGAGTGGTACATTTGTTACCTTTGGTGACACTGATTATATATATATTTTATATATTTATTTATTTATTTATTTATTTATTTATATATTTATATATTTATATATATTTATATATTTATATATAAAATATATATATATTTACTTAAAGTCCATAGTTTACATTAGAGGTTCATTCTTGGTGTTGTACATTTTATGGGTTTGGACAAATGTATAGAGACATATAGCCACCTTTATAATAACATATAGAGTAGTTTTACTGCCCTAAAAACGTCTCTACTCTTGCTACTCATGACTCCCTCTCCCCTAACACATTTTTACTGTCTCCACCATTTTGTATTTTCCATAATGTCCCATAGTTGGGATCATACATTGTCTAGTCTTTCCAGATGTGCTTCTTCCATATAGCAGAATGCACTTAAGGTTCTTCCATGTCTTTTCATGGCTTGATGGCTGATTGATGTTTAGTACTGAGTAATAATACTACCTTGTATGGATGTACCCCAGTTTATTTATCCATTTACTTTGTGTTTTGGTCTATTTTCTGAAGACTAGATTGATCATTCACATCTGATGAGGGTCTTATGCTGTGTCACAACATGGGAGATGGCATCTCATGGCAGGAACACATGTGAGAGTGGCAAATGGCAGGTGCAGAAGAGAAGTCATATATGGTGAGAGAAGAAGGAAGAAAGTGAACCAAGAAAAAAAGCAAGCTCAATTTATAACAACCCACACTTACAGAAAACAATCTAGTACTACAAGGCCTAACTTGCTTCCATTAGAGTCATTAATCTTTCCAAATGTGGAGCCCCTAATAACCCAATTAATTTGCACTATGCCCCACCTATTCAAGTTTCCACCACTATTTATTTATTTATGTATGTATGTATGTATGTATGTATTTAGGTGCTGGGGATTGAACTCAGGGGTGCTTAACCACTGAGCCACAGCCACAAGAGACAGGTTCTCACTGAGTTGCTTAAGGCCTCACTAAGTTGCAGAGATTGGCTGTGAACTCACGATCCCTCAGACTCCCAAGCTGCTGGGATTACAGGTGTGCACCACAGCACCCAGCTTCCATCACTTTTTAACACCATTACATTGGGACTAAGCCACAACATGAGTTTGGTGGGGACAAAGCATATTCAAACCATAGCACCTACTTGCTCTTTCCAAGTTTTAACAGTTATAACTAAAGCTGCTATAAATATCTGTGTGCAGACAGGAATTTCTGACTCCTTTGGGTAAACACCAAGGAGCACAACTGCTGGATCATAAGGCAAGAGTTTCTACTTTTATAAGGCATCACCAAACTGCCTTTCAAAGTGGCTGTTCAATTTTGCAGTACACCCTAAATGAATTAGACCTTCCATTGCTCCACACCCTGGACAGCTTTCCGTGGTGTTAGTGTTCTGTATTTTGGCCACTCTAATAGTTGTGCAATGCGATATTATAGTTTCAATTAGCATTTCTTTGATGACATATGATATGGAACATCTTTTCATACACTTACTTGAAATCTGTATATCTTCATTGGTGAGGTATCTGTTAAGGTCTTTGGTCCATTCTTTTAATTGGTCATTCATTTTTTTATTGTTGGGTTTTTGAATTCTGTATATTTTGGATAACAGTCCTTTAACATATGTGTCTTTTGCAAATATTTTCTCCCTGTATGGCTTATTACTCCATTTTGTTGTCTTTTGCAAGCACAGAATTTTTTAAAAAATATTCTTCAGTGATGGGGATCAAACCCAGGCTTCATGCATACTAAGCAGATACTCTACCACTGAGCCTTATTCTCAGTCCAGAATTTTTAAATTTTAATAAAGTCCATCTTATAAACTCTTCCCTTCATGAAGTATTCCTACTGAACCCAAGTTCATCTAGATTTACTCCTGTGTTATCTTCTAGAAGTTTTACAGTTTGTGTTTTGCTTTTGAGTCTGTTATCCATTCTGAGTTAATTTTTGTGATTGGTATATTGTGTATGTTCTCTATTGATATTTGTTTGCATGTACATTATCTCTTGAATATACAATTGTACAAGCACCATTTATTCAAAAGACTATTTTGAAGTTGGTGCTTTATAATTATACAAACTAGAGGGATTCGTTGTGATATTTTTGTATATGAACATAACATTGTTTGGTCAAAGTCATTGCCCTGTACCTCCTCCTTCCCTCCCTCCTTCCAACCCCATCTTCTACCATATAAGTCTCCCTTCTATTTTCATGAAAATCCCCCCTCCATTTTTCTCTCTCTAGCTTCCACATGAGAGAAAACATATGACCTTGATTTCACTTAGCATAACATTCTCCAGTTCCATCCATTTACCTGCAAATGACATAATGTCATTCTTCTTTATGGCTAAGTAAAACTCCATTGTGCATATACACCACATTTTCTTTATCTAAATTAATGTGTTTTGTAACATTGCAGGAACCTCTTCATTAGCAAGTGTCTTTGGTTCAGAAGGTCAGTGGGCTCACAAAATCTTTTTATTCTCTGGTGAAGGATGTTTTCTGAAGGAAAGCATGACATTGTGTGTAAAGGGGCAGAATGTAGGATTGAAAAATTTGGCAACCATCCTAGTTCAACTGAAAACATACTAAGCTCTTTCCCAGAATTCACCTTTCTACCCCTCTTAAATAGTCTTTTTTTTTTCTTCTTTTAACAGGCATTACAGTTTTTAGGATTTCAATAGTTACAATTTTCATCATTCAGGCTTGTGAATTTTCAGGATTTTGATCTTCAGAGATGATTTTGGACTACATAGATTTTGATTTTTCAGAATATCAACATTTGGGATTATGGTGTTCAAGACTGTTATCATTTGGGATTATAACTGGCATTTTTGTAGATGTTCTTTATCAAGTTGAGGAAGCACTCTTCTATTCTTCACTTAGTAGTTTCTTTTTCTTTTCCTTTTCTTTTTTTTTTTTATGTGTGTGTGTGTGTGTGTGTGTGTGTGTGTGCGTGTGGTGCTGGTGTTTGAACCCAGGGCCTTGTGCATGTGAGGCAAACACTCTACCAACTGAGCTATATCCCCAGCCCCCTCACTTAATTTTTAAAAATTATTGTTCTGATGAGTGTTGGATTTTGTTAAGTGATTTTTCTACATCTATTGATAAGAGCATGTGATTTTTATTAGCCTATTGATGTGATGGATTACATTAATTTTCAAATGGTGGATCAGATTTGCATATGTGGAATTAATCCCATTTAGTCAAAGTATGTAATTCTTTCTATACACTACTGGATTCAAAGTGCTAATATTTTGTTGAGGATTTTTGCATCTACATTCAAGAGATATGCTTGTCTGTAGTTTTCTTTTCTTGTCATATCTTTGCCTGGCTTTGGAATTAAAGTAATGTTGGTCTCAGAGAATGAGGAAGAATTCCTCTGCTTCTACCTTCTGAAAGAAGTGGTACAGAATAGGTATAATGTCTTCCTTAAATATTAGATAGCATTTGTCATAAATCTATCTGGGCCTGGTGCTTTCTGTCTTGTAAAGTTTATTTATTACTGATTCAATTTCTTTAATAGATTTAGGCCTATTTCTTCTTGTGTGAAATTTGGTAGACTGTCTGTTTCAAGGAATTGGTAAATTTCATCAAGGTTATCAAATTGTAGGCAAAGAGCTATTCATAGTATTATTTTATCTTTTGTATTTTTCGTTTGTTCTTTATAAGTATACATGACAGTAGAGTATATTTTGATATATCTTACATACATGAAGTATAACTTATTCTAAATATGATTCTGTTCTTGCAGTTGTACATGATATTTACTTTCACTGGTCATGTATTCATATATGAGCAAAGGAAAGTTATGTCCAATTCATTCTACTGTCTTCCCTATTCCCATCCCCCATCCCTTCCATTCATTCTTCCAAGTCTAATCCATTGAACTTCTATTCTTCCCTCCCCCACTATTGTATATTAGCATCCGTGTATCAGAGAGAACATTTAACCTTTGGTTTTTTGAGATTGGCTTATTTCACTTAGCATGATAGTCTACAGTTCCATCCATTTACCAGCAAATAATTTCATTTCTCTTTATGGCTGAGTAATATTCCATTTTGTATATATACCACCTTTTCTTTATCCATTCATCTGTTGAAAGACACCTACATTGGTTTCATAGCTTAGCTATTGTGAAAAGAGCTGCTCTAAACATTGATGTGGCTGTGTCACTAGTGTGCTGATTTTAAGTCCTTTGGGTATATACCAAGGAGTGGGAATACTAGGTCAAATGGTGATTTCATTCCAAGTTTTCTGAAGAATCTCCATACTGCTCTCCAGAGTGGTTGCACCATTCTACAGTCCCACCAACAATGTTTGAGTGTACCCTTTCCCCTACATCGTCACCAACATTTATTTTGTTACTTGTATTCTTGATAATTGCCATTCTGACTGCAATGAGATAAAATCTCAGTGTTATTTTAATTTTCATTTCTCTAACTGCTAGAGATGTTGAACATTTTTTCATCTATTTGTTGAACAATAGTATTTCTTCTGTGAAGTGCCTGTTCAGTTCTTTTGCCCATTTATTGATTGGGTTATGTGTGTGTGTGTGTGTGTGTGCATGGTATTTTAGTTCTTTATATATCCTGGAGGTTAATCCTCTGAAGTGCAGGTGGCAAAGACTTTCTCCCATTCTCTAGGCTTTCTCTTCACGTTACTGGTTGTTCCCTTTGTTATGGAGAAGTTTTGCAGTTTATTTCTTGAGCTTTAGAAGCACTATGGAGGGAGTCAGTTCCTAAGCCCTAAATGATGGAGAGCTAGGCCTACATTTTCTTCTCATAGGCACAGGGCTTCTGGTCTATTAGCGTTCTGTAGCTTTCTTTATTAGCATTCTGTAATTTTCATTGTAGAGGTCTTTCACCTCTTTCGTGAAGTTGATTCCCAAGTATTTTTTTCTTGAGGCTCTTGTGAATGGGATAGTTTTCCTATATATTTCCTATATATTCGCAATTCTTTTATAGTTGTTGCCCTTGTTCTTTTTATTTTTGATTTTTACTTTTTCTGCCTTTTTTAGTTTTAATCAAGCATTTTCATCATCCATGTCCTCTCTTTTCTTAGCATACCAGTTGTAGTTTTTTATTATATGTGGTTGCTCTGAATGTGCAATGTACATTTATAACTAATCCAACTCCACTTTCAAATATAACAATAACAATATAACAATAATATAACAATATACTACTTAATGGAAAGTACCTCTATTTTATAGTGACTATAATCCTAATTCCTCCCTCCCATTCTTGGCATCATTACTGTCATTCATTTATACATAAGCAAACATGTACATTCATTTATGTACATTCATTTGTACATAAGCAAACATGCATACATATACATACGTGTATTCATACATAACAGAATGAATTGTTGCTGTTATTTCAAACTGTTTAGTCAATTAAGAAAAAGAAATTTTTTAAAATTTTGCTTTCACTTTTTTATTTTCCAATGCTCTTCCTTTCTTTTATGGTTCTGTAAGTCTATATCGCTTTCCTTCTCTCTAAAGAACTTCTTTTTAACATTTCTTGCAAGGCAGATTTAATGGCAACAAATTTCCCAATTTTTGTTTGCTTGAGACAGTCTTGTTCTCATTCAGTTTTGAAGGACAATTTCGCAGGCTGGAGAATTTTAGGTTGATGGATTTTTTTTTTCACTTAAAACTTCAAATATTTCACTCTTTTATTACGTACATGGTTTTGGAGAAGTCAGATGTAGTTCTTATCTTTGTTAGTTTCAAGGTATAATTTTTCCTTTTCTGGTTACTTTCAGAATTTTTTTTTCACTTAATCTTTTATTATTTTTCTGTAGTTTGAAAATAATATGTTTAGGTTCCATTTTTCTGGCATTTATCCTCCTTGGTGTCATCTGAAATTTCAAATTCTATAGTTTCATGACTGACATTAACTTGGGTAAATTCTAAGTTATAAGTTGGTGACGTTTAGAGGTTTAGAGATAATTCAAGTATTTCCTGTTTCTTTCTCTTTCTTCTTCTGGTAGTCCTGTTATGTATAACTTTTGTAGTTGTCCCAGATTTATTGGATATTGCATTCTTCTTTTTTTTTTTTTTTTCAGTCTTTTCCTCTTTTCAGTCTGGAGGTTTCTATTGCTATATACTCAAGCTCAGAGACTTTTCTCAGCCTTGTCCAGTCTACTAATCAGTCCATCAAAGGCATTCATCGTTTCTATTATAGGGCTTTTGATCTCTGCTAGAGATCAAATGCTATTTCTTTTAGGTTCTTTCTTAGGGTTCCCATCTCTCTGCTTCCGCTGCCCATTTCTTGCATTCTGTTGACTTTATCCATCAGAGCTTTTACTACTTTATTCACAGTTGTTTTAAATGTCTTATGTAAAAATTCCAACAACACTGGTTCTGATGATGGCTCTGTCTCTTCAAACCTTGTTTTCTGTTTTAGTGTGTCTTGAAAATTTTTGGTGAGAGCAGACACAACTTACTAGAGGGAAGAAACTTCTGTAAACAGGCCCTTAATAATGTGGTAAGTTAGGTATGGAGGAGGGTGAAGCTTCTGTAGTCCCAGGATTATTTAGGTTTCAGTCTTTTGGTGAGCCTCTGAACTTGACAAGGTCTTCACCATTTTTTCACCCTTGGGTGAGACAGTATAGCTAAAGTCAGCTGGAGCTGGGCTTCAGCTCACTTAGGCTCTGATAAAACCCCAGCACTTTAGGCACTATTTAGTTTCTCCTGAAACTAAAAGTTTCTCCTGTTAAGAACAGAATGCTCAGGTACATTTCAAAATTAGCCATTTTATCCTCCTCTGCTGGAAGCATGAGGGGATATTTCTCTGACATTCACTATGAGAGTCTGGTAGAATGCCAGGAGGTAAAACTCATAGAGCAGGATCCTCGATGACTGAGTTCTCCCGGAGGTTTTAGCTCAGATTTGTCCACACTAACCCTCTAGCAATTCCTCAATTACAGTTCACTTTTTCTACCTCAGTTCTTTTCCTACAAATGTTTGTGAGGCAAACTCTGACCTACCTCACTTCCTTTACGGATCTAAGACCAGCTATTAATTTTTAATTTGTTAAACTTTTTACTTGTTAGGACACAGTGATGAATTCCAAACTTCTGCCTTGATGGGTCAAAAACTGGATGCTGAACATAAATTTTAAAATTCAAATAATTCAACAAAATACTTTTTTAAAAAAATCGAAATTCCAAGTGCTGCCTTTTTAAAATTTCTACTTGCTAGGGAAATTAGTAAATGTTCACATTAATTCTGAAGTGAAAGACACTAGTTTTCCACTTCATAGTTATTATTCTAGTGGTTATCACCTTGTTTCTAAATAGGTACTTATGGTGTTTTCACCTTAAATATTATCTATTGAGTTTCCCTAAAGAAAAATGAGTATTTATATTCTTATACTACACACATACACACACACACACACACACACACACACACACACTTACTTCACCTAATCTAGTATCTAATCCCATTAATTTTATAATTATGATTTAAATATCCCCTACTCATAAGATTTTATGACTATTACTTGCAGCTGAATATGTAGGGTAATATTTTTTTTTGCTTGCTTAATTCTTGTTTGTCCCTAGAGTTTTTAATAGTTTCTTATTTTAACAGTTTCCTACATAGATCTGTCTCTTATTTTTATCCAGACTTTCAAATAGAACTATAAATACTCAAAACCTTCAATGTATCTGATAAAATGTCAGCTTCATTACATTTTGGAACTTCCTACTTGGCCTCCTTAAGCATCTTGTGCCAATCTGAATTCGTGTCTCTCTTGATGTGCTTCTCTGCTGTCATTCTGGATTGTCTCTTTGCAACCAGCCTGGGAATTCCCTTCATCTCTCTTCTGTTTGGGGTGGCATTATCCTTCTAGGTTTACTCCTTCATTTAATGAAATATCTCCTCCAGTAGTGTCTTGAAAAAAAAAAAGGTGTATATGAGTTAAAATTTTGAGGGCTTTCTTACCTGATGCTTACAATTAATTATGTTGAACTAGACACAGAATTCTGGGTTGGTAATCACTTTCCCCCAGCATTTTTAAAGAGATTATTCCAGTTTTTGTTTTGTTGTTGTTGTTGTTTGTTTGTTTAGCTTCCAATATTGCTATTGAGCAACATAATGCCATTCTCATTCCTGAACTCTTTTAGAAGCTATGTGGTTTGGTTTTTGCTTTTATTTTCATTCCTCCCCTGACCTTCTACCCCATTTTCACTTTGTTCTCAGAGGCCTAAAAATTAATAACTACTTGTCAGGTGGAATTCACCACCACCACCAAGAAATTGTGCTGGACATCTAGTATGGGCACTCTGTTCTGGGAATTTTGGGGGTACTATTTCTCAGTTAATTTTCTCCTTTATGTTTTCCTACTGCTACTTCAGAAATTCCTTTTCTCTAGCTGACATTCTTATCTATTAAGTTTTTTTTTCCCCCATCTCTATTATTTGTCAGCATTCTGAAAGATTTCCTCATCTTTATCTTCTAAGTCTTCTATTAAATTTTTACTTCTTCTATCATGGACTTAATTTTAAGAGTTTTTATTGTTGTTTTCTGAATGTTTCTTTTCATGGATGCATTATCTTCTCTTATCTCTCAATTTTCTGATGTGGTCTGTTCCTGACTTATCTACATACTCTCCAAGTTACTTTCATGATTTTTTTTCTTTTGTCTTGTACACTCTTTGTCAGTTTCCTCAGTTGTCTGATGATCCCTGATTATTTGCTCATGCCTTAGGATGAAGCACTGAGAAATGAATGATGAACAGATGGGGCTTTTGGACTTCATTGATTAGATAGGGACCCAGACATTTGTTTGGAGACCCAAACCATCAGTAGCTGTTGTTTTTTTTCTCATGATGTGATCACTCCTCAGAAGAGAACTCCTCCAAATTCTTTCTTGGGGTATGTAAGTCTGTGTGTCAACATTTTCTTGGAACCAAGAAGAGGAAGCTAGGTTGTAGGATGAGAGGATTCTATTTATTTATTTCAAAAAAATTACTTTATTCTCAGGGCCATGCTCTACCTACAGGTGCATCTGCTGTCCTGGGAGAGAGCCCTGCTGATTCACAGCATCACCTTCCATCTTTGGCTGGGTTGGAAGAAGTCATTGCCCTAGAAGAGACATGAGAAGAGGATCTCAGGACCTAATTGATTCTCATTTGGTTTTGTAACACAATCCACTTTCAGAACTAATCTCTGGATCTTTTCAAGGTTCTAAAACAAAACTTTATCTGCTCCGGGCATTCCTCACTTTGTTCACTTTCTCTTTGGCTTCCTCTGTTCTCGCCATTCGCTTTTATACTGTTTTAACCTAATTTTTTTTACAAAATTAGTTTAATCCAGGTGAAGTAGAAAATTCCATTTAATTGTTAACAATGGGAAAGCAGGATTATCTTCTTCCTTTCCTCCTGGCTCCTTCCCCATACCAGTAGCCAGATGGATTACATAGACACTTTGTTCCTAAGCATACTTGGGCTTCAAGCATAACAGGGCACTTTTCTGAGGAGAACACAGATGACAGCATAGTAGGAAAAAAAGGTTTTCTAATACATTTTTCTGAAAGGCTGCTTTGCCATAAGTCTGTGTGTACTTTTTATATCAGGAGAGAACTTCAGTGTTTTACTGACACCCTTGTCTCACTATACTTTTATCAAGGTGACATCAGAAAAGCACTCTAGTTGCCTTTAGGTCTGGGGTGCTAGTAAGGAGAATGAGGAAGTAGAGTAGAGGAAGAGATTTTTCTGACTCAGTGCCTGAACCACCTTATTAATCACAACCTTCCAGAAGCAAAGGAATAAGATATGCAAAACATCAATGACCTGAGTAGAATTCATAAGCAAGAACGGGATGAGAAATGCATCTCTTGCCAAATGGTTGTTTCTCTTTGCTAAACATTGACCAGAGAGAGAATCACTCTTCCTCAGTATGATCATGAAACAAGGTTTTTTACCCAAGTCCTTCTCTCACCCTTAGAAAAGTTAGAAAACCTCTAGGGACCACAAAATTTCATGAAAGTTCTTTCATCAAACATTATGGAAGTAGTTAAGAAGACTTTATAGCCTTTTAAGATTTCCTTAAAATTTTCAGAACAAACTTCCATCCCTGATCAAGGCTGAAATTTGTATAACCAACTTCACTCTTTGGGGAGGCAGCCTAACCCCCCAGATCCACGGCACGCTAGCCAGTGAGGATCCACAGAGCACATCCCACCCTGGGAACTCCATGGGGGAAAAGAAGTTCAACTTTCAGCCCTGCCATTTAAGAGCTGGTTGATTTTGTTTGAGAATTTACACGTCCTTTCAACAGAATCTGAAAACTACATAATTTAATTGCTACCTTTCTTTGTCACCATTTTTAGAAAATTTGGAGCTAAATCCAGCACTGCATTGTATATATCAGATGACTCATTTGAGGCAGCTGGTAGAATCCCCTCCCTTTGTTTCCTTAGATGATCTTTACTGTGTTTGATTGTCAATGTCTCATTTTGTAGTTTAGTTATGATTTTGAGCCAGACAAAGTCATTGAGTATGAATCTAAATTTTTTTTTTGTCCTTGATGCTCCTTTCACTAATGTAGGTGACTTGTCTCTAGGTGGTTCTTAAAGCTGCTTCACTGTCTCTGACACTTTTTGCTACATAAGTGATATGATGTGCTGACTTCATTTAATTTTATTTTATCCTTGAAAAAAAATGGATTGGTGCCAATATTTGAAAGTCTTATTTTTAAAGTCGTACAGTTCTCTAAAAATTAATTCAAAAGAGGAAGCATAGCAAGCTACATACTTTTCATCTCCTACCAAAGAAATCATACAAGTTCACAAGCCAGTGAATGTGACTTAGAACTGCCATCAAAAATTTATTTCTATTTCTTCTAAGTACATTTGTAATTCATTTAGAAGCATGTGTTGAATACCCATCACCTGCCAGAATTGTACTAGTCTATCAGAATACAGATGTAAAACTAAATCTTGTTTCTACAAGACGTCACGATCTCCTGGAAAAAAACAAATAAGAAAACAAGCAGGTACAGCTAGGTGCAGTGGCACATACCCATCATCACAGAGACTTAGGAGGCTGAGGTAGGAGGATCACAAGCCTCAGCAAGGTAGCAAGACCCTGTCTCAAAATAAAAAGAAAAACTGAAAAAGGGCTGGGGGTGTATAGCTCAGTGGTAAAATACCCCTGAGTTCAATTCCTAGAATCATAAAAGAACAAGAGAGAGAGAGAGAGAGAGAGAGAAAAGAAGAAGAAGAAGCAGCAGCAGCAAGTACAAAAAAGTGTGGTAAATGCCACAGTACAATGCTATGCGAACATAATATTGAACCCAACTATTTCTAACAGGAGCTGATTTTTAAATGGTTTCACATATGTTCAGCTTTTAAATGGTCTTACATATGTTCATAGATGACAGTTTGTTAATGTGGTTTCGCCAATTTATTCTTTCACCAGCAATAAATGAGAGTGCTAGCTTCTCCAGATCCTTGTCAACACTTGTTATTATAAGTCTTCTTAATTTTAGCCATCCTGGAACCTATGTCACGGTATCTCATTGTGGCTTCAGTTTGCATTTTTCTGATGAGTTGATGTTTGTAGAGGCAACAGGTGGGGAAGGGTGGAGGGAGGAAGAGGCAACAGAGACAGAAGAACCAACAAAAACAAGAAGACTCGGAGGCTGGAGATAGTGTGTATGGTGGGCACAGAGGATGGTGAAAGATGGGGCAAGAGAGAACACAGGAGGAGTATGAAAGGAGCGTGTCACAGACCCTGAGAAGATCCAACTGCTCATAAAACCACAGATGGCTTAAGTAAGCAACAAGTGTAACCAGACCTATGGTCCTTCTGACAGCAGTAAAGACCAACTGGAAGAAGCAACACCAGGGGAAAGAGGTGAATAGGGCTGAACAGAGGCAATGACACCAAGGATATGGAGAGAAGATGGCGTTAAGGGACATTTAGACACCAGAATCAACAGGACTGGCTAACAAGGGAAGGGGAAGACCAAAAGCACAAGATAGCACCCAGGATTCTAGCCTGGGAACTGTTTAGACAGAGATGATATTTACCAACTGGTGGACACATCACACTGTAAGTGGTGGTAGAACATCCGATTAGACAGGTGTGTTTTTTAATCTACCTCATATACCTACCCAAGCAAACAAGCAGTGTGTCCGAAAAGTCTGATATTTCCTTGACTTAGAAAAAGTTAGGAAGATGTTGTTTTCAAAGCTTAGTCCATTGGAGGACCAGAGTTATATGTGGCAAAGTGAGGAGCCCTGGGAGTTAAAAGAGGAAATAAACATAAAATGTCATAACCTTTGCCCTGAAGCAAATTTTGCACCAACAAAAAGGGATTCTATGATGGACATCTCTATATGTCTCTTACAGTCAAGCCCCAAAGCAGCAAGGTCAATTGTCAAAGACAATTCTGTGTAGCAAAACAGAAAATATGCTGACTTCTGTAGACTACAAACTGGTCATCAGCATGTATGGTGTGGTTAAAGCTATGAAAAAGGGTGAGCTTGATTTAGGAGTGCTTCTGGGTGAGAGGAGAAAAGGGTCCTGTGATAAGAAACCTCAGTGTTTAAGGAATCAACAACAGAACTGGAGAAGCCCAAAAGAGAATGTTTAGAAAAGCAAGAAGAGAGCCAGCAAAAAGCAAATGTCACACAAACTAAAGAGGAGAAAGTTGCACGAAGGACATGATCAAAATGGTCAAGTGCAGGAAAGAAAAGCAAAGAAGAGTGAGGATCTTAAAATGTTAGAAAGTCATCAATGACTTTGCAGGAGCTGTTTCACTAGATTGATGGGATATAAGCCTAATTATGAAGTGCTTTAAAGTAAATGAGCAATGAAGAGGTGCATAGAAGCTTTACATTCTTTTTCAGTGGGAAGAAAACATAGGGTGATCTCCAAGAGGAATTACAAATTTGGAAGAAGAACTGTTCCTTTAATACAATAGAAGATAGAGTATGGTCAAATGCCCCTGAGATGGCAATGGTAATAGATTGAAAACAATGGGCAAAACCCAGATGCCCTTCAGTAGATGAATGGATAGGGAAACTTTGGTATATATACATAATGGAACATTACTCAGCAATAAATGAGAATAAAATCATGGCATTTGCAGGTAAATGGATGAAGTTGGAAAATATAATGCTAAGTGAAGGAAGCCAATTTCAAAATCCAAAGGCTAAATGTTTTGTTTGATATGAGGATGTTGACTCATAATGGGGATGGGGCAGACAGCATGGGAGGAATGGAGAAACTTTAGCTAGGACAAAGGGCTGAGGGAGGAGAAGGGAGGGGGCATGGGGGTAGGAAAGATGGTGGAATGAGTTAGACATCATTACTCTAAGTACATGTATGAAGACACGAATGGTGTGAAAATACTTTGTGTACAACCAGTGACTTGAAAAATTGTGTTCTATATGTGTATACATATAACAAATTATAATAAAAATAATATAATAAATAAAGTTATATGCTAAAATTTAAAAAAAAAGAAAGAAAACAATGGGCGAGAAACTAAGGAGAAAACTGAAGAATCAAAAGGAAAATCAACAAGGATATCTGAGGAAGAGGAGATGTCAACTAAACCACCTGCTTCAAACAAAACAAAACAACCCTCAACAAAAGTAAGAACAGAGAACAGTCTGTTATATTTGACAATTAGGACATCCGTAAGATTTTTTGACAGGTTCAATTAAATATTGGTGACAGAAACAAGAGCAAAAAAGAATCAAAGGCAATACAGGAAACCTAAAACAGAAAGCTTAAGATGACGTTTTCAAAACACTTGGCTGTGAGTAGAAGAGGTGGGTAAATTCTTTAAACCTGCTTATCATCTCTGGTGGATCCGTGGTCACCCCTGAGTGGCTGGTCTACCAGTGATTTTGCCCTTCTTGCTGGACAGCTGTGGGCACTAAGCCTAGGAAAGTAAACCTAATAGATACAGTAACTAGAAGTCACCATCAATTATAAGATATATCCTAAATTTCAGACATGTTAAAATATATTTTAAAGATTAAAAATAATAAAAACATCAAGGTGGAGGATGCATAGTAATACAGTTTGCCTTCTCATGATGGAAGCTCTTTCTGGGAAAAATTAAAATCATACTCATAGTTTAGTGATCAATACAAAAAGGAAATTATTTAGTTTTGGAGTTATGAAGCATTCCTCTTTTTCTTAGAGATTAATTGATCTCCATGGTAATTAGCTGACAAAATAATGTTCAGAGACACAGTATCTATCATGCCTTTCTGAGATCATATCTTTCCTCTTTCGTATTTCCCATTATTTTGAGCCAGGAATAGGAAAGCAAAGGACCATTAAGGATTCTATACACCAAATTCTTGAATTTATATTATCACGATCTCATAATATCTAAATAATTAGCCAATACAATTTTTTAAAAAATAGACAGATTATCATTAATGAAGTCTGACTTATTTTTGTACTTTTTTGGGGAGTGTAATTCATAGACATAGCTAAAACCAACTTACTTATTCTATAAGCATGGGTCCTTGTAATTATGTCCTTAAAGAACCAGGATTTTCAAAAGTCAAGTATAACCATGGGCTGTGGCTTTTCTTAGTCACAACCTCCGGAAGTGTTGATTCAGCTGAGCAGGAAGCAGTAGGAGGATTCACTCTGAGTCAGGGAACAGTCACCTGGGGGGGAGGGGTGCAGAACTAGGAAGGAGACAAAAAAAGATAAGCAAATATTTATAAAAATTACATTTAAAAAACACCTTTTCCCCTGGTTAGAAAGGAGCACTTGTTTTTCTTACACATGTTCAGCTTCATAATGAATTATAAAAGTTTAAAGCATTCTGTCAAGGTTATCCAAGCAGAGCAAGGGCAGGGAGGAAATTACCATGCATGACCATTGGCAAGTAGGGATTAATTCTTTTGCCCCATTTAAAATTGTTTAACACTCTCCACTTTTGTTGCAAGGCATACTATATATCATTTCATTTTCATTTTCCAAATGCTACAACTCAAGAAGCCAAGCTGTCACATCCGTGTACTAGAAATGAAGAAAACAAGACCATCATTATTGAAAATTCTAAAACAAGGTAATGTTCACCTATTTGGAGACCCCTGCCTTTCTGAATACTTATATCATTCTTAAAATAGTTTTAATGCATACAAGCAAGAGCAAAAGCTAACTTGTAATTTTTTTAATTATGTTTTTATAAATGTTTGGGATTGGATAGACTTAATCTCTCTGAGAGAAAAGGTCTTTTTGCTCACTTTTTAACTTCCACCTCCTCCTCCCCACCTCCCCCATTCCACAGCCTGATATCAATCACCGCTATCCAGACCTCTAGTGATACACAGCTCTTATTAACAGAAAGCTCCAATGTTGCATATGGGGTTTTTTTTCCAAGCTCTTGGTACCCACTCCGCAACTTTTGATGCTCTCAAATTTTACCCAAAGGTGTAGTAAAAGTTTACTATACAAGAACCAGGATTCATATTTCTTCCTCAAATGGCCCTTCAATGATTGTTGAATAAACCATCAAGAAGTTATAGTTGTCCATTCAAGTCACCCTAAATAACAACCCAGTTTGAGCGAGCAGATAATAATCACTATGCTAGAACAGCTTCCTAGCTGACAGCAAGTGGAATTCACCATTAATTACAAAATGTATACCAATTTCATATGTGTTCAAATATAAATACAAACAAAAAACAATTATCTTAAATATGTAATTTAAAATCAAAATATCAGAAGGAAAAGGATGTGTAAAAGGAGAAGAAAAGGCTACTCCAGAATCCAGACAGGAACTAAAGAACTAGCACAGGGGAGGGAGAAAAGGGCTGGATATTTAGAAACTGGCATCCACATGTCTTGGTACTGATGGGAAGGTGAGAACAAGGACAACAAAGAAGTACAGGATGACACCAAAGTTTCTAGGTCACCATCTGGATTGGGAACAAAGAAAGTACCAAGAGACTAAATAGGTTCAATTTTATATATAGTGAAGTTTAGGTTTTATTGGACATCCAGATATAGAAGTCTGTTAGGCACATGGAAATATAAATCTGAAGCCTAGAAGAGTTATCTCATCTGATATAAAATGAGGAGACCTCAGTCTGGTACCAGATGATACTGTGTGATGACATTGAACACACTGAATTTAAATCAAAAACAAGAAATTCCAAGAAAAGCAAGACTGTATTGGTCAGTATTCATTTATAAAAAAGAAAAGAAAAAAAGAAAAAAACAGAAGCTACTGTGGGTAGATTAAAAAGAAAGGAATTTATTAAAGAATATTTAGTGGGTTAAATACATAGTTAATGAAATAAAACTCTATCCTAAGCTTCAAGAAACAACTCCCAAAGCTATCCTGCAGAACTGGGTTGCTAAAGGAGCTGCTGCCTCTAAAATAATAAGATCCATAGAATCAGGAAATCTTTTGCTTCAACAGAAACTGCTATTAAACTACCTGCTCCAGAACTACACCATGCCAAAACAAAACAAAACAAAAACCCATACCTTGACTTTCTCTTCCAAATAGAAAATTTAGCTCCAAATATAATACGTGTCTCTCACAATGTCTGTCTATAAAATTTAGATTATATCCAGAATTCTCTGGCATCTGAAAAAAAAAATGTTTTGTGTTTTTGTTGTTGTTGTTGTTGTTAACTTTGTTTGTTGAGTTTTCTATCTTCTACGTGTTAGGAGGAAGCTGAAGAGAAATGTGGAATGAGCTAAACCACATTACCTACCGTGAAAACCAAAAACAGAACTTTGGGAAAGATGAACATTGAAAGTGTAAGAAGTCAGTAGCAGAAGACATGGTCAGAGAGGTGAGTGCTCCAGCAACCCACAACAGTGAAGCCAGTGGGGAAAGGAATTTGAAGAACAAGGGAGAGGGTGCAGTGCTCAGAAACTACGGAGCAGTGAAAAGTTTTTAATCAGGTAGATAAGGTCTGAAGAATATCTGATAAGAGTTATCAAAGAACAAAATCCTCTGTTGATGTTGTTGAAAGCAATTTCAATGAAATACTTTGTTTAAAATGAGTCAAAAAGTGAATGGGAAAGAAATACTGTGATTTCAAGGAATTTATCCTCATCTTTTTAAAATTTTATTTTATTTTTTACACAAATGGAGCACAACTTTCATTTCTCTGGTTGTACATGATGCAGAGTAGACCATTCATGTAATCATACCCATACATAGGATAATAATGTCTGTCTCATTCTACCATCTTTCTCCCCCACAAACTCCCTCCCTTCCCCTCCCCCACCCCTGCCCAATCCAAAGTTCCTCCATTCTTCCCTTGCGCCCCCCACCCATTATGGATCAGCATCCATTTATCAGAGAAAACATTTGGCTTTTGCTTTTGGGGATTGGATTACTTTGCTTAGCATGATATTCTTCAACTGCAAATGCCATAATTTTATTCTCTTTTAATGCTGAGTAATATTCCATTATGTATATATATCACAGTTTCTTTATCCATTCATCTATTGAAGGGCATCAAGGTTGGTTCCACAGTTTAGCTATTGTCAATTGGCTGCATCACTGTAATATGTTGACTTTAAGTCCTTTGGGTATAGACCAAGGAGTGGGGTAGGAATCTCCATACTGCTTTCCAAAGTTGTTGCACTATTTTGCAATCCTACCAGCAATGAATTAGAGTACCTTTTCCCTCACAGCTTCACCAGCACTTATTGTTGCTTGAATTCTTAATAATTGCCATCCTGATTGGTGTGAGATGAAATCTTAGAGTAGTTTTGATTTGTATTCCTCTAATACCTGGAGATGTTGAAGGGTTTTTTGTATCTTTCTTTATCTTTTCATATATTTGTATATCTTCTTCTGTGATGTGTCTGTTCATTTTCTTAGACTATTTATTGATTGGGTTATTTCTTTTTTTGGTGTTAAGTTTTTTGAGTTCTTGCATTTCAGTATATCAGTGATGAATCCTCTGAAAGATAAATTAGGAAAACTACCCCATTTACAGTAGACTCAAAAGAAAAAAAAACAAAACTTGGGAATCAACCTAACAGAAGAGGTGAAAGACCTCTACAATGAAAATAACAGAACACTAAAGAAAGAAATTAAAGAAGCCCTTAGAAGATGGAAAGATACCCCTTGTTCTTAGATAGGCAGAATTAATATTGTCAAAATGACCCTAATACCAAAAGTGTTATACAGATTTAATGCAATTCCAATCAAAATCCCAGTGAAATTCCTCATAGAAATATAAAAGGCAATCCTGAAATTCATTTGGAAAAATAAGAGATGCAGAATAGCCAAAGTACTCCTTAGCAAGAACAGTGAAGCAGGAGGCATCACAATACCAGACTTTAAACTATACTACAGAGCTATAATAAGAAAAACAGCATGGTATTGGCACCAAAATAGACATGTAGACCAACAGTACAGAATAGAGAACACAAAGACAAACTCACATAAATACAGTTATCTCATACTCAACAAAGGCACCAAAAACATACAATGGAGAAAAGATAGCCTCTTCAACAAATGGTACTGGGAAAACTGGAAATCCATATGCAGCAAAATGAAATTAAGCCCCTATCTCTCACCATGAATAAAACTCAACTCAAAGTGGATGAAGGACCTAGGAATTAGACCAGAGACTGTGCCTAATAAAAGAAAAAGCAGGTTGAAATCTTCATCATGTCAGCTTAGGACCTGACTTCCTTGACAAAACTCCTAAAGCACAAGAATAAAATCAAGAATCAAATGGGATAGATTCAAACTAAAAAGCTTCTTTGCAGCAAAGGAAACAATCAATAACATGAAGACAGAGCCAATATAATGAGAGAAAATCTTTACCACATGCTCATCAGATAGAGCTTGCCGCAGTCTGGCTGGGCACAAAATAACGGAGCCACCACAAAGCCTTGTAGGTTCAAACAGCAACTCTTTATTCCCAAATTCTCACCGGCACTCTACACACACTTCCTGGGAACACACTCCCTCCACCAGGCTCCGTGAGCCAATTCTTCTCCCGGAACCCGCGAGAACTCAAAAAAAACTCTGCATTACTCCAAAGTAGCAGGCGCCTGGAGGCAGCAGGATCCGCCCTAATCCTGGAGCCACCCTATTCCCAGCAGGATCCACCCTAATCCCAGAGCCGCCCTATTCCCCCCACCCCCCCAGCAGGGTCACCTTTCAACCATTCCCTGTGGCAAAATGCCAGACGTCATTCCTACTAAACTGTGGCTCTCAACAAGCACTAATCTCCAGGATATATACAGAACTATACTCATCTTTAATGTGAAATTATCGCTAAATCCCTGAATGTTCTCATTTGGTACAACAGATTTTTATACATACCTTGTAGGTTTGCTATAAGTATACCTAACCTTCACTACCACAGCAGAAATCAAAAGAATTAACCATACTTTTGCACCCAGGGTCTCTCTACTCACCTCCTGTGTACTGGATTTGGGCTGTC
>NW_026000142.1:23722767-23809118 GCF_001458135.2 Marmota marmota marmota | reverse complement strand
TTTGGGGGGGGGGGGGAGCAGTTATTCAACTTCTCACCATTTCCACTTATTCCAAATTGAAAACAGCTTCATGAGAATGATGGATATAAAAGTATTAGCTTTATTAGTGGTAAAGCAGGAATGAAGAAAACAATGTGGGCTGAGGCCAAATTGTTTTTTCCCTGACCAGAACTTGGATTTCCAGCCAGACATAAGAGCTAGAAGGGGACATCCTGCCCAGTCTACTTGGTAGATGGGATAAAAGATATGATAAGGGGCTCAGTTCTTACCCATTTCTTGGGCTGGTACCCAGGGAGCAGAGCTGAGAAATGAGGCATAACACCCTGGTTAGCAGGAAAACAGGAGGAACCAAGAAAGAAATGGAGACAATAGATGTGTTTCCTTCATGACAATTCCTCCAGATTGTGAAAGTGCTTTCAGAAACCATATAAAAGAAGAGAGTGGTTCTTCCTGCCTGAAGGTCAAAGGCATCTCTCACTGCCCACAAACAAGATGGCTTTTACATTACAACCCAGGTTCATTAGAAGGGCCACATGCTAGTGAATGGCTTCCCTCTGGCACATTCTTCATTTGCTACCAAAGCTTACAAGAAGAGGAATGGGAAAGCAGCCTAACCCAACAGCCTTTGCCATGCCAATCACTCTAGACTAGTAACTCAATAGATTCAGTCTTCAAGCAGGATACAGTATGGTAGATACAGAGATACAGAAGTACCCAGATTCTACTTTAAGGAAGGACTTGTCACCCAACAGGCACAAGTGCCAACAACACATCATCTCCAACTGACATATTTTATAGTCTGCCTGAATTTCAGCATTTCCCCCAATGATTTCAGACCATTCCCAAGAAGCCACTATACAGTGACTATGTGAAGGAGGGATATACAACCTTGGCCATTTTGGTCAATTGTCAGTCAGTTCAGTTGTAGGTTTCCTGAGGCTTTTTTCTTTCCTGGGCTCTTGTTGCAGCTCACCTTTCCCATCTATTGCTTCCCCTCTCTTCATTTTATATAGATGTTGGTCTCTAAAGATTTTTTTGCATTCCAAACTCCAACCCTTCACCAGGTTCCAAACAACCCTACCTCCAACAACAGTGTAGGGCAGATACAGATTAAATTTATGGAAATCATAGCCATTGCCTTTTCCCTTCCCAGAGAAGAAGTCTTCTACACCAGCTGTCACAAGGAGGCTCCTTCCATTCTTCCAGTTAACCTGCACCCCTATTTCTCTATCTCAATTTGACCTTGTATATCCCATTACTCAGTTTTAAGACCATCAATTTGGTGACTCATCTCCTTCAGAAAAAAAAAATCCCTTCCATTCCATAGAAGGCTGTATCACATTGAGGCTGGGGCTGTAGCTCCGTGGCAGATCACTGGCCTAGCATGTGTGAAGCTCTGAGTTTGATCCTTAGTGCCACATAAAAAGAAACAAATAAAAAAGGCTGTATCGTCCCTAGATCCATTTCTCATTGCTATCACATGCAAAGCTTCCAATTAGAGGCTTATCAAGGCTCTCCTCTGTTGGTCACCACTAAAACAGGAAAGAGCTGAGCAGAAAATCTTGGGTTCAAACTGTAAACATGAGAACTTTGAACCCATGTCAGTTTCCACCAGGGAGAACTGTGACTTGTCCTTTGACCTTAACCATTGCCTAAGATAGAAACCCTCCTTACTAAGATGAGCCAAATATGATCTAATCAAATATTGATAAACAATAATTTTCCCATCAGTGTGGTATTGCTCATATTTCTGGAACAAAAGACCACATTTCTTGGCCAATTGGAGCCAAAGTACACAAAAGAAATGATTCAGTTTTCAATAACTGATCTCTTTGCCATTCTGATTGCCTGAGCCTTAATAACTGAATTTTAATTCTTTTTTGTTTTTGTTTTTGTTTTTCTGTGTGTATGTGACTAAATCAAATTATCTCCATTTGCAAATCATATGGTCTCATCCATAGATAAAATTTAAGGAATACACTAAAATGCTATTTAAACTAATAAATGAGTTCAGCAAAGTTGCAGAATATAAGATCAATTTACAAAAATCAGTTGTATTGCTATTCATTTGCAATGAATACACAGAAAATAAAATTAAGAAATCAATTCCATTTACAATAACATTAAAACAATAAAATACATAGGAATAAATTTTGAGAAACAATACACAATTTACACTCTGAAAAATACAAACCTTATTGACAAAAATTAAAGAAGACCTAAATAAACGGAAAGATATCTTATGTTTATGGATTGGAAGACTTAATATTATTAAGACAGCAATATTCCCCAAATTGGCCCACTGATTCAATATAATCCCCATCAAAATTCAAGCTAGTCTCTTTGAAGAAATTGGTATCTGATCCTAAAACTCATATGGGAATTCAAAGAAAAAAGTTGGAAGACTCACACTTTTCAATTTAAAAACTTACTACAAAAGCTACAGTAGTTAAGACAATGTATGGGGTGTTGTGGCACATACCTGTAATTCCAGCTACTCAGGAACCCGGCAGGAAGATCACAAGTTTGAGGCCAACCTTGGCAACTTAGCAAGACCCTGTCCTAAAATTAAAAAATAAAAAGGGTTAGGGATGAAGGTCAGTGGAAAAATGTCCCTGGGTTCAAATCCCCAGTACCACAAAAACAAACCATTCCTCAGAAAGACAAGAAGTAAAATCAAGAATCAATAAATGGGATGGCATCAAACTAAAAAGCTTCTTCATAGCAAAAGAAATAATCATGTTATGGTTTGGATGTGAGGTGTCCCCCCAAGAGCTCACATGTGAGACAATGCAAGAAGGTTAGAGGAGAAATGATTGGGTTGTGAGAGTCTTAACCCAGTCAGTGAATTAATCCCCTGATGGGAATTAACTGAATGATAACAAGTGGTAGGGTATAGCTGAAGGAGGTTGGAATTGGGGACATGGCTTTGGGGTATGTATTTATATCTAGCAAGTGGAGACCCCCCTTTCTGCTCTCTGATCACCACACTTCCCTCTGCCACACTCTTCCTCCATGTTGTTCCTGCCTCACCTAGAGCCCTGAGGAATGCAGCTGGCTGTATATGGATTGAGACCTCTGAAACCATGAGCCCTTAAACTTTTCCTCCCCTAAAATTGTTTTAGTCAGGTCTTTTAGTCACAGCAGCAAAAAAGGAGACCAAAACAGAAATTGGAACCAAGAAGTGGGGTCATTGCTGTGACTAACCTGACCATATTGTTCAGAAGGTTTTTGAGCTTTATGGAATTGGTGGGAGGAATTTTGAGATTCTTAGCAGGGCAAGCTGGAAATACTTTGGGTTCTTGTAAGTGGAGCTTAATGGACAATTATTTGGGGAGCTCAGAAGACCAGAATGCCAACAGAACTATGAACAGTGAAGACAGGGCTTAAGAGGGTTCAGAAAAGGACTCTATTGGAATTTGGAATAGAGACCATTCATGTTATGTTAGGGCTGAGAAGTTGTATGCACTTTGCACCTGTGCTGAGACTTTCTGTGAAGCTACTTTTAAAAGTGATAGACTCCTTAATCTGGCATAAGAAATGTCTAGGCAGCATAGCATTCAGGTGGTGGCAAGGATATTGCTGGAGGCTTTTAGCCAAATTTATTATGATAATCAGGAGCAGAAAGCAGAGCAGAAATATTTGAAAAACTTAAACTTGAAAGGCAGGATAAAACTGGGGCTAAGGAAGTTGCTAAAGACTGCCCAGAGACAATGAGAAAGATGGCTTGAGGGCATCTCAGGAGCTGGCATGACCACACCCATCTCAGGCTCAAGGAAACAAAAGCAAAAATTATCTTGAGAAGAGACCATGAGGGATCCTTCTTGTACAGGGAGCCTAAAGTATTTTTTCAACATGCTCAGCCACCCAGATACTCAGAGGGCTAAGGCAGCCAGGGTCCCTGGAGGCTTGGCTGCTACTCAAGATGGCCACAGACCTTGGTGTCAACCACATGGTGCTGGTTCTGCAGGAATGCAGGAAGCTGGAGTTAGGAGGTCATGGAGGCTTCTACCAAGATCTCAAAGGAAGGCCTTGGAAGCCAGGAAAAGTGCAGCAGGATCAGAGTCCCTGTGGGCACTCCCTGAGAACACAAGGTATGGAGATCTGAGGAGGAAGCTGAAGCTGTAGTAGAGACCCCAGATTAAGAAATGACAGTAACATGGGACATTGTTCTAGGAAAGCTTCAGGAATTGAACAGAAACAAGCCAACAGAAAGGCTACTTGGGCTACAACCAACATGGCCACAGGGGCAGAGCTACTCAAGCCCTTTGGAGAGAACATTATAATGCCATGTGCCCCGGGGTGCCAGACATGGAGCTACAGGACTTGTTTGCCCAACTGGATTTCAGACTACTTTGGTCCCATCCCTTCTTTCTATGCCCCTAATTTTTGTTAATGGAAATGTTTACTCTGTACCATTATATATTGGAAACTTGTAAATCACTTTTAATTTTATAGGCACTCACAATGAAAGATTACCTTGAGCCTTAGAGAAGACTTTGGACTTGAACTTTGAGCAATCTCAGAAGTGTTAAGACTATGGAGACTCTTGGAAATGGACAAAATATATTTTGCATTGTGAGATGGCTGTTAGCTTTTGGGGGTCAGGAACAGAATGTTAGGGTTTCAATGTGAGGTTCCCCCAAAAGCTCATGTGTGAGACAATGCAAAAAGGTTCAGAGAAAAAATGTTTGGATTGTGAGAATCTTAACCCAGTCAGTGAATTAATCATCTGATGGTATTAATGTAGTGGTAACTGAAGTGGTTAGATGTGGCTAAAAGACATGGGAATTGGGGAGCGTGGCTTTGGAGTACATATTTATATCTGAAAAGTGGAAAT
Organism: Marmota marmota marmota; assembly: GCF_001458135.2. NCBI lineage: Eukaryota > Metazoa > Chordata > Mammalia > Rodentia > Sciuridae > Marmota > Marmota marmota. Next base: position 23,804,278 of record NW_026000142.1, on the reverse strand, counting down.
CTCTCTCTCTGCTTTCTGATCACCATGTGAGCTGCTTCCCTCTGCCACTCTCTTTCACTAGGTTGTTCCTGCCTCACCTCAAACTCCGAGGAATGGAGTATGCTGTCTATGGACTGAGACATCTGAAACCGTGAGTCCCAAAATAAAATTTTCCTCCCCTAAAATTGTTTTGGTCATGTCTTTTAGTCACAACAGGAAAAAAAAAAGCTGACTAAAAACAAATCAAGAAAATGAAGACAGAGCCTATAGAATAGGAGAAAATCTTTGCCACCTGCACCTCAGAGCATCAAACTCCAGAATATATAAAGAATTAAAAAAAACTTAACACACACACACACACACACAAATAAATAGCCTAATCAATAAATAGGCAAAGGAACTGTACAGGCACTTCATAGAAGAAGAAATATGCATGGTCAACAAATAGATGAAAAAATGTTCAACATCTCTAGCTCAGAATGGCAATTATCAAGAATACAAGTAACAATAAATATTGGCAAGGATGTGGGGGAAAAGGTTCACTCATATTTTGCTGGTAGGACTGCAAATTGGTGCAACCACTCTGGAAAGCAGTATGGAGATTCCTAAGAAAACTTGGAATGGAACCGCCATCAAATAAATTTGACCCATTTATCCCACACCTCAGCATATACCTAAGGGACTTAATATCAGCATACTTAGTGATGCGGCCACATAAAAGTTTATTAGCAGCTCAATTCACAATAGCTAAACTATGGAACCAGGCTAGGTGACCTTCAAGATGAATATGGTGTATATACACAATGGAATACTACTCAGCCATAAAGAAAAATGAAATGATCAGATTTGCTGATAAATGGATGGAACTGGAGACTATCATGCTAAGTGAAATAAGACAATCTCAAAAAAACCAAAGACCAAATATTCTCTCTGATATGTGGATACTAACTCACAAAAAGCAGGGGGGGAGGGAAAACTAGAATTTCAGTGGATTAGACAAAAGGGAATGAAGGGAAAGTTAGGGGGATGGAACTAATAAAGACAGAATGAATCAGACATAAATTTCCTATTTTCTTATATGAATACCAGTGTAACTCCATCACATACAAACACAAAAAATGGGAAGTTATACTCCACCTCTATGTGATATGTCAAAATGCATTCTACTGTCATGGATGACTAAAAAGAATAAAACAAACAAACAATCAAAACCACTGTGGTACTGGTATGAGGTTAGACCTATAGATCAATGGAATAGAATTGAGAATGAAGAAATAAACCAACACATTTAGAGCCAGCTGATTTTCAACAAGGGAACTAACGCAATTCAATGGAAAAAGGAAAGTCTTCTCAACAAGTTGTACTGATGAAACCTGCAAAAATAAATAAGTAAAATTAACTCAAATAGGATCAAAGACCTAAGTCTAAAACTATAACTTCCTTCTTAGAAGAAAATACAAATACAAATATATGGGCTTTGGATTAGGCAATGATTTTTTTCAATATGATCAACAAATAAAAAAATAGATAAGTAGGTATTATAGAACTGAAAGAAAAAAACTGTTGTGCTTCAAGAAGAGAAGAAAGTAAAAAGGCAACTCATGGAATGGGAGGAAATTTTTGCAAATCATTTATCTGGCAAATGAGTTGTATCTAGAATATGTAAGGAACTCTTACAACTCAGCAATAAAAAGGCAACAAATTTTCAAATGAGCAAAGGATCTGAAAAGAATTTTTATTTAGAAGATATACAAGTGGCTGATATGTGCATGAAAAATGCTCAACATCATTATCCACCAGAGAAACGCAAATCAAAATCATAATGAGATGCAATTTCACATCCATTGTGAGGGAATAATTTAAAGTCACATATAAACCAGTATTGGCAAGAACATAAGGAAATTGGAACCCTTAAACCTTAGTAGCAGAAATATAAAATGGTATGACTTTTTTGGAAAAAGAGTCTGGCAGTTCCTCAAATGATTTGAAAAAAGTTACCATATGACCCAGCCATTCTACTCTTAGGTAAACAACCAAGGGGAATGAAACATATGCCCACCCATAAATCTTTGTGTGTGAATATTTATAGTAGCATTATTCATAATAGCCAAAAGGTAGATACAAATAAAGAATCCATTGACTGATGAACAGATCAATAAAATGTGGCATATTCATACATTGGAATATTATTTAACCATAAAAAGGAATTGAGTAACTGATACATGTTTCAATGTGTATGAACCTTAAAAACATGCTACAATTCATAATATCCAAGCTATGGAAATAGCCTCAATGTCCATCAACAGATGAATGGATAAGAAAATGTGGGATCTTTATACAATGGAGTCTCACTCAGTCATAAAGAAGAATGATGTTATGTAATTTATATCACCTTCAGTGAAATAAACCAGACTAAGAAAGTAAAGATTTGCTTTCTCTGATATGTAGAAGTGAGAGACAAAAAAGGAATGTCATGAAAATGGAAAGGAAGACCCAAGAGTAGAGACAGGGGATGGAGGGAGGATGAGGGAAGGGCAGGTTAGGGGATGAGGAATGAAACTAAGCAAGTAGGTCATGTGCATGTACAAATATGCCACAAGGAAACTCCCTACTCTGTATGATTATTATGCACCAATAAAAAATTACGCCATGTAAGAGACACCAGTCACAAAAGGCTACACGTCTGATTCCGTCGCATGAAATGCTCAAAACAGGCAGGTCTACAGAGACTTGTGTTGTCCTGGGGAGGGGCCATGTGGGGCTGCAGAGTGATGGCTAAGGAGGTTCTCTTCATTATTCTAAAATTCATTGTGGTGATGGCTGCACAACTCTGAACACACTAAAAACCACGGAATCATGTTCTTTTTAGAAAGGTGAACTGTGTGGTATGTAAATTATATCCCAAAATAGATTGTTTTTTTAAATGATGAACTTCTAAAACTGAGTAAAAGAAGTGGAAGAGGTTGTGAGTAAAAACAAGGCCACTAGCTGAACTACTATAGTTGAGGAAACTCCCAACTGAAAATGTCTACGTTCTCACTGAAATAGCCTTCCTAGCACAACCATATGCTAAAAGGACTTTGTAATCAGAAAATGATGTGTCAAGACACAAATACCACCGAGGTAGTACAATTCCAGGTAATGACGGGCTCCAAGGTGTGTCTTGAGAGCGGGTGGCTAAGGTGGAGTGGAGGAAGAGTCGTCATGGGCCAGGGAAGTCAGGGAGCTCAATACAACTCAATACAACAAGAAATATCTGCTAAACTGTGTTTCCCTCACTCTCACTGTATCAGGCAGTACTAAAGCATCAATGGAACTTTTAAAGTCTTAAAAATTATCACTATATTTTCCCTAGGCAAATTTTATTTTTATCTACTAAATTCAGGGATAGGTGTATGAATTTGAAAGGAGACCATACTCAAGTTACTTCTTATCTGTGGAAGAAAAAGAAAATCAGATTTTCCCAGGTACTCTATAATTACACTAAGAATGTTAAAAATTTTTTTTAAAGAATAAGCTTCCAGAAATTTAGAAGCAAAATAATGAATATACAAGACAATGAATAAAATACTGAGCACCTTTACCAACTGATTCAAGAAACTCACCTAAGACCATCTTCCTTTGCATCCCCAAGATTAGTAGAGACAGAGGGAAGGTTTCTGGTAACCCTACAGCCTTTTCCCCCTCACCATCTCTGCCCAGAGGATTTTCTCGGGTCCCAACTGATCTACTTTGAGAAGCCACCATTTGCTCTCTCCTGTGCAGTCCCTACAAATCCCAGTCTCCAATTATGGTTTGGAGTTGAGTATAATTTCTCTAGTTTCATAGTCCTCAAATCACTCCCCTCTACTATAACACACATTAAGAGTTCTAGGTAGGACACAGAATCAGTCAGCTAACTCTGGAACTGTTGAGTTCATGAACCTACAAGCATAGCTGTGATCCTGGAATCACAAAGTCAGGACCAGGAAGCTACCACTGCCACATCACAACTGCCTCTCAACACCCATAAAGCCAGTGACTGGATACTAGACCACTTCAGAAAAACCTCAAGATTTTGGAAATAGTCCAAGATCTTGATCACCAACAGAAAGAGTAAAAAATTGGAACAGAGGTGGCTGCTGTTTCACTCCTACTTTCAAGATTAAAATCAGACAGTGCATAATAAATCCCTCCAGGAGAGTTGGGAAATGTGGTCACCAGCTTGCCAGCCCCTGCAGTACAGGATGACACCAAAAAAAATGGGAGGGGGGCTAGAATAGCTTCTGGGTACCACTCAGCTACACCTAAAACCCAAACACACACACATACACACACACACACACATGCCATCCCAGCTGACAATATTACTGATCCTTTTTGTTATATGTTTTTGATAACCCAAACAGGAAACAGACCAGAAATAATATAAATGAGAAACACAGAAAATTACCAACACTCCAAAATTTCACAGGGGCTGTACAGTCTTGGCCTCAAAAGCCCCTGGTTACTGGCTTCCCCTAAGGAATGAAGTGCATGTCCACTAGGCAGCCTTGGGCTTTTAATTCTAGGCTAATACACTCTGGTATTCTGTAATAAAGTTGGGTCCACATTTGCTGCATGATGGCTGAGAGCATTCAAGTCCTGTGCCTCCCCCTTCCCTTTGTGTCCCACATCTGAACAAGCTAACAAGAAAGCCTGGGTGCTCCCTCCTTTGGCACTGATGTGAAATTCAGTCCAGGCAAGCCTTGTTCAGGATGAGGCAGCCCTCACCCAAGCCCTACTCCCTAACCATTACAAAACCCCAGGCTAGCTGCCCCTCCCCTGCATTCTCAGGGCATTTCTAGACCTTTCTGGGAGCCTACCCTGCTCTCCCATAAAGTTTCATAATGTGAGTAGCCTCTTATATACCTTCTTGTGAATGTGTGGCATCATCAGTCTTGACATCTGAACTAAATTTTCTTTGGGAGAGATGCCCACAAGATAACTCCACACCAACACCTGCCATCTCAACACTCACACATCAGACGTTGATGACCCCATTCTTTCTCTCTGATGGGCCCTCTTCCCTACCTGCAGATACCATGAATGCAGAATGGTGTCTCTTTGTTCTATGTGGAGAGTGGGCATCTCTGCAGGACAAGATCAGGTCACCATTCACCAGAACTCTGCCTGGCACAGGGATGTTTCTCTAAGAGTACTTTCCCCTGGAGACCACACTAACCCTTCTCCCCACCTCCAAATGCAGATTATTGCCTTGTATCTATGGGAAACAACATCTGATAATTTTATCCACAATTCACTTGCTACTGTTATTTGTGCCTACCGTTCTCTCTTCTATTCTCTTTGGGAGTTTTGAGGCCTGGCTCTAACACCTTCACCTTACCCCAAGTCCTTTAGCCTAGGAATCTGAGTGATGATACCCTCAAATTTCAAAGATATGGAACATTGATGACAATTACCTTGCAAGACTACTGACAGCACCAACCATCCTGCCTCTCAACCTGTCAGCCCAAATTCTGGCATCTCTAGGCACCTGTCTTCTCCCACCGTTTCTTCTCATTTTGCCCAGAATAAACTGCCCTTGGACATCTTCATTTGATAACTTCTTCTCATCTCCTTCCCATCTTACTCGCCTCAGCTCAGAGCCTTGTCTTCTTTGTCAGACCAATCATTGGCTTTCCATTGTCCCCCATTTAAGTAAATAATAACAAGGATTGCAAGTTGGGAGCTTACAGTTGGACTCTGGCTAGAAGCTATATTTTATTTGGCTTACAGAAGGTTTTAAAAACCACTTTTGCCCCCAAAGAATTCAAAACGAAACTCAAAGAGATATCTGCATGCACTGTGTTCATTGCAACAGCACTTATAACAGGCAAGAGGTGGAAGCAACCCAAATGTTCATACTCAGATCAATGGATAACCACAACATATTATATATGTATACAGAATATTATTCAGCCTTTAAAAAGAAGGCTACACCATGAATGAAGCTTGAGAACATTATAATGAGTGCACTGAACCAGTCATAATAAGATAAACACTGTCTAATTCCACTCATATGGGGTATTTAAAATAGTCTTATAGGAAATAGAAGTAAAATACTGATTGCCATGGGCTGATGGGAGAGGAGAAATACAGAATTGTTTAACCATATAGTTTCAGATTTTGAAAAATTAAAAGTCTCTGAATATCTGTTGTATAAGAATGTGAATACCTACCCAGATTGAGTCAGGATGATATAAACAACCTAAACAGACCAATATCAAGTGAGGAAATAGAAGAAGTCATCAAAAGACTACCAATCAAGAAAAGCCCAGGACCAGACGGATATACAGCAGAGTTTTATAAGAACTTTAAAGAAGAACTAATACCAATACTCTTCAATCTATTTCAGGAGATAGAAAAAGAGGGAGTACTTCCAAATTCATTCTATGAGGCCAACATCACCCTGATTCCAAAAGCAGATAAAGACACTTCAAAGAAAGAAAACTTCAGACCAATACCCCTAATGAATATAGATGCAAAAATCCTCAATAAAATTCTGGCAAATTGGATACAAAAACATATCAAAAAGATAGTGCACCATTACCAAGTGGGATTCATCCCCGGGATGCAAGGCTGGTTCAATATACAGAAATCAATAAATTAATTCACCACATCAATAGACTTAAAGAACCATATGATCATCTTGATAGATGCTGAAAAAGCATTAAAGAAACTTCTAGAACTAGTAAATGAATTCAGCAAAGTGGCAGGATATAAAATCAATACCAATAAATCAAAGGCATACCTGTATATCAGTGACAAATTCTCTGAAATGGAAATGAGGACAACTACTCCATTCACAATTTCCTCAAAATAAAAATAAAATAAAATACCTGGGAATTAACCTAACAAAGAGGTGAAAGATCTATACAATGAAAACTACAGAACCCTGAAGAAAGAAATAGAAGAAGACCTTAGAAGTTTGGAAGGATTTACCTTGCTCATGGATTGGTAGAATTAATATTATTAAGATGGCCATATTACCAAAAGCACTTTACAGACTCAATGCAATTCCCATCAAAATCCCAATGACATTCCTTGCAGAAATAGAAAAAGCAATCATGAAATTCATCTGGAAAAATAAGAGATCCAGAATAGCTAAAGTAATTCTAAGCAGAAAGAATGAAACTGGTGGTATCACGATTCCAGATTTTAAACTATGCTATAGAGCAATAGTAACGAAAACAGCATGGTACTGGCACCAAAACAGGCTTGTAGACCAATGGTACAGAATAGAGGACACAGAGACAAATCCACAAAATTACAACTACCTTATATTAGACAAAGGTGCTAAAAACATGCAATGGAGAAAGGATAGCATCTTCAACAAATGGTGCTGGGAGAACTGGAAATCCATATGCAACAAAATGAAATTGAATCCCTTTCTCTCACCATGCACAGAAGTCAGCTCAAAATGGATCAAGGAGCTAGGAATCAGACCACAGACTCTGCGTCTAATAGAAGATAAAGTTGGCCCTAATCTTCATCACGTGGGGGCAGGCCCCAAATTCCTTAATAAGACACCTATAGCACAAGAGTTAACACGAAGAATCAACAAATGGGACGAATTCAAACTAAAAAGGTTTTTCTCAGCAAGAGAAATAATATGTGAGGTGAATAGGGAGCCTACATCCTGGGAACAAATTTTTACCCCTCAAACATCAGATAGAGCTCTAATCTCTAGAGTATACAAAGAACTCAAAAAGTTAAACAACAAAAAAACAAATAACCCAATCAACAAATGGGCAAAGGACTTGAACAGACACTTCTCAGAAGAGGATATACAATCAATCAACAAAAACATGAAAAAAATTGCTCACCATCTCTAGCAATCAGAGAAATGCAAATTAAAACTACTCTAAGATACCATCTCACTCCAATAAGAATGGCAGCCATTATGAAGTCAAACACAATAAGTGCTGGCGAGGATGGTGGGGGGGGGGGGGGAAAGAGTCACTCATACATTGCTGGTGGGACTGCAAATTGGTGCAGCCAATTTGGAAAGCAGTATGGAGATTCCTTGGAAAGCTGGGAATGGAACCACCACTTGACCCAGCTATTCCCCTTCTCGGACTATACCCAAAAGACCTAAAAAGAGCTTACTACAGGGACACAGCCACATCAATGCTTATAGCAGCACAATTCACAATAGCTAGAATGTGGAACCAACCTAGATGCCCTTCAATAGATGAATGGATTAAAAAATGTGGCATTTATACACAATGGAATATTACTCAGTACTAAAAAAATAACAAGATTATGGCATTTGCAGGGAAATGGATGGCATTAGAGCAGATTATGCTAAGTGAAGTTAGCCAATCCCTAAAAAATAAATGCTGAATGTCTTCTCTGATATAAGGGGGGTGATTCAAAATGGGATAGGGAGGAAGAGCATGAGAAGAAGACTACCACTAAATAGGGAAGAGAGGTGGGAGGGAAAAAGAGGGAGAAGGGGAGTTGCATGAAAGATGGAAGGAGAACCTCATCGTTATACAGAATACATGTATGATGTTGTGATGAGAAAAAGAAAAAAAAGTGTGTCACATTAGATTGGACAGAGAGAAATGATGGGAGGGGAGGGGAGGAGTAAGGGGGATAGGAAGGGCAGCAGAATAGACATTATGATTCCTGTATGTATATAGGTGACTCTATGACCACTGTGATTCTGCAACCTGTACAATTAGAAAAATGAGAAATTATACCCCAATGATTCAAATGTATGAATTTCCAAGATCATTGTAATGTCATGTGTAGCTAATAAAAAAAATAAAATTAAAAAAAGAAAATGAAGGCAGAGAAGAAAAAAAGAATTAAATACACTCAATTATACTAAATTTAATACTTCAAAGTGGTTAAGATGGTAAATTTTATATCATGTGGGGTCCTCCCCCCTTTTTTGGTATCAGAGATTAAATCCAGGGTTGCTGAATCACTGAGCCACACCACAGCCCTTTTTATTTTTTTTGTTTTGAAATGAGGTCTCACTAAGTTGCTTAGGGCCTCACTAGATTTCTGAGGCTTGCCTTGAACTTGCAATCCTCCCACCTCAGCCTCCTGAGTCACTGGAATTACAAGCATGCACTACAGTGCCCACACACACCCCTTTTTTCTAACACACTTGAAAAAAAAATTTTTTTTAATTTTAAAATTTGCCTTTAGAGGGACTTGCCAGCTCACTGAAAGACCAACATTCTTTACTATAGCCTGATTGATGTGTTTAAATGAACTGCCAGTCCTCCTTAGAAATTAATTTTGAGTTTGGTAGGATTTTTAAAAGGAGATAAGATTAACTTAAGAGTTCTTACATAGGAATGTGGTCTTTAACAATAAGAATGATTCTTTTCTTCAGCAAATATTCATCTGGCACTTGTGACACACAGTGAATACAAAACTGATAATCTCAGTTCCTGCCTTCAAATATTTTACATTCTAAAAATGTATTCAGGGGATGTGCAGCATACCCAGAACCTCTTCAAAAAGGGAAGGAAACATGCAGTATAGGCATGGAGGATGAAGAGAGATAACCCATAGAAGCAATCTCCTAAATTTAATCTTGTGGGATGAGGATGAATAGGAGCTATCAAAGGAAATTCACATATTTGAGAATTTTCAGTTTTCCTTTTGTTAATTATTTCTAGTTTCATTCCACAGTGATTAGGAAAGATACTTGGTTTAATTTCAGTCTTCTTAAATTTGTTAATACTTGTTTTGTGACCTTATATTTATCTATTCTAGAAAATGATTCATGTGCACTTGAGAAGAATGTGTATTCTGCTGTTGCTGGGTGGAATGTTTTATATATATACACATATATATATGTATATGTGTATATATATTTAGGTCTGTATATATACACATATATATAATTATATAGAGAGAGACATATATATAAGTATAGATACACATTTGGCTTGCAGAAGGTTCTTAAAAACCATTTTCCCCAAAAGAATTCAAAACAGAATCTCAAAGAGACATTTGTGTATATATACTTACATACATATATATATATATGAGTTCTGTTGGTCTATATGATTAAGTACACTCTTTTCTTATTGGTTTTCTGTCTATATATTCTAAATATTATTGAAAATGAAGTATCAAAGTCACATACTATTATTGAATTGTAGTCTATTTCTCCTTTCAGATATATCAACATTTGCTTTTTATATTTAGGAACTCTGATGTTGGATGCATATATATTTATAATTGTTATAGCTTACTGATAAATGGTTCCTTTTATTATTATATAATGACTTTGTCTCTTGTGACAGTATTTTCCTTAGTCTACTTTGTCTGATATAAGGATAGCTATCCCTGCTGTCTTCTGGTTACCATTCAAAAGGAATATCTTTTTTCATCCCTTCACTTTTAGCCTAAATATGTCTCTTATTCTAAAATGAGTCTCTTATAGTCAGCATATAATTGGATCTCATATTTTGGTGATGTCTGTGTTGTTCATCCATACATTTTTTGTCAGGGACTAGAAGGAAATTCTCCTTCAAAGATTAGCCTGACAGCCCCCTGGGAGACATCCTGCCTGGGAGGCATCCTGCAGCCACCTATCTCCCTGGAACATCCTGCGGTTATCAGGATCATCAGACATCTTGCACCTGGCAGTTTTACCACCCACATCCAGCAATTGTTGATTAGAGAGCTTCCCCATCCCCAGCATATAAATACCCCTGTGTGAACAATAAAAGTTTGCAGCTTGATCAGACACCTGTCTTGCTGTCACCTTTCGTGTCTCTTGTCCCTTCATTCCTGCCCATCTAGGTTCGCTGCCCACGTTGATGTGTCCTGCCATCACTGTAGATTTCAATCCATTTAATTATTGATAGGTGAGAATTTAATATTGCTTTTTTGTTGTTTTCTGTCTTATAATTCTTTTGTCTGTTCCCCCCCCTCTTCTGTCTTCCTGTGATTTGCTGATTTTTATAATGAAATGCTTTTATTCCTGTGTATGTGTGTGTAATGTGTACATCTATCATAGATAATAGTTTGTGATCACCATGACTAGATAAAGCACCTTACAATTATAACAGTCTATTGGAAGCTGATATCCTTTCATTGCATATAGTCTTGAGCAACTAATAAAAAAAAAAAAAGAAACTACATTTCTACCTCTCCTTTCTCACACACTTTACATCCTTAGTTTGTGTATTTATTAATAAACTTTTGTATTTAGTTATTTTTAAAGTATTTCTTTTTTACTTTTATACTAAAGCTAAAGTGATTTAAATAATATAATTACATTATTATAGTTTTCAGCATTTGTCTACATATGTACCTTTATCAATGAATTTTATCTTTACTGTCTTTTCATTTCAACTTGAAGAATTCCCTTTAGCATTTCTTATATGTCAGGTCTAGTGGTAGTGAACTTCAGCATTTGTCTGTTTGGGAAGGTTTTCATTTCTCCTCCCTTTCTGAAGGACAGTAAATTTGCTGGGTAAAGTATCTGTGCCTGGCAGGTTTTTCTCTCTTACTTTGAATAGATCCATCTCTCTTTATTGCAAGGTTTCTGCTGGGAAATCTACTGATGATCTTATGGAGGGTCCTTTGTTTATAATATATCACCATTCTCTCGCTGCTGTTAAAATTCTCTTTGTCCTTGACTTTTGACAATTTGATTCATATTCTTTCTTCTGTTTGATTAAGTCTGCTGTTGAACCCCTCCAGTTATTTTTTAGTTTGGTTATTGTATTCTTCAGTTTCAGAATTTCTTTTTGATTTTTATTTATCATTTCTCTTTAGTCATATTTTCATTTTTTTCACCTATCATATTCTTGACTTTGTTGTTTTGCAACTTACTGAATTTCTTTGAGATCGTTGTAATCTTTGCCATGTAGTTCATAGATTTCCTTTCTCCCTAGGATTGGTAATTGATTTTTATGTTCTTTTGATTGTGTCGTGTTCTCGTGATTCTTTATGTTTCTTGGAGTTTTGCACTGATATCTGCACATCTGAAGAAACAGCCCTGTCTTCCAGCCTTTACAGAATGGATTTCACTAGGAAATATCTTCACCCAGTCAACTCAGCTAGAGATTCTGGGTGTTTCTCCCTGGCTGCTCTAGGAATTCAATCTTTTCCCTGCAGAAACCCATAATCTCTTGTTCTCTCAGGTATTTAATGATGTTCATTCTACCAACACTCTCTGGGGCAAGACAGAAACTAGATCCTCCATCAACTCAACTTGGAGCCATGCTCCACTCTGTTGCCTCTCTCCTGAGAGGGAAGCCTCAGTTACCTGCATTATTCCAGTCTTGCATAGATAGCCATGCCAGCTGCAGCTTCCTTGTGCATCTGGACTATTCCAGTTTCTCTGGCACTCTGTGTGAGAACAAAAACCAGTCCCTTGGGAAGCACACTGAAATGTCAAGAATGTTGGAGTCACCTTTTCAGAAGCTCATAGAGCCATTCCTTTCACAGTAAGGTGCCTCTTTTCCTGGGCTTCCCCAGGTATCTGGGATAAGACAATTCTTTCAGCATTTTCTTTGGGGTAAGCAAGTCCCATAGGGAACCCACTGAAAGGCCAAGAACATTGGGCATTCTCCCCACTCTCCCTCCACTGCCTATCACATTAGAATCACTGAGCTGTGCTGGTCTGGGCAAAGAGCTAACAAAGATAAAGTGAAATTTAGCTTCTTACCATGTCAGTACAGTGGAATTGATTTTGTGCTGATTTTGGAGCACTGTAACTTTTTAACTATATTCTAATACCTTTTCTCAGTTTTTCATTGTCTTTTGTTTCTGTTTGTGGATGTTTTCTGGTGCTCAGAAATTACTTTATTTAAAAACCATCAAATATCTCAATATTTTTCAAAAAAATTTTCAATTAATCTTAGAAATACATTTATCACCAAATTATATATTTCTCTATATTTTTCATTGTTCACATTTACATTCTTAATCCACATGGAATTAATTGTGTGTATAAATAGTAAAACATTCCTAAAGGGAAAGCCAATTGTCATGGCATCATTTCTCAGAAGACCCTTTCCATCTTCATTGGTTTAAAGTGCCATTTTGTCATAGACTAAATTTTCATATAGAACTGAATTCATTTCTACACTTTCTATATTATGATACTTACTGATGTATAGCATCTAGTATTTATACTAGTACCAGCACTGTACCATTTTCATTATTGTTCTACAAATTGAACTGGATGAAGTCAAACTGCAAAATTTGAGAGCATAGTACTCAAGACTCCTCTCAGTTCTGATGTTGGCTATTAATCTGAGGGGTCCCCAAAATTACCCTCAGTAATTCATAAAGTAATTTAAAAAGTTCACTCAAATATATGTGTTAATGGTTACAATCCATTAAACAGAAAGGATACAGACTAAATTTACCTAAAGAAGAAACACAAAAGGGCAATGTCTGGAAGTGTCCCAAATGTCAAACTTTCAAACCCAGGCACAGTGGCTCATGCCTGTAATCCCAGTGGCTTGGGAGGCTGAGGCAGGAGGAGTGCAAGTTCAAAGCCAGCCTCACCAACTTAGTGAGGCCCTAAGCAACTTAACAAGAACCTGTCTCAAAATTTAAATAAATAAAAAAATAAAAAGGGATAGGGATGTAGCTCAGTGGTTAAGTGCCCCTGGATTCAACCCCCAGTGATGCTCCTCCTCCCCCTACACCACTGACTCCTGGGATCAATATGTGATACTATGCATGCCAAACAGAAAAGATCAGTATCCAGAGTTTTTCTTGGGCATTTCGTAGGCATGACTGACTGATTCCCTATGGGATTGAACTCAGTCTCTTAGATGGACTGATACTACATGACCCCAAAAGACCACCCTACATCACATGGTTGGTCTTTCTGGCACTGGCCATCCTGCCCCCAAGACAAGAGTGGTCAACTCTCACCCTAAGTAAAGATATTCCTATCAGATATATATAACAGAAGCTCCCAGAACCAAGGGGGAAGGTCAAACCAATTGTGGACAAGGTCAAAACTTTATTAGACGGGATTATTTAAAAATCTGTATAGCAAACCCTCTCCATCATCATTCTTCCTTTAAAAATGTTTAGCTAGTCTCAGAGCCAGCTTGATGGGTATGTGACCTGTGCAGTGTCCCTGCACTTAGATGGGCCCCACATTTGGTTTAACTGTCTGCTGTCACTGTCTTCAAATTCTTAATAAATTTACTTTTGAACTTTTGTAAGTGAAGTCCAGTAGGTCAAAGGCACATGTGCATGGGTGAAGAATATATGCACAACCCATGTGTCTCTCATTGCTGCTCCATTTGCATATGATATGCACAAACCAATGATCCCAGAATTCTGATGGATCCTCAATGCATAGTTCAGCAAGACTCAAAGAAAGTACAAAGCAGGTGTGTTACAAGATGTCATTTTCCACTCAGACCAGAACTTGCTTCAAGCACAGAAAGAAAGCATTCTAAATAACACAAATTATCAAGGAACTCCATCATATCTTCTCTTACTCATGCTTCTTTCCTGTACTAGTTAATAATTTACACTAAAATGATGAAATAGAAGAAGAAAGATAGGGAAACTTACATTGTGACAAGAACTTCATATAAACCATTAGTCAGAGACAAATTTTTAAAGGTGAACGATAAATTAGCTACCAGTACAGAAAGCTGGGAAAATAATCTCCCAGGTGAAGGGAACAGAGATGTCTTTGGATGGCAAGTAATGGAGTCTAAAAGGGAAAAACATATTTTTCCCTGAAGGCAAGGACCCCTTTCCAGAACTGAATAGTCCCTCTTCTACTTTCAGGTCATTTTTTGTCTTGTTTTGTTTTAGTTTCCACATATTAAAAAAAATAATAGTAAGCTGGAGTTGTGGCTCAGTAGTAGAGCGCTCACAGGGCCCTGGGTTCAATCCTCAGCACCACAAAAAATAAATAAATGAAGGTATTGTGTCCAACTATAACTAAAAAATAAAAAAAGTGATATTTGTCTTTTAGTGTTTTGCTTATTTCACTGAACGTAGTACCTTCTAGTTCCATTCATTTTCCTGCAAATGGCAGAATTTTATTCTTCTTTATGGATGAATAATAAGCCATTGTGTAAACATGTGATATTTTCTTTATCTACCTACACTAAATTCACCTACACTGATTCCATATCTTGCTTATTATGAGTAGTGCCACAATAAACATGCATCCCCACAAGGTTTAAGTGGTTATTATTGTTATGTCAAACATTCATCAAATGATCTCTAATTTTTTCCACATTTTTAAGTGTCTACCTATTCAGATAACTTGTCCATTTGTTGATTGAATTATTGTTGTTGTTGCTGTTAAGTTTAATGAGTTATTTATATATTCTGGATATTAATCCTCTGTCAAATGAATAACTGCCTATTGGGGGATGATGGCCAGTGTCTCATTAAGGCGTCCTTCTTCCTGCTCAGGATAATCCAAGCCACCCTAAAACTTACAATCTAAGATAATTAGTAAGTAACAAAGCACAAATACTCAGAAATGTATTTACAGAATGTGATAGGTCTAGTCCTCATAGGTTCCATTACTGAATTCCATTACTTGCCATCCAAAAGACATCTCTGTTCCCTTCACCTGGGAGATTATTTTCCCAGCTTTCTGTACTGTTAGCTAATTTATTGTTCATCTTTAAAAATTTGTCTCTGATTAGACAAAGGGGAAATTGCTCCAGTGGTTTACTTAAATAAACATTAAAGGTACATTAAAGGCAGGGAAAAGGTTTCAAGGACGGAGTCTTGCTTCATGACGTCTTGCAGTCAGCATGTTGTCATTTTGGCAGTCTCACCCATCTCAGGTGCTGTGTGGGTCATGGCAGAGCGGGAAAGAGATTCACACTGTCACTGGGTTGTTGACCAGAGGAAATGTCCACTGGTCATTCCCAGATACCAGATGTCTCTATCCATGAGGCTTCCATGCCGGTGACCCACAGACAACCCATGGATGGCTCCCAACAACTGCCAAATATTTTCTCCTATTGTATAGGTTGTCCCTTTGCTCTATTGATTGTTTTCTTTGATGGGAAGAAGCTTTTCAATTTGATATGACTCCATTTTTCAATTCTTGCCTATATTTCCTGTGCTTATTGGAGTCCCATTCAGGAAATCATTCTGTGCCAATATCTTCAAGTGTTTACCCTAAGTTTTATTCTAAAAGTTTCAGAGCTTCAGGTCTTATATTAGGGACTTTGGTAGTCTTTGAATTTATATTTTTAAAGGGTGAGAGATAAAGGCCTAGTTTCAATCTTCTACTTCCCAGCACCATTTGTTCAAGAGGCTGTCCTTTCTCCACTGCATGCTTTTTGAACCCTGTTGGAAATCTGTTGGCTGAAGATGCTTGTTGCCTTATTGCTCTGGCTAAAATTTCAAAGACTATATTGAATAACAGTTGTGAGAATAGACATCTTTGTCTTGTTCCTGATCTTACAGGAAATGCTTTCAAGTTTCCCGCATTCAGTATGATTTGGGCTATGAATTTGTTATATATATATAGCCTTTATTATGTTGTAATTTTACATATATATATTTTTTTCATTCAGGGCTTTTATCATGAAGGGATGCTGAATTTTATTGAAGACTTTTCCCACATCTATCATCATGTGATTTCTTTTTTTATATATGTTCATTTTAGATATACAAGTATAGAGTATATTTTGACATATTATAAATACATGGAATATAACTTCTTCTAATTAAGATCCCATTCTAGCAGTTGTACATGACGTAGAGTTACATTGGTTGTATATTCATACGTGAACATAGAAAGCTTTGTCCAATTCATTCTACTGTCTTTCCTATTCTTATCTCCCCTACCCTCCATTCCCCTTTGTCTAATCTAATGACTATTCTTCCCTCCCCACCTGTTTATTATGAATTAGCATCTACATATCAGAAAGAAGATTCAGCCTCCAGTTTTGTTTTTGCTTTTTTGTTTTGTGTTTTTGTTTTTTTTTTGAATTGGCTTATCTCACTTAGCATGATAGTCTCCATTTACTAGCAAATGTCACTATTTCATTCTTCTTTATGGCTATGTACCACATTTTCTTGTCAAGTCATCTGTTGTAGGTTGGTTCCACAACTTAGCTATTATGAATTGAGCTGCTATAAACATTGGTGCGACCATATCACTATAGTATGCTGATTTTAAGACCCTTGGGTATATGCCAAAGAGTGGGACAGCTGGGTCAAATGATGCTTCCGTTCTAAGTTTTCTAAGGAATCTCCATACTGCTTTCCAGAGTGGTTGCACAATTTGCAGTCCTACAAACAATATATGAGTGACTCTTTTCCCCACATCCTCGTCAACATTTACTGTTACTTGTATTCTTGATAATTGCCATTCTGACTGGAGTAAGATGAAATGTCTGTGTAGTTTTAATTTGCATTTCTCTAATTGCTAGAGATGTTGGACATCTTTTAATATAATTGTTGACCATTCATATTTTTTTCTTCTATGAAGTACCCATTCAGCTCCTTTGTCCATTTATTGGTTGGGCTATTGAATTTTTTGGTGTTTTTTGAGTTCTTTGTATATCTTGGAGATTAGTGCTCTATCAGATGTGTGGGTGGCAAAGATTTTCTCTCATTCTATAGGCTCTTTCTTCATGTAATTGTTTCCTTTGCTGAGAAGAAGCTTTTTATTTTGATACCATCCCATTTATTGATTCTTGGTTTTACTTCTTGTGTTAGGAGTCTTACTGAGGAAATCAATTCCTAAACTGAAATGATGGAAAGCGGGGCCTACATTTTCTTCCAGGAGGCACAGGGCCTCTGGTATAATGCCTAGGTCTTTGATCCACTTTGAGTTTTGTGCAGGGTGAGAAATAGGTGTTCAATTTCATTCTACTACATATAGATTTCCAGTTTTCCCAGCACAATTTGTTGAAGAGGATATCTATTCTCTAATGTATGTTTATAACACCTTTGTCTAATACGCAACAAATGTATTTATGTGGGTTTGTCTCTGTCTTCTATTCTGTTCTATTGTTCTTTATATCTGTGTTGGTGCCAATACCATGCTGTTTTTGTTACTATAGCTCTGTGGTATAATTTAAGGTCTGGTATTGTGATGTCTCCTGCTTCA
The DNA here is from genome assembly GCF_001458135.2 of Marmota marmota marmota. Taxonomy (NCBI): domain Eukaryota; kingdom Metazoa; phylum Chordata; class Mammalia; order Rodentia; family Sciuridae; genus Marmota; species Marmota marmota. The sequence continues at coordinate 23,786,214 of NW_026000142.1, read as the reverse complement.
CTTTTCTTGATAAGGATTGCCTGGGCTATTCTGGGCCTCTTATTTTCCCAAATGAATTTCATGACTGCTTTTTCTATTTCTATGAAGAATGTCATTGGGATTTAAATAGTAATTGCATTAAATCTTCATAGCACTATTGGTAGTATGACAACTTTGACAATATTAATTCTGCCTATCCAAGACACAGGAGATCTTTACATCTTCTAAGGTCTTCTTTAAATTCTTTCTTTAGTGTTCTGCAGTTTTCATTGTAGAGGTCTTTCACCTCTTTCATTAATTCCTAAGTATTTTATTTTTTATGCTACTACAATTTATATCCTTCTTTCTATTTGTGCTGTGTCATGTTTATTGATTTGTGTATGTTAAACCATATGTAGCCCTGGAATGAAATCAACTTGATGATGGCATATGATATTTTTAATGTGCTGTTGAATTCAATTTGCAAGTATTTTATTGAGTTTTGTGTCAATGCTCAACAGCAATATTGGTTTATAATGCTTGTGTATGTATGTGTGTCCCTGCAGGTTTCAATAATAGGGTCATATTGGTTTCACAGAATGAGTTTGGAATGGTTCCTTCTGTTTTGTGGGATAGGTTGAGGACCATTGGTATTAGTCCTTCTTTAAAAGTCTGATACAATTCAGCAATGAATCCACCTGGTCTTGGGCTTCCCTTTATTGGGAAACACGTTATTGCTTCAGTCTCATTACTTGCTAGGATAGAAAGCATATGATAATAGATGAAGAAGTCTTGATCTACTTAGGTTTTTTTATATCCTCTTGATTTAATTTTAGTAGGTTAGATATGCCCAAAATCTTCTATATTTTCTAGCATACAATTTTCAAAATATTTCCTAATGATCCTTTGAATTTCAGTGGTATCTGTTTTAGTGTCTCTTTTTCACCTCTAATTTTATTTATTTGGATCTTCTCTTTATTTTGTTTAGTTTGCATAAAGTTTTGTCAATTTTGTTTATTTTTTTCAAAGACCTAACTCTTGGCTTAATTGATGCTTTGTATTGGTCTTTGAGTCTCTATTTTATTTATTTTTGCTCTGACATTTATAATTTTTTTCTTCTTCTTTCGAGTTTGTTTTGTTTTTCTTTTTCTAAGATCTTGATATAAATTATTAGGTAATTTCTTTGAAATATATATCTCTCTCTCTCCAATGTAGGACCCATTGCTATAAGTTGTCCTTTTAGTATCACTTTTGATGTATCCTAATGTTATGTTTTCATTTTCTTTAGATTCAATTTCCTACCTGTTATGGTTTAGATATGAGGTGTTCCCCAAAAGCTCATGAATGAGAGAATTCAAGAAAGTTTAGAGGTGAAATGATTAGGCTATGAGAGCCTAATCAATGCATTAATCCACTAAAATGGATTAACTAGGTGGTAATTGTATCTAGGTAGGCTGTGGCTGGAGGAAGTAGGTCACTAGGTATATGCCTTTGCGGTATATATTATGACCCTACTGGGTAAAGTTCACTCTTTTTCTTCCTTCTTTCCATATTCTAAGATTCTTTTCTCCTCCATAATGATATTCTACCTCATTCAGGCCCAGAACAGTGCAGTTGGCCATCTTTGGACTGAGACATCTGAAACCATGAATGCCAAATAAACTTTTCCTCCTCTAAAATTGTTCTTGTCAGGTCTTGCAGTCACATCAGCACAAAAGCTGACTAAAATGCTCTCTGATTTCTTCAGTGACCCATTGTTCATTCAATAGTGTGTTGTTCAATATCCATACATTTTTATATTTTCTATAGTTTTTCTTGCTGCTTATTCCTTGTTTCATTCATTGTGATCAGGTCAGATGCAAGAAATTATTATTTTGTTTTATGTTTGTTTAAGACTTGCTTTGTGGCATAATATTTGGCCTATTTTGGAAAAAGTTCCATATGCTGATGAAAAGAGAGTATATGCTTCAGCTGTTGGATGGAATATTCTTTAGATGTCTGTTAAGTTCATTTGATCTATAGAGTAATTTATCTCTGATGGTTCTTTGTTGATTTCTTGTCTGGATGATCTATCTATTGGTGAAAGTGGGGTATTGAAGTCACCTGCTACTATTATATTGGTGCCTATATCATTTTTTATACCTGGTATTTAAATAAAATTTAATGCACAATGTTCAGTGAATATATATTTATAATTGTTATATTTTATTGATCTGTTGTTCTATTGATCAACATAGAATGAACTTTTTTGTCCGTTCTAATTGATTTTGTCTCAAAATCTCTTTTGTGATATAAACATATCTACTCCTGCTTGCTTTGATTCCATTTGCTTGGAATTGCTTTTTTCCTCTTTTCACTTTTAGTTTGTGTGTGTCCTTGCAGGTGAGACAAGTTTCTTCTATGTAGGTCTTCTTTTTAATCCAGTCAGTCAGTCTGTCTTTAATTGGAGAAGTATGACCATTTCGTTCAGATTATTGAAAGGTATGTGCTTGTTCCTATCATTTTATTGATTATTTTGAGTATTTGCCATCATTTCTTCCTCTTATTTATATTAGAGTTTTGATGGTTTATTTGATCAATAATATTTTATTTTTTCCTACTTCTCATTTGCATTTCTCTTCTAGTAAGATTTGTTCTTTCATGCACTCTTATGATTGTGTTTGTCTTCCTTCCCTTTCTGGGTGGAGAATTCCCTAAAGCAGCATCTATAATACTGTATGGTTATGAATTCCCTTAGTTTATGTTTATCTTTGAAGGTCTTTATTTCTTTTTCAATTCTGAAGGATAGCTGGCAGTTATTTTCTTTCAAGATTTGAAATATGTAATCCTATGCCCTCCTAGACTTTATAATTTCTCCTGTTAGTCAAGTGGATTTGCCCTTAAATGTGAATGTGGTGCTTCTATCTTGCAGCTTTTAATATTCTTTCTTGCTGCTGTGCTTTTCCCAATTTAACTATAATATCTTATAGAGAGATTCTTTTCTGGTCATGTTGATTTGGAGTTCTAAATATCTCCCATACCTGGTAGTACATGTCTTTCCCAAAATGTAGGAAGATTTCTGCTATTTTTCCACTGAATACATTTTCTGTGTCCTCAACATGTACCTCTCCTCCTTCTGGTATGCTGAATATATAGATGTTTGATCTTTTTACATTGTCCCAGAGATCTTCTTTTTTCTTCATTCTTTCTTTTCTTTAATACTGTTTGAATATAATATTTTGGCAAAGTCATTTTGATCAGAATCAAGCTCTGATCTTGAAGGTATGTATTCTTTTCTCTTCTTTACTGCTGTGTGAGTGTAATATTTTGGCAGTCATCTTTATTCTAATATTCTTACTTCTGCTTGATGTAGTCTATTGTTTGAAGCTTTAAGCTGAGATTTTTATCTGACTTATTTAGCATTTCAATTTCAAGATTTGTTTGGTTCTTTTTCAAAATCTCTTTCTGGGTTCATATCCTGCATTGTCTTCCTTAATTCATTTAACGGTTTATTTGCATTTTCTTGGACTTCATTTTAAAAAAATCATTCTTTTGAATTTTTTGGCATTTCATCTTTGAATCAGTTATTATGGAGTATGAACGTTAGGGGGAGTGGAATTGGTAGAGGAACACAACTTCAGCTTGTTGTAATTCCTCTCAGCTTTTCTGAATGAGTTGGGGCAGTATTCAAGCTGTGCCTCAAGTTTCTCACAGAAGAGGCTGAAGCAGAATGTTGATCATACCAAGGTACATTCTCTCCAGAATGTACACATGGATCCCTGGAATCTCTCTGATGAGGAGGAGCAATTGAACCACTAAGTTCTGTGCTGGAGGGGTATGCAGGAACCACAAAACTAGTTAGCCTCAATTCTGGTGCCTTCAGGTCTGGCCCCTGCAAGAAACCACACGACTGGTGTCATTCCATGTCACAGAGGCAGGGTCAAGGTCTTGCTGTGCCCTCTACTCTCCTCCCCATCAAAGTCCACTTCCCTGAAGCATAAACCTCTCATTAGGTGTGTGTCAGAGACACTCGCCCAAGCCAGGACTATCTTGTGTGGCTGCTACCTACCCACCCACACAGTGGGTGTCTGATGGGACCCTGAAATGGGATTATGTTCAGTTTTCTGACTCATTCCCCCTAAGAGCAGTTCAGTCTCTGATGGTAGGACTCATCTAAAGTTAGTTCTTGGCTATAGTACTCTGATGAGAGTTTGCTGAGAGATGCAGTGAATTTCTTCTCTAAAGCTAGCTTATTGTGCAGACATCAAGTCATTCATTTATTTAATGGCAGTCAGTCAGCAGGGTGCAGCCTTCTGCACCTCGCTGACTGTTTTTCACCCTTACTCCTCAGAAGGGAGGTCCCTGACCCCCAACTCAGGTGCCAGATACAAGGTGCTGGGTCATTCTTTTTCTCATTTTTTTTAAATTCTACCTAGTCTCTGAAATTTATCTAGTTTCATTTTCTATGCTGTCAATTTCCAGTGTTCACACACACAGTCACTCACCTTTGTTTCTATCCTATGGAGGAGCAGACTAGTGCTGTGTGTCTCGGTCTCGATTCTTTTGTCTTGAGCCCTGTTGTATTTTTTTTTTCAAAGAGGTCAATTTTGTTGTTCTTTCTCCAGCTCTTTGAATTGAGTGTTCAATTCACTTTCTGGTTGCTAATTAAAGCACTTATAACCATGAATTTCTGCTTGAGTACACTTTTAGTACTCAAAACTGCACTCAAGTACATCACTTTTTTTTTTTTTTTTTTTTTTTTTTTTGTGAAAAGATGCTGTGCAGATGGTAGACTGGTGCTCAACATTCATTCTACTCTACTTCCCATGGGCCTTCCTGTAGAGCCCAGAAAACTAAGACCTATATTTCTCAGACTCCCTAGAAGATAGGATTTTAAAGGAGATTTAGATTTACCCAGTCAGATGCATCCATGCAAGTGTTGGATGGCAGGGGAAAGGCAGAGGCAGGGCCTGTTGTGCATTCTCTGGCAGGCACAGTTGAAAAGATTAATTTCTCTGCAGCTGAATTAGCAGAGGTTTCAGTGCCAGTGATTAGCCTTGTGGATATGGTACGGCAGGCATAGGGAATCATTTTACTTGTGAAGAGCATAGCAGAGGCCGTAACTGCATCAGTAGTGGCTGATCACGGTAGCATTCTCAGCAGGACTATATTTCTCTGTAGCAGTGGCTTTCTGATGTGGAAGATATAGCAGCTACTTTAGTGACACCATATTGAGTGTGGTTTTCTGAGTCATTTCTGAAATCTCCACCTAGCATCTGGTCTCTAGCATACTCTCAACATTTCTATAAGCAATTTAATTCCCTGTAATAATCTTCCCAAACTGACCAGGGTCAATTCTATTCTCTGTAACTGAACTTGTCTACTACAATGAATAAAATTAGCTGTGCGATTCTATACTACTGATGATATAGGATTGATTGCATTTGCTGGCCTCAAAATAGTAGCAGCTCTAAAACGTTAGAACTTTCTCTCTGAAAGAAATGTCTGAGCAGGCATAGAAAAGTCTATCCTTCTGTACCAAGTTTAGGTCCTTCCTAGCCGGGCATGTCATGCATGCCTGTAATCCCAGTAACTCAGAAGACTAAGGCAAGAGAGTCACAATATTGAGCTCCTAGCCTCATCGATTTAGTAAGATTCTATCTCAAAATGAAAAATAAAAAGGGATGCGGATATAGCTGAGTGTCCCTGAGTTGAATCTCTAGTGCCAGACACACAGAGAAAGTTTAGGTCCTTTCTATCTTTTTGTTTAGTCATCATTAGGCTAATATTTGCATCTATGTGGTCCAAAATAGCTGACCACTTTCTGAATTCCAGCCACAGACAAGGTAGAGAAGAACATTCTTCTTTTTTGAAGGTATAACCCAAATTTCACCTTACTAATAAGGTAAAATAATCTCATCCCATTGGCCAGAACCAACACATGGTCATATCTGACTGCCAGGAATACTCACCCATGTTTGACTGGTTCTTGCCTCTTGATATCTTGAAATATCTTACCATGATTACAAAACTCACAGAATGGTCTGGCCTAAAAGGGGAAACATCCCTAAGTGTGCTCTATCCCTTGCTACTTATTTCTAAATACAAAGAGATTGTAGTTTTCATTTCTTCTTCTATCCAGGAGTTAATGCCTTGCTACTCAAAGTGTCATCTATGAGGATCAACAACACAGCCACCACCTGAAAGCTTGTTGGAAAAACAAGAGGTCAGGCCCAACCTCAGACCTACTGAACCAAAATCGTTGTTAATCTACATTTTAACAAGAAGTAGTGGTTTAGAAGTCAGAGATCTACCTTCAGGTCCTGAAGTAGAAGCAGCAGCAGCATTCCTATCCTCACTAATTCAACCCATGCCTTTAGCAAGGAGGGCTTCAGGGAAGCAGTGTTTTCTGTGGAAAACATAAAACCTTGTGGTGACAATAGCAGTGTGAAAAAATGAGGTATCCCTGGGCGTGGTAGTGCAGCTATTCAGAAAGCTTAGGCAGAATGATCTCAACTTTGAGCCTGGCCTGGGCACCTTAGCAAGACCCTGTCTCCAAATTAAGAAGTAAATAGGTCTGGGGATGTAGCTCAGCAGTAAAATTCAGGAGAAGGAGAAGAGAGGAAAAATAGGAAAAAGAGGGGAAGGGGAAGAAAAGGAAGAGGAGGGAAAAGAAGGAGGAGGAGGGAAAAGAAGGAGGAGGAGGAAGAGGAGGAGGAAGAGGAGGAGGAAGAGGAGGGGGAGGAGGAGGAGGAGGAGAAGGAGAAGGAGGAGGAGAAAGAAAACAGGAAATGAGAATGAGGGGTCACTGGAGTTTGCTTGTTATGTTCAATTCCAGTCCTGCTCTGTTTGCCCTGCCACCTTTCTCTAATTTTTATCCACTAGCATGACTTCATTTTTGTCCTCTGGCTCCCTTGTTACCCCTCACCCTTTCTTTCTTGATTTCTTATCTCTTCCTTCTTCATTCCCTTAGTGGAGGGGTTATAATAGCTGCTCAGGGCTAGGTTCACCTGCAGATATGTTTCAGTTGGCTGGCATTGTACTTTTTAAGAATATCTGAATTCAAATGCCTTTACGTAGGCATGTGCTCTCTCACACCATAAATTCCCCACCACTCCCTAAGGTCATGTACCAAGCCCAGCATGATTCACTAATTTACATTACTTCCCTGGCCTTTATGGGCATTTGAGCTTGTGAATCAACCTGTTTCTTTTTCTCTCAACTGTAGAAGACCTTCAGGATTAAAGAATTTATAATCCCCTGCTTTGAAGGGTATCAAAGTACTGCCACTGACCAATTCCTTTTTTTTTTTTTTTTTATTTCCTTCAGTTTTACTATGGGATTCCCCACATCAGTTATTTCCTTTTTCACTGAAATTTTCTCATATTACATCATCTCTAGCCTAGCCTCTTTATATTACACCATGTCCTAGGAATGCACACCTGATAAACTAGTACTACTAGGTGTAAATTTCAAAATAGTTTGAGAACTAATCATTCCTGGCTCCTTACTCAATACATTGTTAAAACTTACGAGACCCACCAATATTTTGTTCACTATACTTTATTAGATATTTCTTCATTTTCCTGAAAGATCTCCTCTCATATTTAAAATCCACATAAGAAGCACAGAGTTACTATAAGACCCAGCAGTTTTAGTCCTAGTTATGTACTCCAAGAGTAACAAAAATGTTTACCCTCACAAAAACCCATTATTGTATACAGATAGCTATATCAAACATTATTCATAGTAGCTAAAAGCTAACCAAAAATCCATCCACAGATGAATGGATGAACAAAACATGGTATATCCATGCCATGAAATATTATTCATCCACAAGAAGGAATATTAAGTACTAAAGCATGTTACAATGTAGATGAAACTTGAGGACATTATTGTATATGAAAGAAGCTAGTTACAAAGGGACCCAAATTGTCTAATTCCATATATATGAAATATCCAGAATAGGCAAATCTATAAAGACAGAAAATATATTAATGCTTTTCCAGGGTTGAAGGGTAAAGTGGGGATAGGGGATTTTTATAGCTAAGAGGTATAGAGGGTTTTTTTTGGGGGGGGGTTCTGAAAATATTCTAAAATTGATTGTGGTAATAGATGCATAGCTTTTTGAATACAATTAAAAGCCAATGAATTGACACTTTAACAAGTGGACTTTGTGGCATATGAATTATACTTCAACAAAGCTATTTTTTAAAATTATATATGAACACTCACATACACAAATGATTTTTGACAAAAATGCCAAGGCCATTCAATGAGGAAAGGACAGTCTCTTCAACAAACAGTACTCAGAAAATTTGACACCCATATGCAAAGGAATAAAGTTGAACCATTACCTTATGCTATATACAAAAAAAAAAAAAAAAAAAACAAAACTCAAATTGGAGCAAAGATCTAACCCTAAAACTATAAACTTAAAAGAAAACATAGAGGAAAAGTTCAATGGCATTGGATTTGGCAATGATTATGTAGGTACACACCAAAAGCACAAGCAAGAGAAGTTAAAACAAATAAATTGGACTATATAAAATTAAAATTCCATGTATATCAAAAGACAATCAATAGAATAAAAACAAGCTGCACAACAGAGGAAAATATCTGCAAATCATATATCTCATAAGAGGTTAATATCCAGAATATATAAAGAATTCTTACAAGTTAACAACAAAAAACAACCAGATTTTAAAACAGGCCATGGTCTTGAATAGATATTTCTCCAAAAAAGATATACTAACAAGCATATGACTAACAAGCATATGAAAAGAAGTTTAACATCACTAATCATTAGGGGATTTCCAATGAAACCACTGGCAGATATCACCTCATATCATCTATTAAGATAACTATTATCAGAAAAAAAAAGATAGAAAGAAAACACAAAATTAACAAGTGTCGGCCTTGTGGAGCATGTGGAGAAATTGGACCTTGTGTATGGAAAACATTATGATGATTCTTAAAAAAAAAAAAAAGTACAAATAGAATTACCATATGATCCAGCACCATATCTAGATAGACATACAAAAGAACTGAAAGTGGAGGATCGAAGAGATATTTGTACATTTGTTCAGAGTAGCACTAATCATGCAGGTAAAAGGTATATGTGTATACATATATTAAACAAAACATGATTTGTATACACATAATGAAATATCATTCACCATTAAAAAGGAGGGAAATTCTGAAACATGCTACAACATGGATGAATCTTGAGGGCATTATGCTAAGTGAAATAAAATAGCCACAAATAGAAATACCATGTGATTCCATTCATATGAGGTTCCTAGAATAGTCATATTCCACAGAGACAGAAAATAGGTAGTTTCCGAGGACTGAAGGTAGGAGGTCATAGGAATTCTTTAATCTGTATAAAGTTCCAGTTATACAAAATGAAAATGTTCTAGAGGTTGATTGTACAACAATGAAAATACACTTAACACTACTGAACAATACACTTAAAAGGAAACAAGATGATAAATTTTATGTTGTGCTTATTTTGCCACAATTAAAAATAATATCAAAAACAAATCCATATATTCTGGCTAGAGTTGGGGTGAGAGATTCATCATTCACTGATTTAACTGTTACTTTAAAAACAAGGAAGTTAGTTGGCTTACATAGAGCAGATTCTTTTACCCTTTCAAAGTAGCTCTGTGTACTACCTTTTAAACAGAATGGTAGACAGCATGTGCTATCTGCTATACTTAATATTTTCTCAGGAAAAATTTTTTTAAATGAAGACCTTGCAATATCATTCATATCCAAAAATTATCAAAAAATATACTCAAAATGAGTACTTTAACTCTGGGGTACAGGCAGAAGGTGGGAAGTGCAGTGCTTGGTCATGTCAGCCGGCATTGAATATAGAATTCCTACAGCTTGAAATGGTTTCTTCTACCTGTCAACCCACTCCAGTCTAGCTCAGCTTCACATCTCCCCATTTCCTTGTCCCAGCTGCTCTTTCTCTCTTTTATCCAACAGCACACCAGGAATGGACCACTAGAGCATCTGGATAACCTTATACCAGTGACCACCTGAGGTAGTAAATTGTTGACTAAAATTTCCTGGAACTGGTCCCTGATTTAGTAGGGAAAAAAAAATCTTCCTTGCTGTGGAGCAGAATGACACCAGAGAATCAAAAGCTCCTTGTTCTGGATTCCTTATTCCTGAAGGATTTGTGTGTGTGTGTGTGCACGTGCGAGCGCGCGTGCTCTAACCTGCCAAGTTCTCCATACTCTCCCTGTGTCTCGTGATTTTGCTGGCACCTGTTCCTTACCTGGCAGATTTCCTGCTAAGTGTTCCCTTTGTCTCTTGATCCTGCACATGGGACTAGTTGTGTTTCCTTCTATAAGCAGTGGTGATGGATGAACCCCAAGTCCAGATTACCTGATTCTAGACACTTCTAGATCCTCCTAGTCATAATGTTTTTATGACTGGTCATCAGGCCACAACATTTCCTAACCTTGTCTTCCAGTGGCAACTATACATCAAAATCAGGAAGGTGAATGTTTGAAGTTTTAAAACAATGTGATGTTTTCTGAATTAGCAGCTCTCAAAGTGGGGACTGGGAGTGTGTCCTTTTAAAAGGACCACAGGCTGAGGCAGGAGGCTTGCTAGTTCAAAGCCAGCCTTAGCAATTTAGCAAGGACCTAAGCTACTCAGCAAGACCCTATCTCTAAATAAAATATAAAAATGGGCTGCAGATGTGACTCAGTGGTTAAGCACTCCTGGGTTCAATCCCTGGTCCCAAAAAGAAAAAGAGGACCACATGGAATTCTGACAACATGTGTAGAGTTGAGAACCAGAGTTCCAATCTCACTCCTCTCCATGGCTTGGCCTTCAGGACTACTTTGCTCCATTGACTCTCACCCTCTTAAAGTCCCTACAATTACAGGCTTCTTTTATGGAGGGGTAGGCTTGAAAGATAGCATAAATTTAAATACTGGGGTAGTTTCTTTTGACCTCACAGTCCTCCCATCATTACAAACAGACCCTATGGAACTGAGCATTAGGGACTCTGGGAGCTGCAGACCTGTGGCTCTTGGTTTCAAAAACAGATTTTTTAAAAAGTATACCAGAGACAGTGTATTGGAAAGCCAAGGAATTCAATAGCAAGGGGGTATTTTAGGGGAGTCTATTTAGATCAAAAGAGGTAAGGACTACATTCATGAAGTTTATACCATACATTAAAGAGCTGGGGAAATTTCTTGATGAAGGAAGAACCAATGTGTCCACATAAAAGGAGCTAGTTAGTCTGGCAAGAAGGGATGGAGAAAATGGAACTGTTGGGTCTACAAGAAAGGATCTTATGCTATAACTTATGCTGAACAGCCATGGGAGGGGACCTAAGAGAAACCTGAGACAGGTTTAAGTCAATATCCTGGTAAAGCCCAAGAAGGTGGGCTTATCCATCACCTTCTAGTTATCTTGTGTTCCATGTGCTAAGAGCACTAAAATCTCCTTTCAGTAAATTGTTTAATATACAATTGTGTTAGATTTCCATTGCTGTGACAAAATACCTAAGAAAATCAACTTACAGGAGGAAAGATTTATTTTGGCTCATGGTTTTAGAAGTTTCAGTCCATGTTTCCTTGACTCCATCACTTTGGGCCTGAGGCAAGATAATACAACATGGTATAAAGCATGTGGTAGAGTAAAGCTGCTTACCTCAGGGTGGTGGGGGGAGAGGGTATGAGAGCTGGAGACAAAGCATATCCTTCAAAGACTTGCCCTAGGTCCTACCTCTTAAAGTGTACACCATCTCCTAAAGCATCACAGGCTGGCAACCAAGCTTTTAGCAAATGGTCTTTGGCAGACATTTCAGATCCAAAGTACAACATCACCATATTATTAACTATAGCCCTTATGCTGTCATTAAATCTCTAGGTTTATTCATCCTACAAGACTGCAAGCTTGTTCCCTTTGACCTACTTATCCTCATTTCCTCCTCCTCCCTGCCCCTGATAGCTACCAAACTGCTCTATTTCTATCTATTCATCTGGTTTTTTTTTCTTCTTCTCAAGATTCCACATATGAGTGAGATCATGCAATATTTTTCTTTCTGTTTGGCTTATTTCATAATGTCCCCAGATTCACCCATATTATTGCAAATAGCAGTATCTTTCATTTTTAAGATTGAAAACATTTCTCTGTGTGTGTGTGTGTGTGTGTGTGTGTGTGCGCGTGCGCCTATGGTACTTAGGTTGTTTTCATTTCTTAACTATTATAATATTACAATGAACTTGACACCATAGATAGATAAACAAGTTGCTGGTTTCACTTCTTTTGGTCATACATGCCACACAGGAATTGCTGTATCGTATGGTAGTTCTAGTTTTAATTTTCCGAGGAAACTGCATGCTATTTTCCATAACAGCAGTACTACTTTTCATCCAACCAGCAGTGTGAAAGGTTATCTTTTCTCTATATCTTCATCAGCATTTGTTATCTTGTTATCTCTTTATTGTGGTTTTGATTTTCATTTCCTTGATAATTAGTGATGCGGACCATTTTTTTTTTATATACCTGTTGGCTATTTTTGTCTTTTTGGAGGAAATGGCTATTGAGGTCATTTGCTCATTTTTTATTTTATTTGTTGGTATTAGGGACTGAATCCAAGGCCAGGCTTGGAACATGCTCTACCACTGAGCTCCAACTCCATTTGCTAATTATTAAATCAAGTTACTTTTTGTTGTATGGTATGTTGTTTGCTTTGCTACTGAGTTGTATAATTTCCTTATATATTAGATATTAGCTCCGTATCAGATATATGATCAGCAAATATTTTCTCCCAATCCACACACTGCCTTTTCATTTTGTTGATTATTTCTTTTGCCCTAAAAAAGCTCTCTGAGATATCCCCTCAGATTTATTCTTGCTTTTATTGTATATTTTTGGTGTGATATCCAAAAGATCACTGCCAACATCAATATCAAGGATATTTCCCCCATGTTTTCTTCTAAGAGTTTTATAATCTTACATTTAAATCTTCATTTTTAATTAATTTTTTCATATAGTGTAAGTCCACAGTTTCATTCTTTTCCTTATGGATATCCAGTTTTTCAAGCACCATTTATTGAACTGACTATCCTTCTCCCTTCTTATATTTGGCTGATGACATTTGTGAGCGTATAGTGGGAAAAACTGAGTTTGAATATGTTTGTGGTTTTCCCTACACATTGTGTGTCAGTGTTATTAGTTGTAAAATATAGAACTCACGTGTCTTCCTCATGGTATTATTGAAAATGAGTTGACCATACATGTTTGGGCTTATTTTTGGGTAATCCATTCTGTTCTATTAATCTATACATATTTTTACACCATCCCTATGCTATTTTGGTTACTCTTACTTTGTAATGTAATTTGAAATTAAGAAGAGTGATGCCTTCAACTTTGTTTTTCTGTTTCCAACTTTCTTTTAGCTATTTGGGATCTTTTGCTCTTCCATATGAATTTTAGAATTATTGTTTCAATTTCTGCGAAAAAAAAAAAGGCCACTGCAATTTTGATAGGGCTTGTACTGAATCTGTATATTGCTTTGGATACTGTGAACATTTTAACAATATTAATTCTTCCAGCCCACACAGAATATCTTTCCATTTATTTTTGTCTTCAGTTTCTTTCACCATTGTTTCTATAGTTTTCAATGTACAGATTTTTCACTTTCTTGGTTAAATGTATCCCTGAGTATTTCTTCTTTTTGAGCCTATTATAAATGGGGTTGTGTTCATAATTTCTTTTTCAGACTAATTATTATCAAATGATTATACTGAGATATGATTATTCATAAAAGTGGCAGCTACAGCTGATTTTTCATTGGTACATTAGGGTTATACATAAGTGGGTCTCATTTGACACATTCACTCATGAACATAAGATAATTTGATCAATTTCAAACTATAAAATTTGAAATACCTCCCCTTTCCCTCCCTTGCTCCCTCTCCCTGAGCCCTTCCTCTCCTCTACTGGTCTATTTTCATGAGGTTCCCCCAACCTTTTTAAACTTTCTTCTAGCTTGCACATGACAAAATGCATACGACCCTTCAGTTTTTGAGTATGCATTTTAAAGCCCAATTTAGCAGATTTTATATCTAAATATCTTATGTATAGCATATATTTAGATACATCTTACATCTACTCCTCTATGGATAACACAAACAAAGAGCTAAATAACTTTGAACACGCAGCCCCAACAGTTCTGAGCATGAAGCGGCAACACCAGGCCCTGATGCTGACTTTAGGGGACCCTTAATAACAGCTGGAAATCCTGCTACATGACCTTGAGTCATTCAGTTCCACTCTCCTAGATGACTCCACGCCTTCTTCCCTATCCTCAAATTTCTACTTCTCTCCAGCTCACCTGGCTGCTTTCTAATTCACTGAAAAGCAATCAAAAACAGAGCCTCCACTTCCTCTGACAATACCAGCTGTGCTCATATACTCTGCTATGAATCAAATAATTGTGCTCTGGTAAGACAATGCACTAAATCTTGTCCTCTCTTACCTCCTCAATGACATATCCAGGGGAGTTCCTTCTTAAGTTTTAGACTTGAGGTGCTTCCATTGCCTCACCAAATTCTGACCCTAACTATTGGCACAGCTTTAAAAGAAATTAGAAGCATCTGACCACTTCTCACCATCTCTACTGCTACAGACAGGGTTTCAGTGAGGATAACCCCTCCCATGGCTAATGGACTACTATCTGGTCTTTCTGTATCTCTATCTCACTGTCTAATCACAACATAATCAAGCCAATCCTTTTCAAATATAAATCAGATCAGACCACTATTTACTCAAAACCCTCTTGAATTAGTCAGCATTTGTCACTGTGTTCAAAATACCTCATGAGGACAACTTAGAGGAGGAAAAGTTTATTTTGGCTCACAGTTTCAGAGGTTCAGTCCATGGCCAGAGATACCTTTGCTCTGGGCCTGGTGTGCCATGGTGGGGCATGGTGGAAGAGAGCTGCTCAGCTCATGACAGCTAGGAAGAAAAAAGAAAGAGCACAGTCAGGGACAAAATATATCCCTAAGGGCGTGTGCCCAATGACCTACTTCTTCTATCCACACCCCAACTGCCTACAGTTACCATCTACTGATTCATTCAAATTATTAATCCAGGGGGGATCCAAGATGGCGGGCTAAAGTGAGGCTGCATTCTGTGTCTCTCTGGGACCTGGAATTCAAAGAGTGGGAATGCTGTTTCTCTGTGAGTGATTAGAGGATCCCCACAGCTGCTCTGCGCAGGAATCATGGCCACCATGCAGCGCAGGGTCTCCAGGCCTCAGTGTCAGTGCAGAACTCCCGGCTACTTGTCCACGCAGGTCCTCCAGGTGCCTGAGTAGAACAACCAGCATCAGCATCAGCACAGGACTCCTGGCCTCCCCCGGCACACGAATCCCAGCTGCCACTCTGGCGCAGGACACCCAGCTGCAGCCCACACACAAGAACTCTGGCCGCCACTCCCTTGTGAACCCCATCTACCCCATCTGTCGCCTCCATCTTGAGGCACTGTAACCATTGCCAAGTTCCCTACACATGGTAGTCTGCACCTTGGGTCACTGCACTGGATCCAGAGACAGCCGACAGCCACAGAGCTGCACCTCTGAACATGCCGCTCAGTGTCACCACCTGGCCCCACATGATGCAGCACCCCATCACTGAAAGCAGCCGCTTCCACCTTGGGACACCTTTGTCATCATCTTTAGTTGGGGCAACTCCCAGCTTGGAATACCGGTTGGGGCTTAGAAGCAATATCAAGGTACCAAAAATCCCCAACCCCCCCTCTCCCCAAGAGTTGCTAACCAGGCAGTGTGTGCAGCTACACAGCTGGTCTGTAGCTTACAAAACAGGGTCCTAAACTGTCCGATATAAAACAGCTCTCCATGACCGATACAGAGCCCCAAGAGTGCAGCCCTCAAGACCTTTGGAGAAAAAGGTTCCTGAATTGTGAATGAGACACAGTTTAGAGACTAAATTAGAGACCAGAAATTTCGAGATCTACAGGTGATATAAGGAGATAAGACCAGGCGCCCACATCACATGAGCGGGCCCCAAAGTAGATCTTTAGGATGCAGTCTTCAATGGGGACCAGCAAGTGCTATAACACTTTCCCACTTCCAGGAGATACACCCCCAAGACCAACCCTCTCACCCTAATAACGTTCACCATCCTGAGGGAGGAGATACCAGCAAACAACAGATTGGATGAGAAGGAAAGCTGGAAAGATACTGATCTACAACAAAATAATCCTGTATCTTCCCTTGAGCCTTTTTTTTTTTTCACTCTCTCTCTTCTTTTCCCACCCTCACATTCCCAACATGTGAAACCAAGTACTTTGCATGCATTAAGCAACTGAGGACTGGAACATCTGAATAGTATATTACAGTGGTGATGTATATTCTTTTATTTCCTATTTTTACATTTTTTACTTTTCTTAATATTTGTTTTATGTACTCTACTGTCTTCCCACTTACTTGTCTCCCCCAAATCACTTTCTCTCTCTCCTCCTGCTACTAATCAACTTTTTTAGATTCCACTTTCATGCTTTCTAAGATCTAGTAATTCTATATTCTCACCTCCTACGCCCTCAACATCTCATCCTATACCTCACCCCGGTTCTTTGTCCACCATCAGAAACTGTAGACCCTTTTGCAAACCTACTGTTTATATTGTAGATAATAATGGAACTTAGCATTTCTGTATAGTGTGACAAAACCGTAAAGGTCTTAATAGCAGCTATTTGTTTTGAGATTGTATATTGTTTGTATTGGGATCTGTTCACACTGTCTCCCCCTTAAAGGAGAGGTATTAGAAACCTGCAGGAACACTATAAGCCTATAGGGTAAAAACTGTAATGCCTCAGATCTGCAGTGCTAGAGGGGAAGACACATGAACAACATGAAAAAACAAGGGAAGAAAATACCCACAACAACGAAGATATTACATAATTAGAATCCTTAGCCAGCACAACAGGAAAAAATGACAGAGCAGGAGTTCAGGGTGTACATAATTAACATGTTCTGTGAATTAAAGGATAATATAAGAGAGTAAATACAGGCAGCAAAAAAAAAACATTTCAATAAAGAGCTACATAAACAAGTACAGGAAAAAAGATTACTTCAATAAGGAGATAGAGGTTATGGGGAAAAAAAACACAAATCCTTGAAATGAAAGAAACAATAAGCCAAATTATAAGCTGAATAGAAAGCATCATCAATAGATTAGGTCACTTGGAAGACAGGATCTCAGACAATGAAGACAAATATATAATCTTGAAAAGAATGTTGATTACACAGTGAACATGGTAAGAAACCATAAGGAAAAGAGAACGTTTTTAAAATATGGGATGACATAAAAAGACCAAATTTAAGAATTATTGGGATACAGAAAGGCAAAGTTCTAAACCAAAGGAATAAACAATCTATTCAATGAAATAATATCAGAAAAATTTTCCAAACATTAAGAATTAATTGGAAAATCAAATACAAGAGGCTTACAGGACACCAAACATATAAAATCACAACAGATACACACCAAGACACATTATAATGAAAATGCCTAGCATACAGAATAAGGAGAGAATTTTTAAAAGCCACAAAAGAAAGGAATCAGATTATACATAGGGGTGAAACCAATTAGGATATCTGTATATTTTTTAACACAGACCCTGAAAGCTAGAAGATCCTGGAACAACATATACCAAGCTCTGAAAGAAAATGGATGCCAACCAAGAATCTTATATCCAGCTAAATTAAGCTTTAGATTTGATGACAAAATAAAAACCTTCCATGACAAACAAAAGTTTAAAATGTATAACTAGAAAGCCTACACTACAGAATATCCTCAGCAAAATATTCCATGCAGAGGAAATGAAAAACAACAATGAAAATCAGCAGAGGGAGGTATTACACTAAAGGAAAAATCAAAGAAGAAACCAAGTTAAGTTAAATACCAAAAATAAACAAATATGACCGGGAATACAAATCATGTCTCAATAAAAACCCTGACTATTATTGGCCTAAACTCCCCAATCAAAAGACATAGACTGGCAGATTGGATTTTAAAAATGGCCCAACAATATGCTGCCTTCAAGAGACTCTTCTCATAGGAAAAAGACATCCACAGACTGAAGGTAAAAAGTTGAGAAAAAACATACCACTTACTGGACTGTGGAAACAAGCAGGGGTTTCCATCTTCAAGCCAAAGTTAATCAAAAGGGACAAAGAAGGACATTCCATACTGCTTAAAGGAACCATACATCAACAAGACATAACAATTATAAATATATATGCCCCACACAATGCAGCATCTATGTTCATCAAACTCTTCTCAAGTCCAAGAGTCAAACAGACCACAACACAATAATTCTGGGTGATTTTAACACACTTCTGTTACCACTGGATAGATCTTCCAAAGAAAAGCTAAACAAAAAAACTACAGAACTCAATATTACAATCAATAACTTACATTTAACAGATATATATATAATTTCATCCATCATGAGTGAATAGACTTTCTTCCCAGCAGCACAAGAATCCTTCTCTAAAATAGACCATATATTATGCCACAAAGCAACTCTCAGTGCACACACACACACACACACACAAATAGATATTACCCTGCATTCTATCAGATCATAATGAAATTAAATTATAAATTAATGATAAAATAAAAAATAGAAGCTACTCCAACACCTGGAGACTAAATAGTATGCTACTGAATGAACTTGGGTTGCAAAAGACATCAAGGAGGAAATTAAAAAATGCTTAGAGGTAAACAAGAACACTGGTACAACATATTGAAATCTCTGGGACACTAAGAAGGCAGTACTAAGAGGAAAGTTCATTTCATGGAGTTCATTCCTTAAAAGAAGAAAAAGTCAGCAAATAAATGACCTAACATTACATCTCAAAGCCATAGAAAAAGAAGAACAAATCAACACCAAAAGTAGTAGAAGACAGAAAATAATTAAAATTAGATTTGAAATCAATAACATTGAAATAAAAAAAAACAATTGAAAAAATTGACAAAACAAAAAGTTTGCTCCTTGGAAAAATGTATTTAAGGCATTGACAAATTTCTAGAGTCATATGATTTGCCCAAACTGAATCAGGATGATATACACATGTTAAAAGGTCAACTTCAAATAATGAAATAGAAGATGCCATCAGAACCACCAACCTAGAAAAGCCCAGAACCAGATGGATACACAGCTGAGTTCTTCAAGACCTTCAAAGAAGAATACCAACACTCCTCAAATTATTTCATGAAACAGAAAAAGAGGGAGCACTTCCAAACTCATTCTATGAGGCCAATATCACCCTGATTCCAAAACCAGACAAAGATACATCAAAGAAAGAAAACTTTAGACCAATATCTCTAATGAACATAGATGTAAAAATTCTCAATAAAATTCTGGCAAATCAAATGCAAAAACATATCAAAAAGATAGTAAACCACAATCAAGTTGGGTTCATCCCAGGGATGCAAGGTTGGTTCAACATACAGAAATCAATAAATGTAATTCATTACATCAATAGACTTAATGATAAGAATCATATGATCATCTCAACAGATGCAGAAAAAAAAGCATTTTACAAAATACAGCACCCCTTTATGTTCAAAACACTACAAAAACTAGGAATAACAGGTACTTATCTCTAAAAGCTATCCGTGCTAAGCCCCAGGCCAACATTATTCTAAATGGAGAAAAACTGAAAGCATGCCCTCTAAAAACTGGAACAAGACAGGGATGCCCTCTTTCATCACTTCTATTTAACACAGTTCTTGAAACACTGGCCAGAGCAATTAGACAGATGAAAGAAATTAAAGCGATACGCATAGGAAAAGAACACAAATTAGTACTATTTGCCAATGATATGATTCTATACCTAGAAGACCCAAAAAAATTCCACCAGAAATCTTCTAGAACTAGTGAATGAATTTGACAAAGTAGCAGGATATAAAATCAACACCCACAAATCAAAGGCATTTCTGTATATCAGTGACAAATCCTCTGAAAGAGAAACTAGGAAAACTACCTCATTCACTATAGCCTCAAAAAAAAAAAAATACGTGGGAATCAACATAACAAAAGAACTGAAAGACCTGTACAGTGAAAACTACAGAATGCTAAAGAAAGAAATTAAAGAACACTTTAGAAGATGGAAAGATTTCCCTTGTTCTTGGACAGGCAGAATTAATATTGTCGAAATGACCAAACTACTAAAAGCACTATACGGATTTAACGCAATTCCAATCAAAATCCCAATGACATTCCACATAGAAATAGAAAAAACAGTCATGAAATTCATCTGGAAAAATAAGAGACCAGAATAGCTAAAGCAATCCTTAGGAGGAAAAGTAAAGCAGGTGGCATCACTATACCAGACCTTAAATTATACTACAGAACAACAGTAACAAAAATGGCATGGTATTGGCACCAAAATAAACTTGTAGACCAATGGTACAGAATAAAGGACAGAAAGACAAATTCACATAAATACAGTTATCTCATATTAGATAAAGGCGCCAAAAACATGCATTGGAGAAAAGAGAGCCTCTTCAATAAATGGTGCTGGGAAAACTGGAAATCCATATGCAGCAAAATGAAATTAAGCCCCTATCTCTCACCATGCACAAAACTCAACAAAGTGGATCAAGGACCTATGAATCAAACCAGAGACCCTGGCACCTAACAGAAGAAAAAGTAGGCCCAAATCTCCATCATGATGGATTAGGCCCCAATTGACTCCTATAGTGCAAAAAATAAAATCAAGAATTAATAAATGGGATGGATTCAAACTAAAAAGCTTCTTTTCAGCAAAAGAAACAATCAGTGAGGTGAACAGAGAGCCAACAGAATGGGAGAAAAATTTTGCCACATGCACATCAGATAGAGCACTAATCTCTTGGATATATAAAGAACTCAAAAATCTTAACACCAAAAAAACAAATAACCCAATCAATAAGTGGGCCAAAGAACTAAACAGACACTTCTCAGAAGATGATATACAATCAATCAACAAATATACAAAGAAAAGTTTAACAACTCTAGCAATTAGAGAAATGCAAATCTAAGATTTCATCTCACTCCAGTCAGAATGGCAGCTATTAAGTATACAAACAACAATAAGTGTTGGCAAGGATGTGGGGAGAAAGGAACTCTCACACATTTCTGATGGAACTGCAAATTGGTGCAACCAATATGGAAAACAGTATGGTGATTCCTTGGAAAACTTGGAATGGAACCACCATTTGATGCAGCTATCCCACTCCTGGATTTACACCCAAAGGACTTAAAATCAGCATACTACAGTAATGCAGTCACATCAATGTTTATAGCAGCACAATTCACAATAGCTAAACTGTGGAATCGACCTAGATGCCCTTCAGAGATGTGTGGATAAACTGTGGTGTGTGTGTGTATATATACATACATATATACACACACACACACACATATATACATACACACAAACACACACACATACACACACACACACTCAAATGGAATATTACTCAGCACTAAAAGAGAATTAAATCATGGCATTTGCAGGTAGATGGAGTTGGAGAATATTATGCTAAATTAAGTTAGCCAATTCCAAAAAAACAAAGTTCCAAATGTTTTCTCTGATATGAGGATGCTGATCCATAATGAAAATGTGTGGCGGGGAACAGGGGAAGAATGGCAGAACTTTAGATAGGGCAAAGGGGAGGAAGGGAAAGGAAGGAGCAGGGGGTAGGAAAGGTGATGGAATGAGATAGATATCATTACCCCAATTACATGTATGAAGACACAAGGGGTGTGACTCTACTTTGTATACAACCAGAGACAGGAGAAAAAACTGTGCTCTATATGTGTACTATGAATTGAAATGCATTGTGCTGCCATATACAACAAATTAGAATAAATAAATAAATTCTTAAAAATTATTAATCCATCAAATGGATTAGTCCATGAATAACATTATAGGTCTTGTAATTTAATCATTTCACTTGTGAACATTTGTGCATTGTCTCTCACATGAGCTTATTGGGGATATCTGATATCCAAACCATAATACCTCCCCTAACTTATCCTCAGATCAAAGCAAAAGCTAGTGATGAGAAGGGGTGGAGGAAGGCTGATCAATAGGTACTAAGTTATGGTCAGATAGGAGCAGGAAGTTCTGTGTGCTAGTGCACAGTAGGGTAACTAGACGATAATAATAATGTACTGTGTATTTCAATAAGCTAGGGAAAAATAGAAGAAAGGATTTTGAAAATTTTCACTATAAAGAAATTATAATTGTTTGAAGAGATACTTTTAACCTGATTTCAACATTACAAAATGTATACTTGTGTCAAAACATCATGTTACCCCATTTATATATAAATACATAAGCAAATATAAATATACTTAATTATATAAGCAAATATATATTAAGTATATGAATATACTTAAATATATAAGCAAATATAAATATACTTCTTTAGATATATTTATTGATATTTTTATGTATCACTTAAAATAATTTTTAAAAAAGCCAAAGTCCTGGCAATGGCCTCAGGGCATGATCTGGAGCCCAGTTCCTTCTCTGACATTAGTTCTTGCTACACCCTCCAACCCTCCTGGGTTACATAGCCTCATGGCTACTCCTAAAAATATCAAGTTTGCCTCACAGCAAGATCTTTGATTTTGCTGATCCCCATGTCTAGAGAGCACCTCCTCCAGATATCTGCATTGGTCCCTTTCTTAAAATCTCTGCTCAAATTCATTCTATTGTCAGGAGGCTGTTTCCCAACCCTTCTACAAAAAACAAGGGCCCCCCCTTTAACATGCTATATTGTCTTTCTAATCTTATTACCATCAGATAAATTTAGTTTTCTTTTTTCTCACCTCCACCCAGCTGGAACAGAAACTCCATGACAGTTCCACCTGGTGTGTCCACTATTGTATCCTACAACCTGCCACACAGTGTTACTGGCAGCCAAGCCAGGAAACCTGCCTGAATCCTGGCTGGCCAGATTCAGATACCCACCTGTGTAAGAAAAAAGCAACTGCATTAGATTTAATTTTCCTTTTTACATCATTAGCTTATTTTTATAACAATAGTAGGCTCTCAATAAAGATTTCTTAAACTCACAGATAATTATTTTCATTCAATCCACATATACATTAATAAACTTTTCTCTACTTTAGGATGAAATTGAGTTTTAATATTCCCCTTTCTCCTCAGCCTCACTCACCTTATTCTATTAAGCTGCCTTAAACAAGAATTTCTCATGCCAGATCCCATGCACCACCTCCTGAGAATCTCTTATCATGGCGACCCACTGTTCTGGGTCATACTTTTCCTGCACGCTCAGGAGAAAAATAATATGAAAACTACTGATTCAGAACCCAGTCTTTCTTTCACCATCATATTTTGGAAATGGTCTACCATTTCTATCAAAGAAATGTAGCTGTTCTCTAGAATTCTATTTTTATACCATGCAAAGCATCTTGACTCTTTCCATCATTCAGTGATGATGCATTTACTTGAATCTAAATTAAAAATGAGGGGGGAAATCACATTTATATATAAACATATTCATATTTAGTATCTAATGTGTATATAGATTAAAATATTTCTATTTACATAAATGCATATGATTACCACCCCGTTGACTCTGCATCCATGCTTCCCTTTAAAAAATAACAAATCTGTGAAATTTAAGTTATTGATCCAAATAATTTTTACATGTAATCTATATGTTGAAAAATGCAAAGCTATTTTTTTTAAAGAGTGATGCTTGTTTTAGACTAGAGCCACAATTCCTCAGAAGTTAACCACAAGCATTTTTTTGCCCTGTGGCTTCCTTCTGTGGAAATAATCAAGGTCCTAGCCACCCGTCCCCACCTCTGCTTTGTGGCCAGGAACTAGTTTCTCTCACATCTTTTGGCTACAATGAAGAATGTACAGGGGCAACAAAGGTGCTGATTAAGAGGGACAAATGCACCATATTCCATTAGGGGAGGGAACACATCATGGTTAGTGGTCCTGTGGGCATGTCACTGTGAGGCACAAAGTCAACAGAAATCCAGAGATTTCCACTGGTTGGGGGTGGCTGGCATTAAATAGTTACACTGGGAAGGGAATTGTGGCCAAGTTCTCTTTCCTGCTTTTATAAATTTGAAGGGCACAGACAGCCTGACTTTCCAGTTTACTTCATTTTCCTTTTCCTTTTAAACAAAAGGCGGCACCGCGAGATAAGCATGAACAGAACAGAGCCAGAGCATACTGGAGGCTTGTGTTCATAATAAAAGACGGGGTGACCGAGACCTCTATTCCGAGCTGACAGCTGCCTATATGGAATTGAGCACAGGTGGGCCTCGGGTTAGCTTCTATTCCTCTCTTCTACTCCTGTCTTCCCCTCACACCCACAGCTCCGCTTCCTAAGCACCTTCACTGTAACCAGATCCTCATGAGCTGGTGTCCAGAACCAGGGTTGTGAGAAGAAGGGTCAGTCACTCTAATGTTCTGTTAATAAAAGCAAAATGGAGGCCGCTGCCTGCACCGGGCCAGGAACAGCCTCCAACAGCGAGGCTCGCGGGTGCAACTGCCTCTTCACCTCTACCGTACATCTAGGAGCTCTCCCTCCCACCTTCACCTCTTCTCTAGGCTGGCTTTCCACGTGACCACGAAGAAGGTGTCTGAGTCGAAAATCAACTTGGGAAATCTGAGTCAAAAAACGCCAACTCACCATTTCCGGGTCAGTGGTGCGGCGGGAGCCGGAGGCAGCCATCCCAGCGCTTGTGCGCATGTCTCCCCAGCCTGGCCCCGGAACTCCCATTGGCAGCAAGGCTCGCGCCAGGCGTGGAGGGCTTGCCCAGCAGGTGTGGGCTTGAGCTCCCCCCACAAAAAAGCAAAAGTGTCCACAAACCAGGGTGCTTTTTCTTTGCGGGGAACCCGTTGTTAAACCAACATTTAAACTAACATTTGATTGCTTTCAACCCTAATACTTGATTGAGGGCTTCAATTGCATGACTGCAACAGACTCAAAGGGCTGATGTCTAGAAGCAAGGTTATAATTAAGTGATGGGACAGTCACTAGTGTTGTTTTTTTTTTTAATAAAAATAAAATGGAAACCCCTATCTGCAACAGGCTGGAAATAGCCTCCATCAAGTCCTAATAGCTGTTTCTGAAAGCACAATCTAGATAATATAAAAATTTATAAAGAATGTAAATCTTCACTGCCTTAGAGAGAAACACTGCTGCTATTTTTATACGTATCTTTCCAGACATTTGTGATCACATTTTCCTAATGCAATTATTTAAATGTTTATTTACAAAACAAAGCATTTGTTAATAGAATAAATTCAAACAATATCAGTGTTTGAAGTAAAAAGTTAGAGACCCATCTTCACTCTTTCATCCCTCTCCCCAAACTCCTATACCCTACCAGTAACTATTGTGTATGGTTTGTGGCATATTCTTCTAGTCCTTTTCAGATAGGCTCCTTATATGAGTGGATTTAAAAAATGTGGCATATATACACAATGGAATATTACTCAGCAATAAAAGAGAATAAAATCATGGCATTTGCAGGTAAATGGATGCAGTTGGAGAAGATAATGCTAAGTAAGGTTAGCCAATCCCCAAAACACAAATGTCAAATGTTTTCTCTCATATAAGGTGACTGACTCATAGTTGGGTAGAGAGAGGGAGTATGGGAGGAATTGACTAACTCTAGATAGGACAGAGTGGTGGGAGGGGAAGGGAGGGGGCAGGGAGTTAGCAATGCTGGTGGAATGTGATGGACATCATTACCCAAGGTACATGTATGAAGACATGAATTGGTGTGAACATACTTTATATACAAACAGAGATATGAAAAATTGTGTTCTATATGTGTAATAAGAATTGTGATGCATTCTGCTGCCATGTACTTAAAAAAAATAAAGCAATTTTAAAAAATACTTAAAATACTAAAAAAATAAGAAATTATCATAAGAAAAAAAAGAAGTGAAGTGTGAAAATTTTCTGTTAGAAAAATGTTACATAAGCATGTTTATCCCTATGAAAATTTTAGATCATGTTTATTGAAATATCAGTCAGAAACCATGTAAGGCATAGGAAAATAAGAGTTACTTTTAAAAAATTAATTAATTAATTAATTAATTAATTAAAAGTAAAATAAAAACAGCATTGCATATGCATACTGCCCCACAACCTACTTTCCATTTAGTAAAATAGTACAGATATCTTTCCATATCAGTACACATAGATTTGTCTGGGTTTTAATGGCCACTGAGTTTCATGTGGGCATACTGTATCCCATCCAGGCACTCCCTATTGATGCAGATTCTAGTTGTGTACTTTATTCATTCATTCACCCATTCCTTTTTGCTATTACACAGGGCAAGGCTGCAGTGATGATCACTGTACCCATATTCCAAACACCTGCCCCAGAGTTCCCCTTTGTCTGTGACTGCTCATCAGTGAAGAGCCAAGTAGATTCACACATGTTGGTGGTCTGATTTCCCTGCAGTAGGGCAGACCAGCTTCCCTTATAGGAAGACTGATTACAGGCTTCCTGTTAGGGTACTTATTAGGCTGACTCTCCTGTAGTTTCATAGTCAAGGAATAACAAAGTGGGGAAAACTTTGAGCAAAACACACATCCATTCTAATCATTCTTTTCTTTAGTGTTTGTTAGAGACACCTGGTATTAGCTCAAGCTCAGTTCTACTTATTCATCAGGCCCAACGTCTCAGTCCTTGCCCTCTCCTCCAGAGGGCAGTACTTAGAGTTTGTAGCCATTCCATATGCGCTATTTGGGGAAGATCTGGAATCTGGCTGACCCCATGTTCTGAAAGCCCTGTTGATACCAGTTTATTGCTCCAGTGACAACTTTACAGGCCATCCCTGCTGTTCATATTCACAGATTCTGACTTTAGAGCCCCCCTGGGGTATCTCTTGGAAAGAACATATGTTATCTTAGAGGTCTGGTTCTAATTTTTGTTGTTGTTCTAGTTTCTCTGCCAATTTATATATTGATCCTATCTGATTTCTATCTCCCAGGACTTCCTCAAATTGTCTGGTCTACTTATTTTGTCATGCTACTATGATTTTATTCCTTCAAAAAATGTATTTTTCCATATGTGGAAGCTAAAAAACAGACTGATCTTAAAGAAGTTAGTGAATATAATAGTGTTTACCAGAGGCTAGGAAGGGTAGGGAGGTGGGGACATACAGAGAAGTTGGATAACAGGTACCAAAATATATTTAGAAAGGAGAAATAAGTTCTAGCATCCCACAGCCTTTTGTTATATGTTCAAAATAGCTAGAAGAGAGGACTTTGGATGTTCTCAACATGAAAGTGATAAACATTTGAAGTTATGTAAATGCCAATTAAATGTGAGTAGCTCTCATTTGATCATTGTATACATATATGAAATATCACACTGTGTCCTTTAAATATGTACAATTACATATCAGTTATAATTTTAAAAAAAACTTAAAAAATGGGTAGTTGATGAGCATTTTCAGTCTGTTATCTTGAATCTGATTAAGTATAAACTTTTGTTTATTTAAAAAATTCATCTTAAAAATCTGTGAACATCCAGGCATGGTGGCACATGCCTATAATCCCAGCAGCTTGGGAGGCTGAGACAGGAGGATCACAAGATCAAAGCCAGCCTCAGCAACAGCGAGGTGCTAAGCAACTCAGTGAGACCCTGTCTCTAAAAAAAATACAAAATAGGGCTGGGGATGTGGCTCAGTGGTTGAGTGCCCCTGAGTTCAATATCTAGAATCAAAAAAAAAAAGTAAACAATATATGAATTTTCTCATTGTAAAAATTTTATAAATATATAGTCTAAAATATGAACATATCGCTTCACTACCCATCCCCCCAAACTCTTCATAGGAGGTTACTACTTTTAAAGTTCCATGGGCAGTGTTTTAGTTCTTTTTCTCTACACATACACATATGTGGTAAGTGTGATTATACCATAAGTCCTGTTCTGTGACTTCTTTTTCTATACTTCTTATAGTCATTTCCATTCAATGGATACAATTTATTTAATTTTTAAATGACTACATAGTATTATATAACATGAATTTCCTATAATTTATTAAAAGTCAATTTATATCAATTATTTTGTTATTGTTTAAAACAATGTTGCAGTAAATAGATTCGCATCTTTGTGCACATCTATTTCCATATCATAGATTCCTAAATATGTAATGTTACCTCAGAGCTTCTCATCTTTAAAATTTTGATAGGTCTTACCAAACACACATTTCTCCAATAACAAAAATGTGCTCATTTTCTTGTATTTTGCCAATTCTTGGTCATAGCTGCATTTTAAATTTTTGCCATTCTAATAGGTCAAGCAATCTCCTGTCAAAGTTGTGTTGCTCTGATTCCTAATGAAATTTATGTCCTGTGTTCATTTGACATTTGTATTTCTTTTTCCAAAAATTGTTTTGTTTACACTCTTTGTCCTTTTCACTATTGATATTGTCCCTATACTTTAAAGATTATGGGAGCTCTTTATACAATCTGGAGAACATATGTTTTATATAAAATGTATCTTAACAATTGTTCCCAGATTTCACTTGTCTTTATGTGTTTATTTTGTTCTGTTGAAGTTTGTTTTGTTACTATAGTGAACTATGTCAATACTTTTACTTCAATGCTATTGATTTTTATATATTACTCAGAAAAAGCACCCCTACTAGAAGCTGGTTTAATATTCCTATATTTGTTTTAAGTATATATGTATATGCTCGTTAACATTTCTGAAATTTACTTGGGGGTAAGGTATAAGGTATAGATCAAATCTGAACCTCTTTATAAATGATCAGTGAATTTCATGATGTATTAAAATGTCGGTTCTCCTCACTAATTTGAATTCGCATCTTTAAAATAAACCAAATTCCCATATACACACAGCCAATTTCTGAATCTGGATGTTGTCCTATTGGCCCATTTATCTCTTTCTATGCTAATACCAAGGTTAATGGAGCTGTGCATTATGGGAGCTTTTATGATGACTCCCAGTGATTTGTGGCTCCTGTTATTCACACCTCTGTAATCCCCTCTCTTATTGTACTAGTGTTGGTTTATGTGACTAACAGCATATGCAGAAGTGATTGTATGTCACCTCCATTTTGGAATGACAAAATCATTTGCTCTGGGGCAAAGCAGATGTTATATGCACAGAGCAGCAAGAAACAAAAGCTTTCTGCTAACATCCCACTGAAGGGACTGAGAGTAGATTCTCCAAACCCTTCAGATGACAACAGTCCTGGCCAACATCTTGACTGCAACATCAGAGCATACTGGGAATCAGGAAGCCACTCCCAGATTCCTGATTCTCAGAAACTCTGTGAGACAATAAATATTTGTTTTAAGATGCCAAATTTGGAGGAACTTTGTTACCAACAATAGATGAACAATTCATGTTGTTTTATAGTGTATTTTTGCTATTTAATAAAGTAAATCTCCACTACAGCTAATTTTCCCCCAACATTTTCATAGACATTTCTGCTCATTTTCCCTCCTTTATGAATGTCAAAAGACACTTTTCAAGTTCCAAAAAGACTCTTAATGGGATTATAACTGAGAATACTTTGATTTGACAGATTAATCTGAGATACTGGACAACTATACAACATTGAATTTTTCCATCTGGGAACATGATTATATCTCTCCATTTATTCAGGTTTCCCTACACACATAAAATCCTGGAAAGTTTTATAGTTTTCTTCATAAAAGTATTGCATATTTCTTGTTAAATTTATTTTGAGGTCATTTATGGGGCTTGATGCCATTGTGAGTAATATCATTTTTCCATCATGTTTTTCTAATTATTTATTTCTAATTGAGTTCTGTACATTGATTTTGAACTGCTCCCTATTTTGAACTTTTATATAAATTCAAATAGCTTTATCAAGTCTCTTGAATTTTCTGGATAAGAAAATATCACCTGCAGATACTGACCATTAGATTCTTTTTCTCAATATCATTCCTCTTTTTTGTGTTTCATGACACTAAGAAGCCCAACAAAATGCTAACTAGAAGCAGATGGTAAGTTTGTTGTGACTCTAATAGAAATGAATCTGTGTTTCACAAGGAAAATTAATTCACAGCAAATTTCTAGTATACAATATTTACCAGACTGAAGAATTTCTTTATATATATGATTTAAAACTAGATATTTTTATTCTTATTATAAGTATTACCATAAATAAATGTTGAATTTTTCAAATGCTTTGGGGATTTTTAGATATTCATATAGTCATATTCTTTCCTATATTCATAGATAAATGAATAGATAAATAGATAAACGATAAATAGATTAAATCAATAAATTCATAGATAAATGTTCAAACTCCTGGGCATTCTGTGATGGCTTCTACTAAGTCATGCGATATTATTGTTTGAACATCCTATTGGATTCTGTTTTCTAAAATTTTATCTAGAATTATTTATTTTATAAATGATAATAGATTATAGTCTTTTGTACTTTTTATTGCATAGTTTTTATATCGAGGCTAAGTCAGTACAGAGTGAGTTAGGAAGCTTCTCTCTATTTTGTATATTATAGAGACTCTTTCATTCTTCCTTGATATGTATTTGTCAAATTTCCTGCCAAAAATGTTGTATCAATTTATTCCTCAACTAATAGTATATGAAAAATGTCAGATTATTTATTTTCATAAATGCTGAAGTGTTTTATTAAAAGTCTATGTTTTCTTTTAGATTTTATTGTAAGGGTAAAAGAAATTGAAGTTAAAGCGTAAAAGTTAAAGGGTAAAAGACCGGGTGTTGTAAAAGTTTCTAAGCTGCAAGGTCTGAGTTAAAATGTAAAGGAGGTATTGTTAGGTTTCTATGCTACCTGCAAAACCCGAAATTTCTGTAGCTGTTAAGACAATGCTTAGAACCGCCCAGTAAATATTTCCCCTGACTATTTGGATTGTTTAATAAGGGCTCTGTGTGGTCGCACATAGGCATTGCAGGGCCTGGACCAATCAGTTTAAATGTAACCCCCTCCTTAGGAATGACCTATCACTCCAGCCTGACCTGTTCCCGCCAATGAATGAACTAATCGTGTTTAGGAGTTGTTGTTCAATTTTCCCGTGCCTCATGATGATTTGTTCTGATGTATACAAAGCCCTCCGCCCTCCCCAAAAAGTGTACTTAAGCAGTGCTCAGCCCCTGCTCGGGGCTCTGGGCTGCTTTCCCTTCTTGAGTGAGCACAGAGCCCCAGCATGCTGGTTCAATAAATCCCCCTTCTGCCAATTGCATGAGTGGTCACTTGGTGGTCTCTTTCTCCGACGTTTCGCGGGACCCTTACATTATATTGTTTTTTGGTATGGTTTTTGTCTTTTTTAAATACATTTCAATCTCTAAATGTATCTGAAATTTATTTTCTGTTATCATGTTAGCTTTTTTTTCAAATAGTTATTCACTTTTCCCAGCACCATTTAATAAGTACTCTACATAGAATAATTTCTCATCAGACATGGTATTTATAACACAGAACTTATATTCCTGAAACTTACCATGGTTGAAAAACCACAGTTACTGAGAACAAAGAGGTCTTATAGACACCAGGGAATTGTGGGAGGAACATAATGTTATAAAAAAGTAAATGCAGTAATTAAATGTTCTAGGATATAGGATTCAATTTTAAACCAAATTAGTTTTGACTGGTAAAGTATAACTATGTAACAAAAGAGAGAGCAATAGCCATTATTTATCAGGTAGTTAGTATGTGCCCAGTACTGTTAAAACACTTCATGAACTAGATTTCTTTTTAAAGTCATGTTTGTTGAGATATAATTTATATATGGTACAATTTGCCCTATTCAGTTTTATAGTTATATGAATTTTGATAACACAAATATAAAAAATGACAACATATAAATATGGATATATAGTACTACTATATATCCATACTATATAAATATGGATATATAGTACTACTATATATAGTGAAGTTACAGAATACGTTACCTTGTTCTCTTTTACTTCTTTTTTAAACAAATAGAGAAATTAATTTTAATATATTTTCATTTAACCCAATGGATTACCAACATAATTTTCAAAGAAAATAATTGCCAGTAAGATATTTCCTGTTCATTTTTTTGTCCTAGTAATTCTTTGGAATCTAATGTCTAATTAACACATAGCACACCTCAATTCAGACTAGACCCATTTCAAATACTCAGTATCCCCATGTTACCAGTGGCTGCCATGTTGGCTCCTTTCTCCATCTTTCACCTTTTTGTGAGACATATGCTGTATGCTAAATGATAAGTCCCCTTGTTATGTGGTTTCTTGTTGAGAGCCACAGTTTAGTCAGAATGACACCTGGCATTTTTGCCAGAGGGAATGGTTGAAAGGTGACCCTGCTCCGGGATTAGGGCGGCTCTAGGATTAGGGCGGATCCTGCTGGGATTAGGGTGGATCCTGCTGCCAGGGGCGCCCACTATTTTGGAGTTCCCCTTGAGTTCTCGGGCAATTCTGAGAGAATTGTTGCGCGGAACCGGTGGAGGCAGTGTGTTCCTGGGAAGTGTGTGTAGAGGGCGGGTGAGAGTTCGGGAATAAAGGTTGCTGTTTGAACGTACAAGGCTTTGTGGCGGCTTGGTTATTTTGTGCCCAGCCAGACTGCGGCAGTTTCTTGTTGAGTTCCAACAGAAAGGGACACCAAAGAGATGAACTTAGAATATACAAGAGTAGAGCTAGGTGTTTTATTCCTCCCTATAAGACTCTATTAGACTGTGAGTTGGTTTCTACATGCTTTTAGTGGGAATAATTTCAGTCATAATTCTGTGTTATAAATCCATGTCTGATGAGAAATTATTCTATGTAGAGTACTTAATAATTATTAGGGAATAATTTCAGTTACAAGTTTTTCATAATGGCTCTCTCTTCTTTCACCTCCTACCTCTTCAAGTTTACAGAAGGAAAGGTGCTTCACAAAATTGGTTAGTTTCCCTCAACATTGCCCTTACCTTTATAAATACCTGATTAAACAATTTTTACTCTGATTGATCTTTTTCATCCTTGAATCTTGAATAATGGATTTTTAATCGTAAGAGTAAAATATAACTCATATCACAGGCAATATATACATATACCAAATTACATATTAAAAATATAAATTATTACATATTAAAATATAATGTATAAAATGATAAAACTTTTAAAGAAAATATTTGTGTAACTTTATGAAGAGAAATGGAAAACAAAAAATACAAAATAAACAAAAACCTGAAAAATTAGATGATATTGTAGTTAAAAATTTTATGTGTAAAAATTTAGCCAAAAGAGTTGAAAGAGACATGAATTGCATTACTGTTCATTTTTGTTTATTTTTGGTATTTAGCTTGACTTGGTTTCTCCTTTGGTTGGCTTTTTCTTTATTGTAGTTCTTCCCTTTGATTTTCATTGCTGTTTTTCATTTCCTCCTCGTGGAGTATTTTGCCAAGAATATTCTGTAGTGCAGGCTTTCTTGCTGTAAATTCTTTTAGCTTTTATTTGTCATGGAAGGCTTTTATTTCATCATCAAATTTGAAGCTTAATTTTGCTGGATTCTTGGTTGGCATCCAGTATGTTTTAAAGCTTGGTATATGTTGTTCCAGGATATCCTAGCTTTGAGAGTCTGGGTTGAAAAATCTGCTGAGATCCAAATTGGTCAGGTAATCCGATTTTTCTCTCTTTCGGCCTTTAAAATTCTATCCTTATTCTGTATGGTAGGCATTTTCATTATAATGGTCTTGATGTAGATCTGTTGTAATTTTGTATATTTGGTGTCCTTTAGGCCTCTTGTGTTTTATTTTTCAGTTCATTCTTTATGCTTGGGAAATTTTCTGCTATTATTTCATTGAAGAGATTGTGAATTCCTTTGGTTTGAATATCTGAACCCTCCTCTATCCCAATAAATCTTAAATTTGGTGTTTTGATGGTATCCCATAGTTCTTGGATATTCTGTTCATGGTTTCTTACTATTTTCACTATGAGGTCAACTTTATTTTCAAGATTGTATATTTTGTCTTCATTGTCTGAGGTCCTGACTTCCAAATGATCTAGTCTGTTGGTGATATTATCTATTGATTTTTTAAATTGGCTTATTGTTTCTTTCATTTCAAGGATTTCTGTTTGGTCTTTTTTTTTTCAGTATCTCTATCTCTTTCTCAAAGTAATCTCTTGCAACCTGTATTTGCTCTCTTATCTCTTTGTTGTTGTGATCAATGGTTGTCTGTATTTGTTCTCTTATCTCTTTGTTGGAGTGATCGATTTTTACCTGTATCTGCTCATTTAGATCTTTCCTTAATTGTCAAATCATTTTAATTATGTATATTCTGAACTCCTTCTCTGACATTTCACCTACTACTATCTATGGATTCTATTGTTTTAGTATCTTGGTTTGTTTGGGGCACTTTCCTTCTTTCTTTTTTTATGATGTCTATGAGTCTTCCTCTCTTTCAGTGTAGATCCGAGGTATTACAGCTTCTGCCCTATTGTCCTATAGTGTCCCTGTATGTTACCAATACTTCACTTTTAAGGGAGAGATCAATATTACAGCACTCAATATACCCAAAGTGCAGCCATATATCAGCTTCTATTTTTACATTTACAGTTTTGTCACTATAATTAGAAATGATGAGTTTGGTTATCTCTACCTTATAGTCCATAGGTTTGCATAATGGTTTACTGTTTCTAGTGGTAGAAGGTGAGTCTGGGGGGTTGGCTGAGATGTTTATGAGACTATGGAGGTATTAGATTATGTGACAAGTGATAGGGTAATCATAAGAAGTTGGCTGTTAGTAGGAGAAGGCAACCCCATGCAAGACTCCCTATTACCTCAGCAATAGGATAACTTATAACACTCCTACTAGAGAAACCTCTGGTTCAGCCAGGCCCACAGGGACCTTGGTGATGTCTTTCCAGGTCCTTATTATTGTCCCTTGATAGAAGCAGCAATATCGCAGTTTTGTGGTGGTGGCAGCCTCAAGCCTATATGTACCCTGATGTTGGACTGTGGAGCTACACTTTGGTGACCCCACGAGGGCTGGCTCACTCCGTATCTCCAGGTGCAGGGCAGGCAGGCCTCTCCTCCCAATCTCTGGGTTGGAGGTATGGTGACAATCTGACATTTGATTATCCAATTTACTATGGTTCCAAGAACATATTCTAACAAAAAGCATATGTACATCTATAGAATGTTAGCTTTATATATTTTAAAAATCTTTAAAATGTTAGAGCTTATGATGAAATGTCAGGTATATTGGTTGGAGTATAGTGAGCCAGGGGCTAAGTTGGGAGGTCCTAAAAGCAGGACAGCCACAAACATTTTAGAGCAGGAAGACTAAATACAATACATCTAGAAAAGAAAATTCTCCAATATCTTTAATGACTATTGCATACATTAAATATGAGCCCAGCAGAGAGTTTTCCAAACTGTTCAAATGGCTGCTATATATGGTTTATGCTGAATGTTTAATCAAGGTCATCTGGAGTAAGTTATATACAAATCAGCATTTCCTGATTTGCATTGGCTTTTGTGAGGGTTATTCCTTATCCTAAAAAATCCCAGAAAATATTTTTAATAATTTCAAAATGTATTTTATCATAAAATTGAATTACTACTTATATTTAGAAATGACTTGTAAATGTAAAAATAAAGCTGGAACATATTTTTTGCCATTCAATATGTTGGATTGACTACTTGAATGATTACTAAGAAGAGAATCCCTGGTCTGTAACTCAAGTTATGAAGAATTTAAGAGTTTCATGATTTAGTGTCAATAATTATTCAGGACTGGCGTTCTCATCAGGTGATCTGTCACATTACTGCTATTAAATGAATACTAATCTTTACTGAGTTTGTAGATAATAGATTACAGAATTATTCAAGCAAGTAGGTAAAACACTGGCAAGTATTTTAGATTCTAAATACTAGAGGGATTCTATACATATTTATAGTGTGATGATGTGATGTTTGCATACATGTGTATGTTGTATAATGTCCAAATCACCATCAAGGTTATCTATCTCTCAAACAATTATCACTTCTTCATAATAAAACCCCTCAAAATTCTTTCTTCTGCATATATATATATATATATATATATACACACACACAGAGTACATTATCACCTATAATCACCATATTGTTCCAGAAAGGAGTGCCAGAATTTCTCTCTCTCATTTAACCATAACTTAGTACTCCTCAATCAACCTCTCCCACTCCTCTCTTTCCTCTGCTTTTTTATCCTTTAGTGCTGAAGTCACTCTGTGAAGTGGGTATAGGAGTAGAGCAGAACTCTGATGCTGTTCCAGATGGCTTCAATTTAACCCCACCACACTCTGCCTGAGGCAACCAGAAGACCTTTCAATCCCCTCAACTCAATCCTTTATTTTTCTCCTCCCTTCTTTTTGCTCTTTGTCCCAGATGCCATTTGATTAGTGAGGAAAGCAAACAATTCTGACCTAGGAGATGGGATTGAAAGCTAGTTGGGAGGGCAATGTTCTAGGTCAGCTGGAGTCAGCAGCCCTCTGCCCAGGCTGGGTGAGGTCTATGTTAATACAAATGGACCTCTGAGCTGCTTCATCTTGCTGAAGCTCAGGCGGACAGAGAGTCTTTGGTTGCCTTCACTCCTGCCAAGGCAAACAGGATTTAGGACTAGATCTTATCTTCTAAAAGGTAAAGCAAAGAGTTACCATCAGTCATGAAATACACAGGAAAAGCCCCTATAAATGCCCCCAAATCAGCATAAAGATATCTATCTCTGAATTATCACTTCTTCGAGGTAAAAACACTCAAAATCTTTTCTTAGACCTTTTTAAATATATATATATATAGTGTGTATATGTAATATATATTACAATATCATCACCTATAGTCACCACACTCTCCCACAGAACACCAGGATTCCCATGTAACTATAACATAGTACTCATTAATCAACCTATTCCCATTCTTCCCTTTCCTCTACTCTGCCTGGCTTCCAGTAACCAACCACCTTTCCACTCTCAACTACTATGGAATCAACCTTTTTTAGAGATCATATGGTGCTTATCTTTCTGTTCCTGGCTTAATTATTTTAACATCATGACTTCCAATTTTATCCATATTGTCACAAATGACAGGGCTTCATACTTTTAATGACTGAATAATACTCACTGTGTATATATGGACCACATTTTCCTTATCCATTCAACAATTGGTGGACATTTAGAAGTTTCCATTTCTTGGCTATCATGAACAGTGCTATAATAAACATGGGAGTGTGTATATCTCTTTCATGCAGTGATTTTATTCCCTTTGGATACATACTCAGTAGAAGGATTACTGGATCACTTAGTGTTTCTATATTTAATTTTTTGAGGAAACTTCACATCATTTTCTATAATAGCTATACATCTCCATCGACAGTGGGTAAATTTCCTTTTTCCACATCCTCACCAGTACATGTTATCTTTTGCCTTTCTGATAACAGCCATTCTAACTGAAATTATGTGATATCTCACTGTGGTTTTGATTTGAATTTCCCTGATGATTAGTAGTGTTGGACATTTTTTTTTCATGTTCCTCTTAGCCATTTGTATGTCTTCTTTTGAAAATTATCTATTTAGATCTATTTTCCATTTTTAATTGGATTAGTTGTTTTATTTTATTTATTTTTTGCTATTATGTTGTTTGAGTTCCTTATATATTGTTTATTAACCTCTGTCAGATGTGTAGTGTGCAAATATTTTTTCCCATTCTACAGATTGTCTCTTCACTCTGTTGATTGTTTCCTTTAATGTACATAAGCTTTTTAATTTGGTGAAATACTATTTTTCTATTTTTGCTTTTGTTTCCTGTATTTTGGGGATCTTTTTGTGTTTTCTTCTAATAGGTTCATGATTTCAGACCTTATAACTATTTGATTTTTGTAACTGGTGAGAGATATAAGTCTAGTTTCAATTTTCTGCATATAGATATCCAGTTTTCCCACCACCATTTGTTGTAAAGACAGTCCTTTCTACAACACATCTTAACACCTTTGTCAAAAATCAGTTGGCTTGGAAATCCATATGCAACAAAATGAAACTGAATCCCTTTCTCTAGCCATGCACAAAAGTTAACTCAAAATGGATCAAAGAGCTTGATATCAAATCAGAGACTCTGTGCCTGATAGAAGAAAAAGTTGGCTCCGATCTACATATTGTGGGGCCGGGCTCCAAATTCCTCAATAGGACACCCATAGCACAAGAGTTAATAACTAGAATCAACAAATAGGACATACTTAAACTAAAAAGTTTTTTTCTCAGCAAGAGAAACAATAAGAGAGGTAAATAGGGAGCCTACATCCTGGGAACAAATCTTTACTCCTCACACTTCAGATAGAGCCCTAATATCCAGAGTATACAAAGAACTCAAAAAATTAGACAATAAGATAACAAATAACCCAATCAACAAATGGGCCAAG
Source organism: Marmota marmota marmota (assembly GCF_001458135.2). NCBI lineage: Eukaryota > Metazoa > Chordata > Mammalia > Rodentia > Sciuridae > Marmota > Marmota marmota. The sequence goes on along the minus strand of NW_026000142.1, from coordinate 23,747,795 downwards.
GACCTGAACAGACACTTCTCAGAGGAGGACATACAATCAATCAACAAGTACATGAAAAAATGCTCACCATCTCTAGCAGTCAGAGAAATGCAAATCAAAACCACCCTAAGATACCATCTCACTCCAGTAAGATTGGCAGCCATTATGAAGTCAAACAACAACAAGTGCTGGCGAGGATGTGGGGAAAAGGGTACTCTTGTACATTGCTGGTGGGACTGCAAATTGGTGCGGCCAATTTGGAAAGCAGTATGGAGATTCCTGGGAAAGCTGGGAATGGAACCACCATTTGACCCAGCTATCCCTCTCCTTGGTTTATACCCAAAGAACTTAAAAACAGCATAATACAGGGACACAGCCTCACAATTCACAATAGCTAAACTGTGGAACCAACCTAGATGTTCTTCAATAGATGAATGGATCAAAAAAAATGTAGCATTTATGCACCATGGAGTATTACGCAGCACTGAAAAAATGACAAAATCATGGCATTTGCAGGGAAATGGATGGCATTCGAGCAGATTATGCTAAGTGAAGCTAGCCAATCCCTAAAAAACAAATGCCAAATGTCTTCTTTGATATAATGAGAGCAACTAAGAACAGAGCAGGGAGGAAGAGCAGGAGGAAAAGATCAACTTTAAACAGAGACATGAGGAGGGAGAGAAAAGGGAAATTGCATGGAAATGGAAGGAGACCCTCATTGTTATACAAAATTACATATAAGAGGTTGTGAGGGGGAAGGGAAAAAAAACAAGGGAAAGAATTTAATTACAACAGATGGGGTAGAGAGAGAAGATGGGAGGGGAGGGGAGGGGGGATAGTAGAGGATAGGAAAGGTAGCAGAATACAACAGTTACTAATATGGCATTATGTAAAAATGTGAATGTGTAATCAAAGTGATTCGGCAATCTGTATTTGGGGTAAAAATGGGAGTTCATAACCCACTTGAATCGAATGTATGAAATATGATATGTCAAGAGTTTTGTAATGTTTTGAATAACCAATAAAAAAAAATAAAAATAAAAATAAATACCATAAAAAAATCAGTTGGCTAAGAATGTGTGGGTTTATTTCTGTTTCAGTATCTGTTTTTATGCAAATACCATGCTATTTTAAATTCATAGCTTTGTGGTATATTCAAAGTCAAGTAATGCAACGCTTTGCTCTTTGGTTTTTTGCTCAAAATAGCTTCATATATTTGGGGTTCAATGTCCAAATCTTAATCAGTCATTAGTCATGACATCCTCAAATACCAGGAATTTGTAAACATTTTAATAATAAATGAAGTCATGATGTTAAAATAAATAATGTTTAAGGAACCTCAATCTTTTATAAGGTATATAATCCAACCAGCCCAATCTTTGTTACTCAGGAGACATTATCTTTATCTTTATTTTTTATCATTATCTTTATTTGTCCTCTGTTTCATGGGGAGGTACTATCTTTCAGAGCAGTTTACTTATACAATCCTTGGAAGATAATTCTGAATAAAGATAGTAAGTACCTCCACTTACAAAATGTGCAGAAATGTAAGGAACTTATGAAGAAACATCTTCAAAAACACACACAATCTATAGAATCACCAAATCTATAGAATCACCATTGGTACCGCTCACATTGAATTGTATAGAAAAAGACAGTGTTTTCCTCCTTTTAATAAAATATTTCAAAAGAGACCCATAGTTTCATTTGGAAAGTAATAAGGGAAATAGTAATGCAGGCAGTGTACTGTTCTCCTTTCTGTGTCCCAGGGCCTTGCAATATTATAAGCCCAGCAGCTAAGCAGATGCAAACACACAAGCAGGAGAGAGTACAAGAATGAAAAATATTACCACCATTCCCATGGCACTAGTCACATTGTTGTTATAGGTAGAATCAATATCAGCATACTACAATGTTTATTTTGTTCTTGAAGGTTGTAAAACCCTAGGGAAAAAATTATCTTTATTTGAAAAAGGTTAAAAGTGAAAGTAATCTACCTGTTTTATAACTTTACTAGGAAATAGTGGGAAATGAATTTGTTGAAACATATGGAAAGGAAGAGGGGATCAATTACACACTGAAATCTAAACAGAGAGGGGAGAACCACAGTATGGTGATGATAGCATGAAAATGTGCATCCTGCTATTCAAGCTACCACACGTCATGGGTTAACTATACTTTTAACTGAGGACATATGGTGCGACCAATTATCTGTAATTTTTCAGAATCTGAATTGTTATGTACTTTTGCAGCATAATGGAAATAACAATTGAACTGGGAGGCAACAGTACTATAGACCTTCTCAGCATGACTTTGGGCCTTTGTTTTCTCATCAGTAAAAGAGGCCAGGTAACAACAGCAAGGCTTCCAGCTCTCCAAGGTCAATCTGTCCTGCAGAAAAGGAGAATTTTATTATTCTCATTATTAATTGCTGAATATTCATATACCTAAATGAATGCATGCCTTAAAAATGACCATTAAGAAAATAGCAACCTAAGTTGGTACAATGCATATAACACAAACAAATTCATAGGAATTCTTCCCAGACATTAACTCATTCATAATCCCACTCAATGCTATATGTCAATATGACTTAAAGGATTCTCCCTTACCTTGAAGATAAAGGTTGTTCATTTAGAAACTAATGACTGAGAGAACACATAATGCAAAATAACCAGTATAAATTCCACAATGCTTTTAAAGTGAACATCTATATTATTTATCACATACATTAAAAATAGAAAATATGGGTGAAAAGGTAAATAATTCACATTGTAATATGAATACAATGCTTGGAGTGTATATGATCATGGCAATAAACTGTGTCTTTGTCCTCTCACCACCCTTGTACCTAGGGGTCTTCACACAAAGAACCATCCACCCCCCACAGCATGCTACCCTAGAATCAAGGGTTTTGGAAACAGAATTCAATGATCACAATTTCCTTTACCCTTATTTCATAGAAATATAAGAAATGGGATATCAGAAATTATCAGTAGCAAAACTAAAACTAGAGAACAGGTCTTCTGATTCCTTATTTCATCTCTACTCTGGAATGTGACCAACCATCCTCTTTGGAAGTGCCATTGGTTTCCTACACAGATCCTGTTTACCTGACCAATGCCTCCATACCCCAGTTGCTATGGGTGTTTGCCAGTGGGGACTCTCAGCTGTATCCTCCACCAAAAGATGTCTTCAACACACTGCCTTGCCTGGAGATGCCTGTGAGAGCTCTTCCTCTCCAACCCGAACCTGCCTGCTAAAAATTACCATGCAGCTCACAGGCAATGGATAGATAATATTGAAGCACAGGAAACCTGCCTCCCTTGTCTCAAGACAAGACAACTTTGGCACTATTCACTCTCTAGAACCCTTTGCAGGAGCAGGTTGAAGCTGGATTTCAGCTTCACCTATATTTTTGCCCAGCTTCTCCCACCTCGCCTATCCTGCTTCTGTGACTCCACTGTTTTCTCCTGAGGCTGCTCCCTCAAGAAATCATTTTATAAGATTTCAGGCTCTGCATCCAAAGACCCTAAGATACTTTCCTTGAAAACTTCCAGAAACAGACCTTCCAACCTCACAAGGCATGCCATTCTCTTTGGCAAAGCTCTGATCATTGAAAGTTTAATTTTTATTATTGTATTTAAAGCATATCTGCCTCTATGGTTCTGTATGAAGTAAGTCTAATCTCTTTTCCACATGACAACCTCTCAGACAGTTGAAGTGAAGAAAAACATTATTATGTCGCTCTTAACTATGCTTTTTTTCTATATTGTAAGGGAAAAAATGGTTTTCTTAAAATCATAGAATATTTTATCTCAGAATAATGTCTCTCTGACAACAAAATTGCATGAACTAAATAATGGAAAAATCAAACAGAAGAGAACATGAAGAAGGCTGTGCTCATTCAAATCCATGAGAGAAGGAAAGATTTATCCAGAATAGGAATGGAGACTAAAATCTCAAAAAAATTAAATCAGACATAAACTTCTAAAAACCAGACACAATAAAAGACTTCAGGGGTCCCATGGCAGAGAACCTTGTAAGTTTCAGGAGAAGTCATAGGAGTAGGTCAAAAGAAAAAAGAAAACTCCCAAGAACTCAAATGAGTATATGTCCATGCAGAGAATGAGCACACTTTTAAGGTTCTTAGCTATGGAATGGTGAACACTGTCTCAGAATCATTGAGGATTTGGATGAGATGAATGTCTGGAATACAAAAAAAAGAGCACATATTCCTTGTTCAAGGGAAAAGTGTCCACTGGAAGGACAGAATGGAGAAACTGGGTATCAAGAATGTATATATGGGGGGCTGGGGTTGTGGCTCAGTGGTAGAGCGCTCGCCTTGCATGTGTGAGACCTTGGGTTTGATCCTCAGTGCCACATAAATATAAAAAAAAAACAAAGCTATTGTGTCCATCTACAATATAATATATATATTTTAAATATATATATTCATTTAAAAATATATTCATTTGAGTTCTTAGGTGTTTCCTTTTCTTTTCTTTTTTCTTTTTTTTTTTTTTACCTACTCCTATGACTTCTGAAACTTATAAGGTTCTCTGCCATGGGATCCCTGAAATCTTCTATTGTGTCTGGTTTTTAGAAGTTTATGTCTGATTTAATATATATACTTATTTTAAAAATAAAGAATGTATATATGCCCATGGAAATTCAAAATCTGAGAGTAGAAGCATTTAAGAGAGGATGAATCCAGAAAGAAATGAAAGTACTATCTTTAAGGGGGAGGAAATTAGGTAAAAATAAAGCTTAATAAGCATTTGTTGGGGTTTTACAACTTAAAATGTACTTTCTCATATTTGCTTTTACTTCACCCTCACCATAATCCAATTAAATGAATGATGACTCATCACCATTTTATGGAAGTTATGAATGATTAACTGACTGTGTCCCATATCACAGTGGAAGGTTCAAGGTTGGAGCACAGGTCTTCTAACTCTGAAGTCTGTGTTCTTGCCACCTCACCACGTTGTCTTCTCATACATGTAGCAAAGCTGCTACAGAATTGGCCATCTGGAATCTGATAGAGGCCTTATGCTTTTAACAGCATGCATGAGTTTCAGAGGGCTGCCATAACAGATTTCTGTTAACTTTGTGGCTTAAAACAACCAAAATTGATTGTCTCAGGGATAGGCAACTGGAAGTCTGAAATCAAGGTCCTGGCCTTGAGGGAAGCGCTCTTCCTTGTATCTTCCTGCTTTCAGTGGTTGCTGGTGATCCTTGGCATTCCTTATTTACAGATGCATCACTCCAATCTCTATCTCCATCTTCACATGGTGTTCTCTGTGTGTGCGTCAGCACACATGTGTTGCTGTGGTGTCCCTGTCTAGGATACCAGTTTTATTGGCCCACCCTCAACCAGTATGACCTCATTGTAACTGGATAACATCTGCAAGGATCATATTTCCAGATATGATCACATTCACAATCTCCAGGTGTACATAAATTGGTGGTGGGGGGAGGCATATTACTCAGTCCAGAGTACAACATGTGGTTCATTCCCTTAGAAGATAAAGAATTAAATTTGGCAAATTTCCATCCTGGATTCCAGTTTGACCAGTAAGAAAGAATGAGATATTAAATGTAGAAACAAGTAAACCTTGAGATAAAATAGATTTGATGTTTTACGATAAGCAGGTCTTCACAAAGGGGGCTTTGCAAAAGTTAAAGAAAAATGATAGTGCCCAAAGGAATATGTTCACAAGAGAAATGGGAATTCTAATATGGAATGATTTCAGCATTATAAACGATGATCCTGTTGAGAAAGATATGCTATCAGGAAAGGAATAAAAAAAACTCTCATGATTGGTCATAAATGAGCTTCTGAACTAGGACTGAAAAAATAAACAGCATTAATAGAGAAGTGGCCTAGGCACAAGTAAGAGAAAGGAACCTTGGATATGGAGTCAGAAGATCTCAGTTCTTATAAGGATGCTGGCCATATTGGCTGACCCTAACCCAGCATGATAAGGATCTAAGTTCCTATGTCTTAGAGGGTTCTCTAATGAGTTCAGAAAGATAAAGGTAGGCATAGCTATGAATGCAACAAAAGGAAGGAAAAACTGTTTAGAGATTTACGAGGACATAAAGCCTCAAAATAAATTAATGCTTGAGAGAAACACTAAAGACAATAAGAAAGCCATTTTTCATTTTAATCTCTGTAGCCAGAGAAGGATCAGGGAAGGAATAGGTATGCTGTAACTCAGATGATATGAGTTTAGTGAAGAACCAAAGAGCTCTTCAATTTTCTGCTTTTCTTCCATTTTTCTCATAGAGAATGACCACCAATTGTGAAGCCATATTGAAGAAAATTAAAACTGACAACAGGAAAAGAAATAGTAAGAGAATCCTCAGTCATTCTACATAAATTCAAAACATCAATCAATACAAATTGCATTCCAAAGTATCAAAAGAGCTTGCAGATGAGACCAAAGAACTCCTTCTAAAAATTAGGAAGAATGGAAGAGGTCCCTGGTGGTAGGAAATGTTTCTTCTCCCAAAAGAGGAAGAGGGTGAGATTCATATATAAACCTATGAGCCTCAGGCATACTCCAAGCAAACTCTAGAATAAATGATTTGTAAGCATGACATAGAAATGAAATACTACCACTGGCAATGAGGGTGAACTCCCTAAAAAAAAATTGTGCCAATCAGTTTGCCTTCTTAGATGTGGTGGCCTGTGTGTCAAAGAGAAGCAGGTACACATATTGGTTTTAGCAAAGCATTTGCCAAATCTCATGATATTCACCTTTGTTTTTAAGAAAAATAAGTGCCAGGCAATAGCAAGACAACTTTGCTTCATCGTTAGGCAACCAATGTCACCCAAAGAATGTTGATCAAAGACTTGACTTCAGCCTTGAATGAAAACCCCAAGGACTTATGATTTGCCATTCCTGTTCAACGCTGTTGTCAAAAACATGAAGACCACATGATGCATGCTTATCGATATTTAGATTTTAAAAATGGAAAGAAGAGAGCTAATATACCAGGAGATAATTCAAAAATATCTCTTCATATAGAAACCAGGTACAACAACAATAAAGAAATACAAGTTATTTGGTATAATATATGAGGTCCTATGCTTAGGGCAAAAAGAAGATAATAATAATTATAATAATACTGATAGCTAACATTTATTGAATAGTTACTATGCAGTATTTCTTCAAATGCATTATATTTAACAACTATATTATACTAGAATTTTATTTAACAACTTATTATAATTATAATTAGAATTATTATAATTCATAAGTGAGAAGACCAAGGCCTTAGAGGGGTTAAGTAAATGGTACAAGACACACAGTTAGTAAGTGGTGGAGCCAGACTTAAGTCCAGGTCTATCTCATTCCAGAGCTTGTGGTTTAAGCACTTTGCTATTCCCATCAAGGCAGGAAAAGAAGGCAAGTGACACAAACTTATTTTGATTGGTAAGTGGAAACACCTAGGCAAAAGCATTTAATACCGCATAGTAGGCACTCAACTAACATTATCTTCTTTCTTTTTATAATACTGAAAATTTAGGAGAAACATGATAGTCAAATTCAAGTATTTTAGGAATTGATGAAATCTATGTAATAAAAAGGAAAAAAAACTAGGACTATTGTATTAAATGATACTAAGAGATTTTTGCTCAATTAGATGACATTTTTCTGTGTTGGAGCTGCTCAGCCATGGAACAAACTACCTTGTTCAGAGGTGGGTTCCTTGTCAACATTTCTTGAGCACATCTGAAAGGGGGTGCCTAAACTGGGAGAAGAAACCAACAGGTGACTTCTCAGAACCTTCTAAATTTAAGATTAAATCAAGAAAATGATTTAAATGTTAAATGGTGTGAGAAAGAATTCCTGAGAATCATTGAGTCTTATAATAACAAGAAAATGAAGTTGTCAGCACTCTAAGCTAAAGAAAGTTGTTGTAGGTTTAATTCTCCTACTGTAAGGAATGTATGAAACAGGGCACTTTATTTTACTTCATTTATCCTCAGAGTGTTTCTCAGAGGTAAAGAAATCTTCAACATCCCTGTTTTATTGACTGGAAAACAAAGTGTGAAATCACATGAAGTGATTGACTGTAAAATAAGAGTCCACAGGTAACAGGTGGCAGGGCAAGAGGGAGGTCCATGTCTGCACCTGGCAATCTTAGGATGACCTCACTGTTTTCCCAGAGCTAATTATCTCAACAGATGTTGCCAAGTCTTTCTTAAGTTAATTTTTTAAAAATTCTCTTTTATGTATGTATGCATACTATATTTATAAGAAAAACACTAAAAAAAATTGATAGGAAGTTTGAATAACTCCAAAAAGAAAGGCAGGATGTCAACATTTGTCTTAGGCTTTCAGGCATTCAGTACCACTTTGTCACACATTTAATCACATGGTTTTGATCTCCATCCACATGCCTCTCTGCAAATTCATTGGCAGCTAGGAAATGAGTTGTGTTAAAATACAACGCTGACAAAGGCAGTCCTGGGATTTGGGTGCTGGCATGGCATGGTATAATAAAGGTTCTCTGTCTTGGAACACAGGGCCAAATTGTAACCACTTTGCATCTCAATTTCTTGATTTATAAAATTGATACAGGCCTTGGCCTTCCATCTTTTTTTATATTTATACAAATGGTTTTTTACATAAATTTTTAAAATAAAGTGAATAGTAGCAGATTCAACATTTGATTCAACATCTGCTAATTATGTGCCAGTTTTACTTCTTCTATGTTTCTATCCACTCCCCAGCCAAACCCCACCTTATTTACTGTTGGGTGAGTTCAGATGTAAATATATTGAATGTAATAAATATTAATTATGCAGTTTTTACAAATACAGCTATAAAACCTTACTGCTTTGAAGCATAAAATATTTACAATATCTGAAGAAAAATATCTGTGGCTCTTCCCAGTCAACATTTTCCTCTTCCAACTTTTAACATCTTGAAGTCAGTGCCTATGAGGACCCTTAAGATGGTCATTGCTACCAGCACAGCTCTGTTGATTTTTGATGTTTTATTCTTTGGTCTTCTCTGTGAGAACCTCACATGCATAGTTAGTCTGATACTGAAGCCAGATTTAAAGTTAGGTAGTCAGTGTAGTTAGATAAATCGGGTCTAATGCCGAGTGAAATCTAAAATGGAGGCCATGCTGGCAATGATTCCTGGAAACGCAGGACAACTCATGGAATGTTAATGAAGTCCCGAAAAGGCCCTAAGCCAAAGTCCACCTCAAAGAAATGTTAATGAACAGCCCCCAGCAAAAAGGTGCTGACTCAGAAGTCCTTCCTGACCAGATTATTTCTTTGGCCCACCTGTGTCCCACCCCTCGGGCCTTCCCACCTACATTCCATCACTGAAAGAACTATAAAAAGGGGAGACAACATCCCTTCCATGGATTCCACCTCTTGGGTCCCCTTCTTCCTCCGGGAGAAGTCTTTTCTGCTGTCCTTTAATAAACTTCTAATTTGTACTCTGACCTTGCCTCGGCGTGCTTCTTTGGTGTTATTCTTCAACATTGGGGAAGCAAGGGCTCGTCACCGGTCAACAGCGGTAACAATACTAGCAATATTTTTAATTCAATAAAAGTAGCCACATACTATTTTTTTAAAGAATTTGGGGTAAAAATTTTAAAAAGAGAAATACAACTTTATAACTTCTCAATTTTACTCATGCATTTTAGCTTCACAATATGCTTTCCCCAACCCCCAAATTCAGCAGATGTTAAAATATACTGACATCCAAAAGACTCAGGTGGTACTTTAAACCAAATTTCATATTTTGGTGCACGTAAATAGCTACCCACTATTCCAAATATATGGATAGACACCAAGCATATGGCTACCAACTAGTAAATTCTCTAAGTACCTCCATTTCCTTCAGCCTTTTCACACGCATGGCCAAGAAATCAGTAAGGTCAACTCCTGAGTACAGATATGAAATAATGCCCTTACTTATATGAAATAAAAAGCCTGGAGAAAAATAAAACTGAGAAATGACCCAACTAGTATTGGCAAGTCTATAATTGAGTACATGTTCATAACCTTGAACTTTTAGTTTCCTTAAATACAAAAAGCAAAAGAAAAGTACATTCACCTCACTCCCACCCACTGCTCCACTAAAAAGAATGTTCCATTTTCACCATCAAATTGGAAGCTTAAAGGAAGACACCTTTCTAAGGAAAACTTCCAGAATGTCATGACCTAGGAATTTTAAATGTTTTTTTCATATACCAAATATACACTGAAATTAAGATGTCAAAATTTGATCACCATAAAATAATTTAAGTGAACAACTCTTTATAATGTGCTTAATTTAGTTTTATTGCTTATATATCATTTAAAGTTTTCTAAATATGTAGTAAAGCTTCAGTGTTTCTTTGGATGAATTTTAGCAGGTATCAGTGACAGAGTTTTGTTGGGAGCAATTTGGACCAGTTGGGGGGTTCCCAAGGATGTTTATTTTCTACCATTCCTTATTCGCTGTAAATATTTCAGTTAAAAGAATAATAGTGTGAAAGCAAATGGTCAGATCTTCTCTGGGTTCAAAAACTAGAAATTTTATTCAGCACCCATTCTGTTGATAGCTACCCAACCCTGCTTTCTGATATGCAAGAAGTGGATGTTTCTGGGTACCAACACTTGCTCATTCCAGCTTTTTTTTTTTTTAATTCTTTGATCCTGAACTCTCATCGATACTACTTTATGTGTTAAAACACCTCAAAGCTTTGACTCAGTGTCAAAACATAAAGACCCAAAAGACTGAATCAGCTCAGGGATCTTCAAATCAAAAGTTCTCTCTCAGCCTTGTGTCCAGCATTGGTGCCTCAGAATAGTGACTCACAGGGCAGGGAAGTGAATCATAGTCTGAGAGTGCTCCTGGGTTATTATTTGTTTCTAAAGATCTGAATTCAAAGTGTGCCTATCAAGTATTAAGGTAAACGTTTTCTCCCTTACACCATCACAATCAAACATACAATCAAAGTGGTGTGCTGATTCAAGAAAAAAAAAAAAAAAAAAGAAATCCAAGTGTGTTTTAATTTTTGATTTCCAACCAACAGTACAGAAAACAGTTTAGGAAATGTATTTATAGCCACAGCTCATGCTGCCTGAGTCTACTGTTTGGTTGGTTGGGTTGTGTTTTTTGTGGGTTGTTTTTTTTTAGGGGGGGTGGTGTGGTTGGTTGGTTGGTTTTTCCTTGTCTTTTATCCCTTTGTTCCACTAAATCTTTCCACCATCCCACTTTGTCCACCACTCCCTCCTCTGCCATGGATCCCTAGGGAGGACTGCCCTAAGACAAGGTCATACTCCCAGAAAGACCCTGGAACTCCAAATTTAGGGGGATCTGCAAAGCTGCTACACAAAGAACTTGGAAAAACAGAATGGTTGATTTAAATGCATCCATGTGTTCCAAATGGATAAAGTAACTTAAATGTGTAAATATAAAATGCTAAATATCAAATTTCTATGAAGCAGCAAACTCTACAAAAAGAAAAAATTCTTATTCTCAACAATTTGTTCTCTCCATATTTTTCCTGCTAATTTTTTCATTATTGTTTTTCTGAGCTTTAGACAAACCTCATCACTTAGTACAGTTAATAAGTAGGAGTCAGTTTGATTTTTCATCTTTATCCTTGTTGAAAATAACCAACATACAAAGAGGAGAAATTCACTAATGCAAGAAAGCATCTTTCAAAAAGCCACATCCTTCACTATGCTAATAAACCAAAGCAAAGTTCTGGAAGTTAGATTAAACACTTAGGAAGTCCTATGGTATGATCCAATTGTAGTTTAAGGGCCTCACTCCTCCTGTCTAATCAATATGGTCATGTGTTAAAATGTTACCTGGTGTTGATGTGGACTTTTATGGAACTTTAAATGATCTACGTGCACTTAAAGCATGATCTAAAAACCAACAATGCTTTTCCCAAGAAATGCTCCCAATACAAGAATGTGAGCTAGATCAACAGTTTGTGCTTCTGTCTCAGCCTCAATTGTAGCTCATATTTCTGTGGGAAAGGGATCACTTACCCAGCCAGCAGGACACTACAATGTCCTACATAGAACCTGTTGCAGAAGTAACCTCAGTAGACAGTTGCATACTTCCTGACACGGGAAAGGGGAACATAGGTTTATAAAGTCCATTTTCAACACTTGACAGACCCTAACATGTAAAGGCCAGTTGAGGCAGCAACCTAGAGGTAGAATAATCAGGCTTGCCCACCGTGCAGCCTCTTCATTCCAACACCCTCCCAGCTCCTCTCTGTTCCTCTCTCGAACACAGTGGGGTTTTCATGGGAGAGTGGGTAGCTTTGATCACTCAATACTTTATAAGAGCAATGAAGGATTAGTCACTGAACGGTGCTTAGAAAGAAACCATGCTCAGTTCCCTTAACAATCATTTACATGTCAGCCTTCACAACAGGGGTTTCAAATAACGTCCAGGTAAATTTTAAGGTGATTCTGGTACAATTTAGTGATCTTTTTTCTCATATCAACAGCCCCTAGCCAAGTATGCCCTGCTCCTTTTGCAAGTTGATTTTCTTTCATTGTCTAGTTCCAGGTAACCCTCCCCTCATTCATTTACCAAATATGGTAAATACTGGGCATCTTACCCGCGAGGTGTCAGACACTGTTCTAGGCACAGGAAAGAAAAAAATGCCAATAAAAACCTTGGAACTTGCATTCTACTGAAATGACACACAGAATAACTAGAAAATAAGGACATCACAAAAGGTGCCTTAGGGAAGGAGCAGCTCCAGCCTGATGTCCAAGGAAGAGGAAGAGATCAAGGAGGGCAGGGAGGTAGGAGGAAAGATGGAGAAGGTCAAGGTGGTTTCCAGATTCTGCAAGGCCTCCTGAGAACTTTGATTTGTATTCTGCATGAAGCAGAGCCTTTGGAATGTTGCTGCAGATGGAGGGAGCAGGGCACTGATCCTATTAAAGCAGCACATGGACCACTCTGGCCACACTGGGGTGATGCGGTGGACCGGGGGATCACAGGAGGGATGGTAAAAAGGGATCAGACTCCAGGCTCATGCTGGAGGAGAGTCAACTAAAATTTGTAGGCTGTGAGAGAAAGAGAGGATGGTCCACAAACTAAATATCTTGGCTCAGGCCAAGATATTTAGCCTGAGCAAGTGGAAGCCCAGAGGAAGCAGGTGGGGTGGGTAAGTTTAGGAGTTCGGTTTTGGACACGTTGAATGGGGACATGATGGACATCCAAGCAGAGAAGCTGAAGAAGCAGCTGGATGATCACCTATGCTTCAGAAAGATCAAGTTTGGAGACATAAACTTGAGGTTTGGAGAGTTTTTAAATCTATAAGACTGGCTGAAGCCACAAAACGAGGAGTGTAGATGAAGAAGATGAGACATACTCAAAACTCAAAACCCTGAGCACTTCAGAGGCACAAAGAAAAGGAAGTACCAACCCAAGAGACCAGAAGAAAAATGAATGAGGGGGATGACAGGAAGACATAGCAGCATCCCTGGAAGCTAAAGGAAGAAAATTGCTTCTAGAAAGAAAGAGTAATCAACTGCAGCAAAGTCATCAACAGATTGTGTAAAATGAAGTTGAGATTGGCCATTAGAGTTACAACCTGAAGGTGTTTGGTAACGTTGACATGAGGACTTTCAGAATAGCAGTAGGAGCAAAAACTTGATTCAGGGATTAAGAAAACGAGGGAAGAGTAACCGGAAACAGAAAGTACAGACAAGTCTAGAAGAATTGTGCTGGGCAGAGTGGCGCAGAGAGTGGAGCTGGGGAGTGGAAGGGGGTCACAAAATGTGTTTTGTGTAATTAACATGAGAGAGATGTTGGTAGGGGGATAGTAACCATCCAAAAGAGAGGGGGGATATGGACGGTATAAGAGGCGATATGTTTGCCAAGCAGCCTTGAGGTTTATGCTCCTGCATTTAAAATGAGAAGCGTCCATGTGGTTATTTTTCTCCAACACATTGGGCTGTCCTGAGCAGGTAGAAGGTCTGTGTTACAGGACTGCAGCTTTACCGACCAAGGTCAACACCGTAAGAGTTGCCAGCAGGTATGAAGGGAGGGAGCAATCAATTACAGTGAGAGATTGTGGGATCAGAGAAGCACTCCCAGAGCTTGCTGGAGATGGGCATGTCATGGATTAAACTGTATCTCCCCTACCACCACCACCCTAAACTCCAAGATCTAATTGAGAAATGGGGTCACTGCAGGTGCAATTAGTTAAGATGGGGTCATTCTGGAAAAGGGCGAGTCCTACTGTGATATGACTAGTGAGTGTCCCTATAAAAACGGGGAATTTGAGCACAGACGTGTACACACAGGGAAAACACCGTGCACGTGAAGGCGGGGATCAGAGTGATGAGTCAAGGAGCTATGAAGGTGGCCAGCCAACCTGGAGCAGCTGAGAGAGGCGTGGGCAGAGCCTCCCTCGCAGCCAACCCAGCCACACCTTCATCTCCCAAACTGTGTGAAAATAAATTTCTCAGTCTGTGATGCTTTGTTTCCACAGCCCTAGCAAACCAGGTGCTAGATAGGGTGCACCAGCAAGGGAGAGGAGGTGAGAGAGTGTGGTCCTGCTGTGATGGCGGAGGCTGGACAACTGTGGGCAACCTGGACTCATATGGCTGTTGGTGATGAGAAGGGAAGGACCCGGTTGTAGGAGAAGAGATAGACAGGAACTGAGAGACTAGCACAGTAGAGGGACAGTCTACCCAAATAATGAAGTCGCTAAGAATTAAGACAGGAAGAGGATTCTGATGGCCAGACAGGAACACTGGGAAATGACCTCAGGATAACAGATGTCAGCAAAATGAGGACAGATGTTATAACCAGATGACCTGAGAGACTCGATGTAGGGCATTTGTTTTAAAAGTTGTTGTTGTTGTTGTTGTTATTATTTATTGGTTCTTTTTAGTTATACATAGCATTAGGATTCATTCTGTCATAATTATAAAAGCATGGAATATAATTTGCTCCAATTCAGTCCCCTGTACTTCCCTTTTCCCTCCTGTCCTCCCTCTGCCTGTTCCCTTCCCTCTACTCTACTGATCTTTCTGCTATTTACTTATAGTTTTTCTTTTTAAAATTAGTGTCCTGTGGATGTACACGATGATGCATTTATATGTGTACATAGGAAAGTTAGGTAATATTCATTTCACTGTCTTTCGCTCTTCCCCTCCTCTCATTCCCCTTCATCTATTCCACTGAACTTGCTTCTATTTTTTTCAGTCTCTTCCCTCATTTTGTTTTTTCTTTTTCATAGCTTTATTGAAGTAAAATTCAAGTAAATAAATGCACATATTTGAAATATGTAATTTGATCAGTTTTGACATGGTTGTCACCAATACAACCAACATAAACAGCATTCTCATTACTATTTTAAATTTGAACTCATGCATACTGTGTTTCCTGCATGATTTATTACATTAGAAATCAATCACCCTAAGATATTTGGAACCCCACCCCCGAATATCAACTATTTCAAAATTAAATGGCACACTTATAAATATCTCAAAAGTCAAGGAAGAATGCACAAGAAAAGTAAATAATAACTGCTTTGAACTGAGTGATAACAAAAGCTTAAAATATTAGGATCTCTGGGATGAAACAGTACTCAGATGAACAGTTATAACTTAAAGTATTTGTATCAGAAAGAAGCTAGAATAACAATCAAATTATTTTCAAATTGTATTGTAGGAAGAACAAAATAAAAGTAGGAGTAGAAATGTATAAAATAAAGAAGAAATAATACAGCTAAAATTTGAATAACAATAAGTCTAATCAAGAAAAAAAGCAAGAACATAAAAATTAATATAAATGGAAAGGGAGCTATCAAAGTAACCCTACAGATTCTAAAAATATATTAAGGTAATATTGTAATCGTGTGCCAACATATGTGATAGCTTACATAACATTGTCTATATCAGAGAAAGATCTATGTGCTATTGAGAAGAAAGTTTATTCGGTCATTGATGGAGGAAATATTCTATATATCTCTTAAGTCTAAATTATCAATTGTATTTTTTACTTCTATAGCTTCTTTATTTAGTTTTTGTTTGGAGAATCTATTCAGTTGTGACAGAGGCATGTTAAAGTTACCCAGGATATGTTTTGTGGTCTATTTGATTCTTGAAATTGAGAAGGGTTGGTTTGATGTGCGTGGATGCTCCATTGTTTGGGGCATCAATATTTACAATTGTTATGTCTTATTGATGCGTAATTCCCTTAAGCAGTATGAAATGGCCTTCTTTGTCCCTTCTGATTAACTTTGGCTTGAAGTCCACTTTATCTGATATGAGGATAGAAACCCCTGCTTGTTTACGTGATCCATGTGAGTGACATGTTTTTTCCCATCCTTTGACTTCAGTTTGTGGATTCTTTGCCTATGAGGTGAGTCTCTTGGAAACAGTATATGTTGGGTCTTGTTTTTTAATCTAATCTTCCAGTCTGTGTCTTTTGATTGCTGATTTTAAGCCATTGATGTTTAAGGCTATTATTGAGATATGATTTGTATTCCTGGTCATTTTGGCTTATTTCTAGTTTTTAATTTGAATTAGTTTCTCCTTTAATTGACTACTTCTTTAGTGTAATTCCTCCCTTTGCTGTATTTCACTATTGTTCTTTTTTTTTTCTTTTCATTTTCATGGAATATTTTGTTGAGAATGTTCTGTAGTGCAGGCTTTCTAGTTTCAAATTCTTTTAACTTTTTTTTTTTTGATCTTTCGTTTCTCAAATACTATTCTTTGTCTTCTGTACCCAGGATGGCTGAAGTAGGTAATAATAATAAATTACTTTTAAATTTCTAGATATCATCCTTTTAAATTAATTAATTTATTTTAATTAGGTATATATATAACAGCAGAATGCATTTTGATTCATTGTATGCAATTGCAGCCCAACCTTTCATTTCTCCAGTTGTGCATGATACAGCGTCACACCATATGTGCAGTCATACATGTACCTAGGGTAATGATGTCCATCTCATTCCACCATCTTTCCTGTCCCTATGCTCCCTCCCTTCCCCTCCCTCTCCTTTGCCCAAAGTTCCTCCATTTTTCCCATGTCTGCCTCCCCCCATTATGGATCAGCCTCCACTTATCAGAGAGAACATTCAGCACATTTGGTTTTTTGAGATTGGCTTAACTTTACTTAGCATAATGTTCTCCAACTCCATCCATTTACCTGCAAATGCCACAATTTTATCCTCTTTAAATGCTGAGTAATATTCCATTGTGTATATATACCACAGTTTCTTTATCCATTTATCTATTGAAGGGCATCTAGTTTAGTTCCACAGTTTAGCTATTGTGAGTTGAACTACTATAAACATTGATGTGGCTGTGTTACTATAGTATGCTGATTTTAAGTACTTTGTATATAGAGTGAGGAGTGAGATAGCTGGGTCAAATGGTGGTTCCATTCCAAGTTTTCTAAGGAATCTCCACACTGCTTTCCAGATTGGTTGCACCAATTTGTAGTCCCAACAGAAATGTATGAGTGTACCTTTTCCCCCACATCCTCACCAACACTTATTGTTGTTTGTATTCTTGATACCTGTCATTCTGACTAGCATGAGATGAAATCTTAGAGTAGAGATGTTGAACATTTTCTTATATATTTGTTGATTGACTGTATATCTTCTTCTGAAAAATGTCTGTTAAGATCCTTAGCCCCTTTATTGATTGGGTTATTTGTTTTTTTCATGTTAAGTTTTTTGAGTTCTTCATATATCCTGGAGATTTGTGCTCTATCTGATGTGCATGTGGTAAAAATTTGCTCCCAAAATGTAAGCTCTCTCTTCACCTCATTGATTGTTTCTTTTGCTGAGAAGAAGCTTTTTAGTCTGAATCCATTCCATTTATTGATTCTTGATTTTGTTTCTTGAGATTTAGGAGTCTTATAAAGGAATTTGGGGCCTAATCCAACAGGATGACGATTTGGGCCTATTTTTTCATTTAACTTTTGTTTGTCATGAAATATTTTTTTATTTCATCTTCAAATCTAAAGCTTAATTTTGCTGGACATAAGATTCTTGGTTGGCATCCATTTTCTTTCAGAGCTTGGCATATGCTATTTCAGGAACTCCTAGATTTGAAGGTCTGGGTTGAAAAATCTACAGAGATCCAAATTGGTTTCCCCCATATGTAATCTAATATTTTTCACTCATAGCACTTAAAATTCTATCCTTATTCTGTATGTTAGGCATTTTCATTATAATGTGACTTGGTGTGGGTTTATTGTAATCTTATACATTTGGGGTCCTGTAAGCCTCTTGTAGTTGATTTTTCATTTCATTTTTTAGGTTTGGGAAATTTTCTGATATTATTTCATTGAAAATATTATGCATTCCTTTGGTTTGTATCTCCGTGCCTTCATCTATCCCATTAAATGTTAAATTTGGTCTTTTCATGTTAACCCATACTTTTTGGAAGTTCTCTTCATGGTTTCTTAACATCTTCTCTCCATAGTCAACTCTGTTTTCAAGATTATATAACTTGTCTTCATTGCCTGAGGTTCTGTATTCCAAGTGGTGTAGTTTGTTGCTAATGCTCTTCATTGAATTTTTAATTTGGGTTATTTTTTCCTTCATTTTGAGAATTTCTGCTTGTTTTTTTTTTTTTTTTTCAGAATCTCTACCTCTTTATTGAAGTGATCTTTCACTTCCTGTATTTTCTCTCTGATTCCATTTCTTATACCATCCTTTACTCCAAAGATCAGTCTAACTAGTATTACCGCTGTTTACCTGTGATGAGTCCTTACTTCCCTGATGCTGAAGTATAACACCAGAGAAGCATGCCCAGGCAAGTTTAGAGTGGAAAGTAAAAGCTTTATTAAAGTAGAAAAGACTTCTCCCTGGAGGAAGAAGGGGACCCAAGAGGTGAAATCCATGGAAGGGGGAGGTCTTCCTTCTTTTATAGCTAAGGTCTTCTTTCAGCTTTCCCGCATTCCTGTCAATGTTCCTGTCCTTTGTTCTGTTATCTTAAAGTGATGGAATGTAGGTGGGAAGGCCCAAAGGGTGGGAGACAGGTGGGCGGAAGGAGTAATCTGGGCAGGAAGGACTTTTGGGTTAGCATCTCCACAATTTGCTGGGAGCTGCTTCATTAACATTTCCTTGGGATGGGCTCTGGGCCTTGGGGACATTTTCAATTCCCCTTTCCCTGGACTCCATTCTCAATATGGCCTTCATTCTCGATTTTACTCAATATTAGACCCAATTTACCTAACTACACTAACTACCTATCTGGCTTCACTAGGTACATGCTGAACTCCTTCTCTGACATTTCTTCCACTGTGGTGTCGATGGATTCTGTTATTGGAGTATCATGGTTTGTTTGGGGCAATTTGCTCCCTTGTATTTTCATGTTGTTTGTGTGTCTACCCATCTAACGGTATGGATCTGAGGCAGTAGAGTTTCTACCCTGTGGACTTATAGCAACCCTGAAGGTTTTCAGTACCTCACTGTTCTGGGGAAGACAAATAATAACAACCAATGCAAACAATATATAGCATTAAATCAAATAGTTCCTACTATGATGTCTACTGTGTTAATTATCCCAATAAGTAGAAATAATATGATCAGTTATTGCCTACAATAAAAACAGCAAGTTTGCAACAGAGTTTATAATTTCAAATGGTGGACAGTGAGAGAACAGAAATGATATAGGGTGTGATGATTATGAAGGAGGAGGAGAAAAGAAGAAGTAAAAAATTAAAGATAGAAAGAGAGAGCAATAGAGATTGGCTGCTAGCAGAAAAAGGAGAAAATCAAGGGAAACGGGAGAAAAAAATATATGAAGTAAAAAAATTTAAAAAAATAAAAATGAAAGAACACAAAATGCAACTAAAATACACAAATCAAACATCCTAGTTCACAAAAAAACTAATCCATAAAAAATGTCTGTGCTCAAAAATGCTAGAAATTAGAAAAAAACAAATATGAATATGTATGAGTATCCATGTACCATTAAGGTCATAATTAAACAGAAACAAAAAGAAAAAACTATATCTTGATGAAAAGTTAAAGAATTCTTTCCATTGGATTTCAAAAGATTCTCACTTTCTTCTCTCAACAGTTTTAGGTGGGGTCATCTGGAGTGTGATGCTCCACCCTTTGGGTTGCTGGAGTGACAGAGGTAATTCCGCAGGTGGATTTCCTGGAGGCAGGGTTCAGGTTTAGGTGGGCTCCGGGCTCTCCAATGCCAATTGGTCTGGAGGTTTTAAATCAGTGCACCTCCAGAGCCTAGTACTTGCCTGTCCATGCTGAAAGACTGCACCCCAGGGATCTCCTCTGGGTTCCACTCATGTGGTGGGGGGACCCAGTTTTTAGTCCCCTAAGTCACCTTTGGACCCCACATTTCCTGGTCTCAGGTTCAGTCCTCAAACAATCTCTCCCACGCCTGCCTTTCTGAGTTCCCAACCAGATGGGTCTCTCCCAGCCTGTTCTGTAAGCAGTCAGATTGAAAGGAGAAGGGAAGAGCCAAGTGGGTTTCCACGACCAGTTGTCCCCTGTGTGGACCTCTCTCCACGTCTGATTTTCTCCTGGTCACTTAAGCGCACTCTATGTCATGTAGTGTGTGTTTACTGGGTCTGTACATCCGGCCAAACTTGGGTTTACCAGGAACGGCCGCTTCCTTCAGCTCTCGGCCCCTTCAGCTCTTGGCCCCTGCACTGCAGCTACACAATGATTCCTTCCTTGGTCCTATGCACACCCACTGGAGAGATGGCAGCTTCTTACCTGGCACACCGGACAACGTGCAATGTGTCTTTCAGGTTTGCTGGACAAATGTCCTTGATCTCTAAACTCTCCATACCCAGACATACCTTGGGCCTCCCAAAAATGTGGGTTCCTTTAATTCCCTTGTCCCTCTACTATGCCCACAGAAGGACAACTTTGGGTGGTGCTTTGGGTCTGGCTGTGGCAGTAGCTGTGCTGCTGGGGATTTCTTCCTTTTTTATTATATTATATCTATATAATATAATAAAAATATATAATATAATAAAAATATATTATATATTATAATATATATCTTATAAGATAATATACTATATCCAACCTCCTGAGTCCTCCATCTGCTTTGAATGTCTAGTTTTAAATTCCAGTAAAATCCCCCTACTTTTGTTTTGTTCACCCACCTTGCTGGGAAGCTGCCTGTCTGCTTTCTTGGTTTCACTTTACTATAGAGCAGCCAAGAAAGCCACCTCCTCTATCACCAGCTTGAAAAATTCTCTCCTCTTATTTTGGATTAGCTTTCAAATATCACAGAAAACAATCAACCCTTGACTTTTTAGGACTGCCTTATTTCATTTAGTATGATAGTCTCCAGTTTTATCCACTTACTGGCAAATGTCACGAAGTCATTCTTCTTTACGGCTGAGTGATACTCATTCTGTATATAAACCACATTTTCTTTATTCATTCATCTGTTCAAGGGCACCTAGTTTGGCTCCATAGCTCAGCTATTGTGAATCATTCGGCTACAAATATTAAGGTGGCTCCATCCCGGTGGTATGCTGATTTTAAATCCTTTGGATATATATTAAGGAGTGGGATAGCTGGGTCATGTGACCAATCCATTCCTAGTTTTTTGAGGAATCTCCAGACTGCTTTCCAGAGTGGTTACACCAATTTGCAGTCCTACCAACAATGTATGAGTGTACCCTTTTCCTACACCCTCATCAACATTTATTGTTATTTGTATTCTTGATCATTGCCATTTTGACTGGGGTGAGATGGAATCTCAATGTATTTTTAATTTGTATTTCCCAATCACTAGAGATGTTGAACATTTTTTCATGTATTTCTGGACCATTTGTATTTTTTCTTCTGAGAAGGGTTTCTTCAGGTCTTTTGTCCATTTATTGACTGGGTTATCTGGTGTTTTGTTTTGTTGGTGTTAAGCTCTCTGTGTTCTTTGCGTGTCCTGGGTATTAATGCCCTGAGGTGCATGTGGCAAATACTTTCTCCCATTTTGTAGGATCTCTCTCCATGCTTTTGATTATTTTCTTTGTTGTGAAGAAGATTTTAATTTAATGCCATTCAGCTTGTTGATTTTTAAATTTCGCCTCTTATGCTTTAGGAGTTTTGTTAAGGAGGTCAGTTTCTGGGCCAACATGTTGGGGTGTTGGACCTACATTTTTTTCTAGCAGTCACAGGGGTTCTGGTCTCATTCCTAGATCTTTGATCCACTTTGAGTTGATTTTTGTGCAAAGTGAGAGCTAGGGGTTTTTAACTTTCATTCTGTTACATATGGATTTCCAGTTTTCCTAGCACCATTCCTTGAAGAGGCTATGTATTTTTAATAGCACCTTTATCTAATATGAAGTAACTGTGTTTGTGTGAGTTTGTCTCTGTGTCTTTTATTCTGTTTCATTGGTCTTCATGCCAGTACCATGCTGTTTTTGCTACTAAAGCTATACCATATTTTAAGGTTCGGTATTATGATGACTCCTGCTTTGCTTTTCTTATTAAGGATTGTTTTGGGGCCTCTTATTTTTTCAAATGAATTTCATAATTGCTATTTTTAGTTCTGTGAAGAATGTCATTGGAATTTTGATGGAAATTGCATTGAATCTGTATAGTACTTTTGGTTATTTTGATAATATCGATTCTGCCTATCCAAGAATATATGATCTCTTTCCATCTTCTAAGGTCTTCTTCAATTTCTTTCTTTAATGTTCCATAGATTTGATTATAGAGGTTCTTTGACTCTTTTATTAGATTTATTTCCAAGGACTTTTTTAAAGGCTATTATGGATGGGATAGTTTTCCTACTTTCTTTCTCTGCAGATTCATCTTTAAAACATAGAAATGTGATTGGTTTGTGTGTGTTGATCATCTATCCTGATACTTTGCTGAAAACATGTATGAGTTCTAGAAATCTTCTGATGAAAGTTTTTTGGTCTAAATATAGTGTCATGTCATCAGCAGCCACAGATAATTTGAGCTCTCTTTTCCTATTCCTATTTGTAACATTTTAATTTATTTTGTCTAAATGCTCTGGTTAGAGTTTCAAGGACCATGTTGAATAGGAGTGGTGAAAGTGGGCATCTTTTTCTTGTTCCTGGTTTTAGAGGAAATGCCTTCAGTTTTTCTCCTTTCACTATAATGTTGGCCTAGGGTTTGTCATATATCACCTTTACAATGTTGAGGTAAGTTTCTTCTATCCCTAGTATTTCTAGTGTTTTAAACACAAATGGTTACTGTACTGCACCAAATGTTTTTTCAGTGCAGGAATTTTTAAAGCAGAAGAGAGAGAGAGAGAGAGAGAGAGAGAAACTAATGTGACTCCATTTTTGAGAAACCAGCCTCTACCTCAGAGCAAAGGCTGTCCAAGGAAGGGGGCTTGACCCTTGTCCTTGGAAAGACCCACAGAGCACTCCTAGGCACATACCCACCCTGCTGAGTTGTTTGTCTGTAAATAACAGGAGAGATCTGTGGTGCCAGGTGTCCCTGACTCAGGTTAGGTGAGGACCCATAGCAATCCCCTAGCAACCACCAATCCAACTTGTTCCCACCAGTGAATGCGCTAATCAATGTTAGAGAGTTGTTTTATGATTTTCCTGCGGTGTGTGATGATTTGCTAAGAGATGCTATGATGTATATGAAATCCCTGCCTTCCCCAAAGAGTGTATAAAACTGCTGCAAACCCTGAGATCCCGGCCTCTCAGCGTCACCAGTTGCTGTGCACGTGGAGGACTGAGCTAGCTCGCAATAAACACCTCTTTGCTGCTTATATCGATCTTGGTCTCTGGTGGTCTTTTGGGGGTCCTGAACTCAAGCATATTGAGAGAGAGAGAGAGAGAGAGAGAGAGAGAGAGAGAGAGAGAATATGATCCAGAAGAGACAATGAGGAGCGAAAAAAAAATACCCCACCTTCAGGCCCCATTGCACAAGTGTGGGGAGAAAACCAGAGTCACCACATGACAAAGAGAATGCTCAGAGAATCAGAGGACTCCCCACCTCCAGAACCACGTGGGCACACTCTCCAGGGACACCCAGGTTTTCATCAGAGCAAGATGGTGATGGCACCATTCAGAGCCTGGGTGGAAGGTATTGGATTTTGCTGGTAAAGAATGGTGAGCTCCAGGGGGCACAAAACAAAGGTTTCAGGATTGAGCAGGGGTAGGAGAAGTCCTTCCCATGTCCACATCTGTGACAAATGCTGACCTGAACTGAACTGGTCACTTCCTTTGTTCACAGCTGACAGACAGGTTGTGGTGTCTGGTTTCCGGCTCTTTCTGTCACTTCATCTGCTCGGCCTTCTAACACAGCTCACTCTGCTCCAGTTCCCAGTCATTACAGTGGGAAGAAGGAGTTCCTCTCTTCTCGGGGACTCACAGAAACCATGGCTGTAGCTGCCTTTGTTTTTGGTTTGCTTGTTTGTTTTGTTTTGTTTTTTGTGGGTTCCCCTCACTTTTTTTCTTTCTTTTTTCTTTCCACAAAGGCATTCTTTCTCTGCATCAAAGAGGTACAGAGATGGTGGTGGGAAGAAGTTGAATTCCCAGATGACCCTCTCCCTAAGAGGCTCCTACTATTCTTCAAGGTCTGGTGTCACCCTAGCATCCTCAACTCTAGTCACTTTAAGGGTTGTCCCCAGCAAACAAATTCCTTCTCACAAGCAAGATGTGTGACCTGACAAGCAGACTGGCTTTGGGGATTAGAAAATGGCACTCTTCCTCCTGGTAGGCCCATTTCAGAGCATTCAATAAGATAGATTGGATTTTGACCCCCACTCATTAATTCTTAGAGTAGGTACTTTTATGCAGTCAACTACTTACACAACCGTATATAACAGACCTAATGGGAACAAAGAATGGGACCTAATGGGGCACAGTAATTGGATATTTTTTTTTTTATTTTTTATTGTTGGCTGTTCAAAACATTACATAGTTCTTGATATATCATATTTCACACTTTGATTCAAGTGGGTTATGAGCTCCCATTTTTACCCCATATACAGATTGCAGAATCACATCAGTTACACATCCATTGATTTACATATTGCCATACTAGTGTCTGTTGTGTTCTGCTGCCTTTCCTATCCTCTACTATCCCCC